>NC_084598.1:5076000-5383857 GCF_033807715.1 Cololabis saira
CTTTTCTCCCTTCCTTCTTTCCTCCCTTCTTTCCTTCCTTCCTTCTTTTCTCCCTTCTTTTCTCACTTCCTTCCTTCTTTCCTTCCTTCCTTCTTGTCTTCCTTCCTCCCTTCTTTCCTTCCTTCCTTCTTTTCTTCCTTCCTTCTTTCCTCCCTTCCTTCTTTCTTTTCTTCCTTCCTTCTTTCCTATTTTCCTTCCTTCTTTTCTTCCTTCTTTCCTCCCTTCTTCCCTTCCTCCTTCCTTGACCTGAAGACAACACACGGGTTAAACTCTGTGTCTGGATATATAACACCTTTTGATCAAAATGCTGTGTAACCTAATTAGGAATTGTGAGTCGTTTGTCATTCTCTGTATAATGGTGAATTGAGCAATTTGTGGCTTTGATTTGGGGAAGTGTATCCTGCAGTCCTTTGAAACTTCCATGTGAGAATTAGACTCCAGCTACAGTGACTGCACACAAGCATCCTTTTTGTTTCTCTAATAATCAGTTGAGGTCTTCTTCACGCCACCAACATTCAGTAATCTCCATCCGTGATTACACAGCTGCCTAACAAATGTCGCAGGAGGCAGGAGCCCCTACTGTAGATCTAAGCGCCTTTGCTCAAAAAATAAGTAAAGCTGCTCTTCGAACGACAGCATGTGAGAAGCATAAAGCTCTTGAGCCCTCCCAGGGTTTATGTCTTATTATTTTCCACAGACAGAACCTAAATGAACGGTTTTGTCAGCGGAGGCCACTCTGTTGGCGCCACTGAACACATTGCAATGAGAAAGCTGGCTGAGAAATGAGGGAAACGGTGAAAACTCACTTTTGCATCATTAGCTGGAATCCAACATGTGAGGACGGTTTCAGGGGACACAGTTGAGGGATCACCCACATATTCAACATGAATTGTACTTGAGAGAGGACGTAAAAAGGACTGAATATATAAACACTGAGCTAAATATAGAATTATGTAATTATTTTTTCCAGTCACTGTTGCAGTACTGTTGCAGTGTTATCAGATATCCGGATTTGTTCCTCATATAACACTAACTTATTGAATTTCGGTGGAGCACATTGTTTGATTAGGGCAGTTTTTCCCCGTCAACTGATGAATTGCGCCATGAAGTCCAAATTACTGGATATAATGAGAAGTTGGGTGGCTGGGATGAAAAATGTTTTTTATTCAGCTTAATGAGATTTTGAACATTTTCTCCCCCGGCCAACTGAAGGAGCATGACATCTCTGAACAACGCTGATTGACTGATTAGAGAGGACTCAAAGCCCAGAAATTAATTATAAAGGCACGATGATTAATCTTTAATCCTAATCCACAGGTTCAACTTTATTTCCCTGTCCCTCTTCTGCAGTAGCTGGGAGGGAATATGTCAAAAATCATAAAGATTGTGCACTTGGACAAGTTTTTGATATTTGGTATGGTGTGAGTTATGGACATAAGGTTTTCAAAAACCGCTGCAAACAAATGGTGACGCCCCCTAGTGGCCGGTTTGCAAAAAATTAAAAATGGCTCCCGCCGAAAAAGACCAAAGGTCATATCTCAGCTTCTCTTAGTTCTAGATTGTTGTATATTGTCACTTTCTCTACTTTTTTGGTGCTAGGAATTCAATTCTGAGATAAATTTCCTCTTTCAAAGTCATGTTGAAGGTCAAATTTAATTTTCAAGGTCATTGTTTGCCCAAAAAACTCCATATCTCTAGAATTAAGTCACATAAAAATATTGTATAGGGCTCTAGACTCCTATTTTCACCCCCAAGGAATGTAATTTTCTGTTTATTGGACAGGTCACTATCGCTGTAGTGTAAATCTCATTGGGTGAGAACAGTGACCTTCATTCAGGCTTAAGATGAACTGAACCTCAGAACTAAGTCACCGTGAAAGAACAGGATTTTATTAAAATAACACACAAAAAACATCTGCTGTGCATATTTAAACTCACTTAAAGGAGCCGTCTGTAAGAAATGTCCAAAACTGGTACTGCAGTCACTTTCCAAATATTGTTGAGCGGCGTGTACCCTCCCCCTCCTCCCCCCGACCAGAGGTTGCCAGGTAGGCTGCAGAATGCAGCAGGAACGTAGGCTGCCATGGCTGCGATAATTAGAGCCGAGCTGGCAACCCGGATGCCGAAACAATACTGACTTGGTGATTGGGAGATAGGTGGAGGGTGGAGCTTCAGAAACAATACTGACTTGGTGATTGGGAGATAGGTGGAGGGTGGAGCTTCAGAAACAATACTGACTTGGTGATTGGGAGATAGGTGGAGGGTGGAGCTTCAGAAACAATACTGACTTGGTGATTGGGAGATAGGTGGAGGGTGGAGCTTCAGAAACAATACTGACTTGGTGATTGGGAGATAGGTGGAGGGTGGAGCTTCAGGCCAAAACAAAAAATGACAACATAAACATCAGTTGAGGGCTGCAACTCCTCTTTTTAAACTGGAATATCCTGGCTTGAGTGCTGTTGTCAGTGACATAAGTATTTGAAATGAACATGATTTTTAAATGTCTGTTGACATATCGGGGTCATTTTATGATTCGTTTTATTATTGCTCTTACATACAGCTCCTTTAACCCCTACAATGCTGCCTCTATCACCTTGCTTATTGATTCATTTGGAATTTTCTGCAAACCGGCCACTAGGGGGCCAGCTCAATTTGTTTGCGGTGGTTTTTTTTTTTTTTTGCATGTGACTAAATGACTATATGTGTGTGTGTGTGTGTGTGTGTGTGTGTGTGTGTGTGTGTGTGTGTGTGTGTGTGTGTGTGTGTGTGTGTGTGTGTGTGTGTGTGTGTGTGTGTGTGTGTGTGTAATAAACCAAACAAAGCTCCACCTGAAGTGTATCTATAGTGGGGGAGAGGGGGGAGCAACCCCGCCACCCGCGAGACCAGAGGCCGACAAGGAAGAGCCCGGAACCCAGGCCACCGGCCACCCCACAGAGGGGAGAAGTAGGAGGGAGGCAACCCACCGCCTGCGAGGCCCCCCCCCCACCCGGCGGCGGCCGAGGGGGCCCGCGGGCGGGGCCCCCACGGCGCGGAAAGAAGCAGCCAGGGATCCCGCGGTGGCGGACCGCGACCCAGGCAATCCCCGGCCACCCGGTCCGGGCCGGACACGCGGCCAGGAGGCCCTCACCCTTCAGGCCAACGACCCCCACCCGGCAGGGGGCCAGCCTGCCCGGAGAGACAGAGCCGCCCCGGCCGCCGACGCGGGCAGGCGCACCCGTCCCCCACGAAAGTGGCCCTCCAAGACCAGAGGGGCGCCCCGCCGTAGAGGCAGCGGGGGGGACCGGAGACGGGCCCGGAGAGAGGGAGCCCCCCAACAAGGCGACACCCGCGCAGGCCCGACAACGGAGGGCCCCAGACCCAGGCATCCCATTCATTCATCCATTCACCTATCCGATACCTATACTAATAATAATATAATATACTATACATAATAATAATAATAATACTAATAATAATACTAATAATAATAATAATAATAATAACCATCTTTGTATAATATAATATTGATAAATTATTAAGTTTTTGATGTCCTGCCAATGGAGGCTCAAATCCTCCATGGCAGGACCCTTCCATACCGCATTCTCACCGACACAGACATACAATCACGCACCGTTTCCCCCTCCCCGGGGGGATCCAGCACCGCCAGAAGGCACCCCAGGCTGCACGGCGGGCCCCGCCAGGCCCGGGTAACCCGACCCACCCGTCCCAGGCCCAGGCCGGTGAGGGAACGCGGGTGATGTGGGACCCCCTCCCGCCCCTTGTGTTGAGTGCATGTGATTAATGCCATAAAAACAGGGAGGAGGGAGGGCCAAGTATCGATTGACACAGACCCCCCCCCCTCCCGAACTACGTGTCCTTGTCAAATGTATTTATTAAGTGTTGAATGTGCAGTGTCTATTTTGCTGTTAAAACCGTGAGGCGGGGAGTGCCAGGCCCCGCGGGACAGTGCCCCCCACGACCCGGACCCCCCGCCTTTCGCCTATGTGCGTATGAATCGTGTAGGGGGGGCAAGAGGGGGAGCGGAGGCCGAAGCCAGGAAGCAGGACCAGCAAAGCCGGCCCTGATAAGACACCCGCGTCCCCCCACCGGCCGTCCAGTAGACGGGGGCCGGCCCCCCGAGCCGGGCAAGGGCCCCACCGTACCTCCAAGGGCGCCCCCGGCGCCGCCGGAGCCCCCAGACGGAGGGGGAAACGGTCCAACATCCTCCCATTCATACTGACAACATAAGACATAGATACCTGGGAATGGTGCCACCCATGTTTGCAGTGGTTTTTGAAAACCTTATGTCCATACCTACCACCATGCCAAATATCAAAAACCAGGGTGTGCCTTATTTGAGAACTCTTCCACAGCTGCAACCTACCATGCAAATACAATTGTGGACAGAATAACACCCAGTTACCATTGAACCATGGTAGCCTGGAAGTTCAAAGTACCACATATGAAGCAGATAGAAAAAATTTTGCCCAGCAAATTCAGAAACTCAAATACTTACATTTCCCTCAAATGTAGTTCAGCATGAAAAATGTATACTGATTCCTTTTCTAGGACTAATCTTGTTGAGAGTCAAGTATTGAACTGACCGTGCAGTGTTGACAGCACAACACAGATAAGAACATTCCCAAAAACCAAACTACCAGCCACACAGATAGACAGTAAAATCATCCCTGCGTCACATCAAGTCAAGTCAGATTTATTTATATAGCACATTTAAAAACAACCATTGTCGACCAAAGTCCTTTACAGGCAAATATCAACAATATTAAAACGAATGCACATAAAAACACAGCAAAGTAAATCAAGTGTTGAGCAGATGTTGATTTTTAGCTTTAAGTAAAGGCCCACAAGAATGGATGAGTCTGAAGCAAAGACATGAATGCGACCAACAGATTTAGAAGTTCTTAATTGTAATGGAGGTTTGTTCCAGAGAACAGGAACAGCAACTGAAAAAGCTTGCTCACCCCTTATTTTAAGTGTAGTTCTGGGAAGAATTCAGTGTTGTTGAATTATTTAGAGCAAGTGGATGAGAATAATAATGTGTAGTGCAGACAACTGTTTCCTCTGTTTTCATCCACGTCCCTGTGGAGGTGCCATACACATACAACAGGATCAGAAAGTTGTTACAAATTCTCACTTTTCACTCTGTAATGGATTTTTTTTTTACAACTTTTTGTCTACCCCTGGGACATGGAAAAAAGGGAAGATCAGATGTTACGCCTTTCTGGAAAGTAGCTCTTACATACAGGCATCGAGACTGGGAAAAGGGGGTAATGGTCTTTGTTCATTTCTATTTTATTTTCATTAAGATGTTGGAGGTTAATGTCCAACCACTTCTTCAAATCATTGATACAGTTTAACAATGGCCGGGTTTCCCAGATCCAACCTCTCTTAAGGATTTAAGAGAGGTTCAAAGAAGGTTTCAACTAAGAAGGTACCCTAAGATACGGGTGTTTCCCAGATGACTTCTCAACACCGTCCTTTAGTTTCGCTCTTTCAGAAGCTCTTTGGAGGAGCTGTCCGGTTCTGAAACCAAATCAATCGATGACAGGCAAATCGATCACCGATCACTATCAGCGCATTTTCACACGCAGCGCTGCTACCTAACGCACTAATTCCCTGCTGCCTGTGCGTTATTATGAAGAATTAAGATGATAAATATAATTCAATTACCCTTTTTCATGATGTAAACATGGAACATGATTATTATTAATATATTAATTTAATAATTAAAACTTAACTGGCAGATACATTTGTATATCATCTGCAAAACAATGAAAAGACAAATTATGTCACCTAAAAACTGACACAAGGGGCAGCATAAAGAAAACAGTAGTGGGCCTAAAATGGAACCATGGCGTACAACACAAGATAGAGGCTCCAAGGAGGTTGAAAACTCACCAATCAGTACAGAAAAGCTCCCGTCAGTTAAAACCAAGCAAGGGCTATGTCCTTAATCCCCACGCACTGTTGAAGATGGGATTAAAGTGGTTAAACGTAACAAAAGCTGTAGCTAAATCTAAAACCACTAAAGCAGCATTTTTGCCTGAATTTACAGTTAAAAGAATATCATTAAAAATTCTTAAAAGAGCGTTTCAGTACTGTTGTGCAGCTAAAAACAGGGCTGAAATGTGTCATAAAAACCAAACTCCGCTAAGAACCTTTGTAGTTGGTTAAAAACAGCACTCTGCACACTGATGGGATGCCTGGGTCTGGGGCCCTCCATTGTCGTGCCAGCGCGGGTGTCGCCCTGTTGGGGGGTTCCCTCTCTCCGGGCCCGTCTCCGGTCCCCCCCGCCAGTGGTGTAAAGTAACGAAGTACAAGTACTTCGTTATTGTACTTAAGTAAGATTTTTGAGAATTTGTACTTTTATTGATACTTTCATTTTTCTGTACTTTTACTTTTACTTTGTTACATTTTCAAGGAAAAAATCGTACTTTTAATCCGCTATATTTAAAATTGGACACGTCGTTACTCGCTACAAATTAAAGTCTTACATTAAATGAAAATGTAGGCTATTGCCATGAGAACAGCACAGCGGGGGCTGATTTATGGTTCCGCGTTACACCGGTGCAGAGCTACGGCGTAGGGTACGCGGCGACGCACACCCTACGCCGTAGCCTACGGCGTAGGGTGTGCGTCGATTTAACGCGGAACCATAAGGCGGACAGGAAGGAAGGGGGGCGAGTGAATTGCCCGTGATTGCCCGGCGGCGGCTCCGTGACGAGACACCTGGGGCGGACGGGGAGACTCGGCCTCCCCGAGAAGGAGACGCATCTCCCGGGGGAGTTGCGCTGTCGCGTCGAGGACCGATGAAGACTGAAGCCTGAATTATCGGTCCGCGTTAAATCGATGCAGAGCCTACGGCGTAAGGTACGGCGTAGGGTACGCGGCGAAGCGCACCGTACGGTGCGTGTCGCCGCGTACCCTACGCCGTAGGCTCTGCGTTGGTGTAGCGCGGAACCATAAATCAGCCTTGAGCGGCAGCCGACGCTCAAGCCGACGAAATTAAAATGGGGTAATGAAAACAAACGCTAAAGGGGTCAGAATAATATCACCATTATTTAGAGTTGTAAGCAAATTCTTGGATTCTTCATTTCTTTGCAATCCTTTTGAAAATAATTTTGTACTTTGAATTTTGTACTTTGTACTTTTTACTTTTGTACTTAAGTACATTTTACACCATGTACTTTTATACTTTTACTTAAGTAATTTTCTTAATGGGTACTTTTTACTTTTACTTAAGTAATTTTCAAGCAGAAAATTTATACTTTTACTTAAGTACAATATTTTTGTACTTTTTCCACCTCTGTCCCCCGCTGCCTCCGCGGCGGGGCGCCCCTCTGGTCTTGGAGGGCCACTTTTGTGGGGGCGGGTGCACCTGCCCACGTCGGCGGCCGGGGCGGCTCTGTCTCTCCGGGCAGGCTGGCCCCCTGCCGGGTGGGGGTCGTTGGCCTGGAGGTTGAGGGCCTCCTGGCCACGTGTCTGGCCTGGACCGGGTGGCCGGGGATTGCCTGGGTCGCGGTCCGCCGCTGCGGGATCCCTGGCTGCTTCTTCCCGTGTCGTCGGGGCCCCGCACGCGGGGGGGCTTCGCTGGCGGTGGGTTGCGTCCCGCCCATCTTCTCGCCCTCTGTGGGGTTGCTGGTGGCCTGGGTTCCGGGTTCTTCCTAGTTCCGGGTTTTTCCTCGTCTGCCCCTGGTCTCGCGGGTGGCGGGGTTGCCTGCCCCCCCATCCCCCCCCACTATAGATACACTTCAGGTGGAGCTTTGATAGGATTATTACATACACACACACACACACACACACACACACACACACACACACACACACACACACACACACACACACAGCCACACAGACATACACACATGTGTGTGTATGCATATGTATATATTTATATATATATATATATATATATATATATATATATATATATATATATATATATATATATATATTAATAAGATAAATATATGTGACATATTAAAAAAATATATCATATGTATTTTTTATTAACAATGCACATATTGCGCCTTAGGTTCTTACCAGCATGATATTAACCATTAATATGTGTGCAGACAAAAGAAAAAAAATAAACAGCACTCTCCAAAACTTTAGACAAAAAAGGGAGTTTAGAGATGGGTCAAAAATTAAAGCGAACAGAAACCTCTCTTCTCTTTTAAAGAGAGGTTTCTGTTCGCTTTCATTTCTTCTCTTTTAAAAGGGGTTGCACGACAGCATGTTTAAACTCAGTAGGAACAAAAACTGAACTGAGAGATGTGTTCACCAAAGTTAAAATACTAGACTCAATAATTTCAAAGTCATCCTTAAATAAATCAGCAGGGATACTGTGCAGAAGACAGTGGGGAGTAGGTAGTTGCTTGACTTTGTCCAATAGATAAGCATCAGTACTTGGATCAAACTGCTGAAACACAGCTGGAAACAGAGGGGCAACTGAGGGGTTGTTATTAAAAGAAATGGAAGCGTGCATCGCCCCAGACTTTATGTCTATAAAAAAAACCTCAAGAAATAACAGCTCAGTAAACCCTAGGCTTTACTGTCAAAACAGAGTGCATGTGTCAACTCCCTTGCAGTCTTTTGCACTTGCTCTGACTTAAGTTTCTTTTTATTATTTTTTTTTTTTGCATTTTTCTTTCTTTTTTTTAAAACCGTAATTCTACTCACAACTCTATTGTGTATTAAAACTCTTAATTCAAATATGATTGTTGCAAGAGTTTGGGAGTTTTTTCTAGCTGTGGTACGACCACTTTACAGTGCAGCTCAACAATACCGTGCTGCTCGGCTTGTTTACTCCAGAGATCTGCTGATCAACTTGAAGCCAGCTGGCCTAGCGGCCAAACCTGCAGTGATACTATCTGGAAATCTGGAGAAAAACACATCACGGATGCAGAAATTCAAATAAACAGGAAAAGATATGTTTCAAGACAATTGAGGCTTACGTAGAAGAGAAGTATTAAAGCAGCACTATGTAACTTTTCCACCTTAATCTAATATTTCCTGAGTCATTATGATGGTACATCAACTTCCAACAGGTTTAATGAACCTCTGTCATGGTCTGAGGGGTCTATCGCCTTCACTGGCACTATGTAACTTTGAGGAGCATGGTAGGAACACTGCCACACTAAAAAACTACACATTTTTACGGCTTTGACTGCTTTACGGCATACGTCACTTCCCCCTCCTTCCCGATTCGTAGTCGAGACGAAAGCTGGGCGGGGCGTGGAGCGCAGAGCTCAGCAGAAGCTGGTGCCATGGCCCAAGCAGCGGAAAAACCCAAGAAAATAAAAGTTTTATCGGAGGAGGTGTTTACATGACCGAATATTCGGGTTTTAAAAGGAGTAACCCAGGGGTCATATTCCGGTTTTTAAAAACCCGAATATGAGCAACTTCGGGTTATTCAAAGGGGTTATTGGTGTTTACATGGCCGTGCAAATTCGGGTTATTGCCAACATTCGAGTTTTAAAAGGGTTATTGATGCATGTAAACACAGTAAGTGTTTTTATTGACCTGGGAATTCTTCTCATGTCATCGTCGTGGTTGTTTATATTTCAGTGTTCCAACCCCGATGTTTGCATCTGACATGGTTCAGTCCACCATGGCCTGGTTACAGACTCAACACCTTCATTGTATTCTCTGGTGATTTCAATCACACAACCATGGACACTACACTTCCCACCTTCACCCAGTATGTGAGATGTCCCACCAGGGAGGTGAGAACCATTGACCTGCTGTATCCACATGTTAAGGACGCATGTGTAAAGTGGTTCAACATGTACAGTATGCAGCATGAGCCTTTGGGCCAATCCCAATACACCCCTTACTTTCTACCACTAGCCCTCACTCACTACCACTAGCCCTAAAAATGAAGCCACAAACCGTAGGGTCCTTGTAATCTTCCCTAGGGATTGGGATACCACTTGCTACGTCACTGCGTGGTTTATGTTCGGGTACGTAAGCGACTGCGTAGTTACGTTTGCACATACGTCACACCATATCAGGAAGCCCAGAGCTAAAAGCTGTTTTAATTTTCCGCTGTAGCGCTGTTAATATGCCACTTTATTAACACATTCACTGCCATTGACATTGGCGTCAATTATACTGGCGCAACTTGTCAGTAAATGTCAGGTCTCAAGATTTAGGTCGATTGCTGTTCGTGTTTTGGTTGGCTCCGTGCCGGTTTCGTGCTTTGTTTGTGGTTTTTTTGTTGCAGATTTCCAGTGCTTGACGTGTGTCTCCGTGTGTTCCTGCTTCCTGGATTGGCAGCGGATGTCGTCACCCCCCCCCCCCCCCACCCCCTCCCCCCCCCAAAAAAAAAAAAAAAAAAAAAAAAAAAAAACCACTGGGTTTGTATGTGTATATTTATGTATGTGTACGCATATGTGTGCGTATATATATGTATATATTACATATAGTAATAATGCACATATATACACTTTTGGTTTCTACCGTCATGGTATAATTCAATAATATGTGTGCAGACAAGGTGAAAAAAAAAAAAAAAAAAAAAAAAAAAAGTAAATATCAGGCCAGTAGATGGCAGCAAAGTGCCTATTTGGATGAGTGATCGCAGGGGGGGGGGGGGGGGAGGAAGAGAAATGGCGAGACAACAGAGAGACGACACAGAGAAAATACCGGCAGCTTAACACAAACCTTTTTTCCCTGATGTTCACGAGAGTCTAAAGTTTCTTAAAGTAGTTTCAATGTTTATGTACTCCTAAGACTCAATATTCTGTGGGTCTTTGAACATCAGCCAAAATGACCAAAAGCTCTGGCAGTATGGAGCTCTCTGCTCTGAAAATGGCTGGCAGTCAATGAGTTAAGTTTTAATATTTTTTCAGGCGTAAAAGTAACCGTTAAGATCCCCAACCTGGACTCAGTTTATCCAAATAACGCCTTTTAAGAAATTTGCTCCGATGTTTTTGGGGGATGAGAAGAGCAGCCGGCTATGGAGCTGATTTATGGTTCCTTGTTAAATCGACGCAGAGCCTACGGCGTAGGGTATGCGGCGACGCGTAACCTACGCCGTAGGCTCTGCGTTGGTGACACGCGGAACCATAAATCAGCCTTTATTCTGGCGAGATCTGAAAAGACTTCGCAACAACAGACAAGCGAGTGTACATTCACTGAGTGAATATTATGAAAGTAAAATATATATTTCTATATATATTTCTATTTCTAGAAATGTAATCAAAACGCATTTTTATGCAGAAACTCAAAATATTGATTTTGTGTGGAGTTTGCATGTTCTCCCCGTGCTTGCGTGGGTTCCCTCTGGTTACTCCGGCTTTCCGGTTCCCACAGTCCAAAAACATGCGTAGTACGTTAATTGGTGATTCTAAATAGCCCATGAGTGTGAGTGTGAGTGTTTCTGGTTGTCTGTGTCTATATGTGGCTCTGTGATGGACTGGCAACCTGTCCAGGGTGGACCTGCCTCTCACCTGTAATAAACTGGGTTAGGCTCCAGCAGATCCCCGTCACCCTGCAAAGGATAAAACGGGTATAGAAAATGGATGGATGGAGAGATGAATTTCTTTTGGGATTTAAAACTTTAAAGGGGACCTATTATGAAAAACATGTTTTTTCTTGCTTTAACATATATGAAGTGGTCTCCCCTCAGCCTGCCGACTCAGAGAAGGAGGAAAGAACCAGATTCTGCAGTGTCTGTACAGCTGTCCGGATGAGCCATCCAGTGTGATGTGGATCTACAAGCCAATAAGATTCTGCTCCCGTCGTTACGTAACGACAGGCGTGATTCACATAGTTTGGCCTCCGATGCGTGAAACCACGCCCACAACTAACTCCGCCGGCCGGAGCTTTCACCATTTTTTCGTAGCGGTGTATCGCGTCATTCAGGCAGCCAATCAGCACAGAGCCTCATTATCATAGCCCCGCCCACTCAGAATCCTGCATAGATAATGAGGTTAGAGAATGGGAAGATAAAGACATGGATCAGAGGCTGAATTTCTAATTTATTTAGCAAAACCCATCAAAAGCTTGTTTTTAAGACATTCAAGGCCTGTTTAAAATAGGTATTATATGCCATAATAGGTCCCCTATTAAGCAAACTACAAGAAGAGGCTTATTAGCGACTTTATCTATTGTTACTGTTAGAGACAATGTTCAGATTTATAGCAAAGATGGAAAGAAAGAGGAAAGTTGTTGAGACTTCCCACTTCCAAGATACAGCAAAACCAGCTTGATTTGAGGGTTTTATGGGATGCAGACAAATACGGGATGGACCAATTTGATCTAGGTTTATGATGGAATAGATAGAGCCCCTCAGTTCTAAACGACTCACTGAATTACAATTTCTTTCACACCCAGGCAGCCCCAAACAAAGTGACACTTTGTGTTTATTCAGGGTTTTTTTTGCTGTTGTTATTATTCCGGTGGGTCACTTCAGACACCCAAATACGGGCCATCAAACACAGGTATTTCTCTCTTTTTTTCCTTATTATTTAATCATTTGTTCCATTGAAAGTTTTGAATGCTTACAGTGACAAGAGAAATCTATTTTTGGACACAAGGGAGGGGTTAGAGGATGAACTCTAAACACGGTCACCCATGGGCCATCTAGCACTCCTGCATAGATAACTGACAGCGTGATTAATTGTGCCACGTTCACAAGTCTTCAGGAGCAAAAAGAAACAAGTATTTAACTGCTGCATAAAAAGAGAGGGAGCTGTTACTATGATAAATGAAGGCGCAGAAATATTTTGCTGATGTCTAAAAAAAATGTTGTCTAGGAATTTCAAAATAGTATGTTTTTCAGCAGAGTAAATGCGGCTTTAATCTTCCATTTAGGTGTTTTGGCGGTGCCTGAAATAGCAGCATAATTTTAACTGTCACATTCAATATAAATGGTAGGGGAGGGAGAATTTTACTGCAAATGCAGAGAAAAGAAATCCTTTTATTCTTACTTGATATTTCTAACTGTGTAATCAACAAATTCAGATACGCCAGCAAGGATAATATTCATAAATAACATCCCACTCATCTGCTGATAGGATTAGACTGCAGATTATCATGTAGGCTATGAGTAAGCAGGCAAGCACAGGGCCAAGCTTTCAGAAGTTATTAATCACAATAAACCACCGCTGAAATGTTTCAACCCCACAGAAGTGCACAGGAATCATACCTAGGATACCGACAACAGGACAAACTACCGTTTGCTCCTACAAGCATGGCAACAATGACTACGTTTACATGCAGTCAAAATTCGGGTTATTGCTAATATTCCAGTTACAGTTCCAGAAACATTCGGAATATTCGTTTCCATGCGTGAGCAAACATACATGTATACATGTATACATGGTAATTAATCATTTGGGATATCTGGATCAAACCAGCGACGCGCGGAGAACTTCATGACGCAATTCCCGTCATTTCTGCTTCTTCTTCCTGTATCCAAACTCAAAACAAATGCTGCTTCGTGCAATTTTTCGCTCACCTTCTTTTAAATCTCGCTACACAGTAAAATCACCAGTGTTAATTGAACACTAGACAGTGTCTATATCTGCCCACTCTTTTAGTGTTAATTTAAAACCGTTTAACACCTGCAGGGTTAAGTTTACCATGGTAAATGATGGAAAAATGAATGAATTTTACTCTGAAAGTTTTCCTTTTACACTAAACGGTGTAAAAAAAATAACACGGGCACATACAGACACTGTCTAGTGTTCATTTAACCCTGGTGATTTTGTTGTGTATTGTGTTGGGTACTTTCTACTATCTACAAATGCAGAAATGCTCATATCCTTCATTACATTTATGAAGTGATTAGTCTCCTCCTGGTCTTGTGTTTCTCTGTGTTTATAAGAACTTCCTGGACTCAAAAGACCAGGATTCTTTGTGAACAGAGCATGTGCAGAAAACAAATTCCTGTTCCGTTTGATGGGGATATTCTGTTTGGCGTTTACATGACCCAATATTCAGGTTTTAAAAGGAGTAACCCAGGGCTCATATTGGGGTTTTTAAAAACCGCAATATGAGCAAATTCGGGTTATTCAAAGGGGTTATTGGTGTTTACATGGCCGTGCAAATTCGGGTTATTGCTAATATTCGGGTTTTAAAAGGGTTATTGATGCATGGAAACACAGTCACTGCGACTGTTGAATGGGTGCATGTTTATGAAATCTTTGGCTCCACTGAGTCCGTAGAAATTCATGACCAGAGACAGAGAAAACCACATTTCATTCATCTACTCTACATGTCGTTTTCACCACTCATTTCTGACAGGTTATATGATTACCATTTCCAATTTCAGTTTCCTCAGTAATGCAGTGGGCATACTGGCTCAGTAGCCGCATACATGACATCTGAAGATTCTCAGAGGAGGGAGCCCTGATAGGACGTTAAGATTTTCCAATTTTGAGGTCATCTCTCAGTTACTGCGTTTGCATGCAGTCAATAACCCTTTTAAAACCCGAATATTGGTGTGGCAGGGTGGAGGAGCAGCCACTCAGTTGATTGGGCACAGGTGTGCCCAATCAACCTCTCCACCCTGCCTGCCTTCATAAGAAGTGGCTGCACACCAGCCAGAGGTCTCGGCTGAGGGTGACTGCACGTGTGTCTGGGGAAATAAAGAGTTCCTGCACTAAACCCTGTGTCCTCTGTCCTGTCGGTTGGCCCAGGTGGCAACGAGCTTGCTACAATTGGCAATAACCCGAAATTGCACGGCCATGTAAACACCAATAACCCCTTTGAATAACCCGAATTTGCTCATATTCCGTTTTTTTTAAAACCCCAATATGACCCCTGGGTTACTCCTTTTAAAACCCGAATATTGGGTCATGTAAACGCCAAACGGAATATCCCCATCAAATGGAACAGGAATTTGTTTTCTGCTCATGCTCTGTTCACAAGGAATCCTGGTCTTTTGAGTCCAGGAAGTTCTTATAAACACGGAGAAACCAAGACCAGGAGGAGACTAATCACTTCATAAATGTAATGAAGGATATGAACATTTCTGCATTTGTAGACGGTAGAAAGTACCGGGATAGTGAGATTTAAAAGAAGGTGAGAGAAAAGTTGCGCGAAGCAGCATTTGTTTTGAATTTGGATACAGGAAGAAGAAGCAGAAATGACGGTAATTGCGTCATCACGTTCTCCGTGCGTCGCTGGTTTGATCCAGATATCCTGAATGATTAATTACCATGGAAATATTCTGAATGTTTCAGTAACCGGAATATTAGCAATAACCTGAAAATTGACTGCATGTAAACGTAGTCAGTGTCTCGTAAACAATAACTTGATTAAAAAGGAGAAACACGGAGGAATTAGCCTCACGTGTAAATTTGGCATTAACCCTGTGTTTCATGTGAGTCATGGATATAATAATGCTGACCCGAAACATCTGCCAGAGTGTTTTCAGCCTGTGTTCACTCATACCCCCCCCTTCCACACACACACACACACACACACACACACACACACACACACAGAGGTAGAAATGAAAGATTTCAGCATGGTTGACGGCATCAACAGCATGAAAAGTGCAGCTGAGTTGGAACACACAATAACAAATAACAGTGGATCACCTTGGAGCTCCGGCAGGACTCCCCTCGCTACACGATAAACGCTTGAGCAGCTGGAAATGAACACAAACGCTGCTGTGTTGAAGAAATCTGTAAAACACGCAGTGAAGTGAATTACACATGTCAAACAAAGAATTTGTTTCATTTTCCACATTTAAGTCCCAGACTGTATTATGTGATAGGCCTTTTCCTGCAACTGTTACTACAGTACGTAAATAAATAAAAGATAAAGTCCTCGTATATCTTCAATTGTGCGCTGTATCCAAAAATCTGGAATGTACTGTAAGCTTCCCTCGGGTCTGTTTTACATGTGCAGTGGAAGGTAAGCAATTCTGTAAAGATAATAACAATAATACAATTTTGAACAGATGAATAAAAAGTAATTCATGCTATAAGCTTTAAAACTCGATCCATCCTGGGAAAGTTTTGCTGAGCGAGCATTTACAGCATCCTCCTGAAAAATACAATAAAAAGGAGTTTCATGCAGCTACAGTACATGATGTTTTGCTTTTCCTCGACTTTGCTTATCCACAATTAATACAGGTGCTTATTCAGCAAGCCCACGGCGTGTTATTATCAAGCCCTTCAGAGCCATCGCCACATGAAGTGGCACCGCTGTGCAGCAATTCATTTGGTATTCAATTTACTAACAAAACTCTTGACCTTACTGTACCGCATCCTGAGAGCTTATTTGTTGCTGTTGATTACAATAAGCAAACGTGTGCATGTAACTGACAGCTTTGTTTTCACGCTTCCTCTTTGAGTTCTTGACAGACGCGTAACTCATCTTGCTTTTATTTGTCCCCATTGATTAGTTTCCTGTATCTGGGTTTGACCACTTCATGTCTCCAAAGAGATACTGTATATTGACTTTCAAACATGCAGTTTGTCATATCAATAATATACAGGACTGTCTCAGAAAATTTGAATATTGTGATAAAGTTCTTTATTTTCTGTAATGCAATTAAAAAAAACAAAAATATCATACATTCTGGATTCATTACAAATCAACTGAAATATTGCAAGCCTTTTATTATTTTAATATTGCTGATTATGGCTTACAGTTTAAAGGAGCATGAGGCTCCTTTTAAGAAATGAGACTCTCTAGCGCCACCCTTCGCACGACGGCCGTCGGGGGTACTGCAGCCAACAAAAAGTGATTGCCTGCCAGAATCTGATTGCGGCCGCTGGAGCGCGCATAGCAGCCCGTTGAGGGATAACAGCCCATTGAGCGCGGATAAAACGGTCATAATATGCAGATACACACACCTGTACGTCCGCAATTATAGTAAAGGTATGTGTCTTGTTGTTTCTGAATGTTTTCTTCTATATGAAGCTCAAGGATGAGATCAAGTCATATTTAGGCAGAAACAACTTTTCATCAACTGCATTTGGCCTTCAATCAATTTTTGGCAGGTGAAAATGCCTATTTTTTGTTGTAATGCTCCTTCAAAAGAATTTCAAGTTGTCCTGTGAGCTCTAGTATTTATATATGAAGCTCAAGGATGAGATCAAGTCATGTTTAGGCAGAAACAACTTTTCATCAACTGTATTTGGCCTTCAATCAATTTTTGGCAGGTAAAAACTGTCCGTTTTTTTATAGTAGGCTAGGCATAAACAATAATATTAGATGTACAAAGCACATCCAAACATGGGAGGAAATACTACGTAGAGCCCAGATCAGATAAAAAAAAATGCAGACATATTGCAAAAGTGATCCATTCTTTATTGAAAACACACCCATAAATCACATTCAATATAGTCTAATTTCCAAAGACAGGGCATCAGACATACCAAGCACATACTGTAGAGACCTGTCTATCACGTCATTGTCATGGCTGATTTTGCTACAAACTACACTTCTTTTGGGCACATTTGTGATAATTACGTTACAACAAACGTTACAATTTCTAAGACACATACCTTTGCTATAATTGCGGACGTACAGGTGTGTGTATCTGCATATTATGACCGTTTAATCCGCGCTCAATGGGCTGTTATCCCTCAACGGGCTGCTATGCGCGCTCCCGCGGCCGCAATCAGATTCTGGCAGGCAATCACTTTTTGGCACAACACCGGCACGGGAGAACGGGGAGAACGTGCATGCAGCGTCATGTGACGTCACATCCGCAGGACAGCGCAGGAAATTTGGGCCCGAATTGCAGCACATTTTGCAGCACACAGCCTGTTCAAGGCAACGGAGAGATACACTAGAGGGTTATTTATCTGGTGATGACTCTTGTTTTAAGTGTAATGATATTTACTAAAAATGAGACATTTTAACTAGAAATAAGACAAATATTCCTGGTAAGATTTTGAGTTTTTGCAGTGCAGCGTCATGTGTGCGACCTGTGTTTACAATTTGTTTGGCCACCGTCAATATTTTCTTGTATTTTACCTGTTTTATATTCTAAAGTCACACTTAAAAGTAACTCCACTTCTCTGTCACTACAAACCCAAGACTCTCGTTCATCTTGGAAGTAACTGGAAGTTACTCGTGTCATTTGTTGATGTTTTTTTCCAGGATTCTGATTGGCTAGCATGACTTTATCTTCTCGTTACACTGCCCCCTGTAGGTTTGGCTGCTCATAGCACCTTAACAGATATTTATGCAGGTTTGTGTAAAATTTAAATAATGGTATTTTTTAAAACGTAGAGGGGGAAATATCTGTTTTTGTAAATACCCATTTGTGTAAATGTGGGCTTAGGTCATGGAACAACGTGTCCTGGTCTTGATGCTATTCATGTGAGAAAAGCTGGACTCACAGGTGTAGGTAGATCCAAACATTGTCAATATTAGCAGTGCAATTTTCCTTATTGTGGGGGACTGATACTGGTTAACATGTTTAGACCAAAGTTCCACTGCATCCTCAGACTGCAAGTGCTGTTTTAAAGCAAATGAGGACTGTATGAACCAGCTCCATCTGCAACATGCTCCCATCAATACAAGAAATCACCCCTTTTGACAGTCTGTGAGGGCCATCAGTGCGAGGGCCCAATCATGGCTGCTCACAGCGTTAATTAGGGCCCGAGCACTTACAGTGCGAAAGCCCTATTGTATCTGTAGGAATTTCTATTTTTTTCCTTCTTCCGACGAAATGAGTACATGTCACAAAAATGAGACTCAAAGAAAAACCTCATATTGGTTCACAATAGATGAAATGACTATTGATGTGGGTTACATTAATGAACTTTGACATCTGCCGATCTGAACTGCATGGAAATATTATTGGGTTCAAACTAATATTAGAATTAAGTAGAAAGTTACAGAATAATCAAAACACAGACTTGTCAGTTAAGTCTTTCTTTTATCTGTCACTCAACATAAAAACACCTATAAGTGTAAATGTGACTATGCTTGCTCTAAAATTAGATGAGCCAGTTTTCAAATCCTGAAGCCAGATAAAAGGCTTGATACGGTTTTAACATTATGGATGACAAACCTTCACATTATACCATGTTTGCAGTTACATTGGACTTTAATATATGTTGCTACTGTGATATAAACATTGTAAGATGTCTCCATCTAGTGATAGAACAGAGGTAAGCATGTTTTTGTTTCGTTTAATCCTGAGAAGCCTTATTTTAAGTTGCTGGAAGATTTCAAAAATTTTGAGGTGACACTGTAATAGAAAGGTGGGAACAATAATTGTGCTTTTTCCATAAAGAAAGGTCTAAAAACGTGCTGTTCACCATCTTCCTAAACTCAATAACATAAAATAAAATGAAACAAATCCAAAAGGAGTCCCAAAATGCTGATAGGGCACTGAATGTCCCTGAAAGCGAACATTACAATAACCGATGACCAATGAGAGAAAACATTTAATGCAGGACATACAGGACTGTCTCAGAAAATTAGAATATTGTGATTTTCTTTAATGCAATTACAAAAACAAAAATGTCATACATTCTGGATTCATTACAAATCAACTGAAATATTGCAAGCCTTTTATTATTTTAATATTGCTGATCATGGCTTACAGCTTAAGAAAACTCAAATATCCTATCTCAAAACATTAGAATATTCTGGGAATCTTAATCTTAAACTGTAAGCCATAGTCAGCAATATTAAAATAATAAAAGGCTTGCAATATTTCAGTTGATTTGTAATGAATCCAGAATGTATGACATTTTAGTTTTTTTAATTGCATTACAGAAAATAAAGAACTTTATCACAAGACAGACTGAGACAGTCCTGTATTCATCTGTTTGTGTTCAATAAAAAATAAGTTAAAAAAAAAAAGTTTGAATCCCTAAAGTCAAGTAATTAATGTAAAATGCCAGAAGCTTTGCGCTTAAACGATCTCCTGTGAGCACATACATGTATTCAGCTGCGTATCCGCAGTGTCGGTCCAGCAGCAGCTCCCACATCGTCTCTGCCTAGCAGACACGATACACTGCAAAAACTCAAAATCTTACCAGGAATATTTGTCTTATTTCTAGTTAAAATGTCAAATTTTTTGTCAAAAAATCTCATTAAACTTAAAACAAGAGTCATTACCAGAAAAATAACTTGTTATTTGACAATTTTCACCTGTTTCAAGTAAATTTTCACTTGAAATAAGTAGGAAAATCTGCCAGTGGAACAAGATTTATCTTCTCATTACAAGCAAAAAAAATCTTGTTCCACTGGCAGATGTTTCTACTTATTTTAAGAGAAAATCTACTTGAAACAGGTGAAAATTGTTGTTTTTTCCAGTGATGAGTCTTGTTTAAGTGTAATGAGATTTTATTTTGACTAAAAATGAGACATTTTAACTAGAAATAAGACAAATATTTTGAGTTTTTGCAGTGTGAGGCGAGAGCAGACCGCCCCAACTGCTGCATGTTGACCATTTCATTTCATTATCTCACTTCACCCAGCTGCAGCAAGCGTGGGAAAATGTGCGTGTGAATTATAAATAGCATATTCAATTAAACATGTGAGCCATGAGGGGAAGAGTTAAAAATCAGCGTCAGGAATTCAGATGCATAACCTGAGAAGAAGTGATGGATCATTTTATTATTTCATCAGCTCAGGAGTACTGTTCAAGGTTATGTTCACTTTTCAGGGAGAGTTGGGTGTAGCTGAATATAACATTGAATATAAATGGTCTACATTTACAGAACCTTGCTTGTTATTGTGCGGCATACTGTAGTTATCGTTTCTCTCTCTCACACCTTTGAATAAAAATGCACTTGTCGAGTAACGTAAGCAGTGAGAGAAACCCCGTGTTGATAGTGGCTGCTTTTTGGTTTTGTTTTAATTACAACACTCCAGGACCTGATGGAGGACTTGTGAGAATTTTCTGTCTCATTTCATGCTCACAGTTTGAAAGATGAGCACGTCTCAGAGCTACAACAAGCATATCAGCAAGCTCAGCAATACAGTATTCCCTTAAACTGCAGTTTTAAACTGAAATGTATCATCTAATACGGGACCAAACTGAATTCCCCCAAGCAATTTTATTTGAAATTTTACAACAACAAAAGATATTTGACTCATCAAATTTTAATGAAAGGGCCAGATTTAAGAAACGGCTTATTGTTCCTGATCAATATTTGCAGTAATGACCTTGCAGGGAAATATTGATTTCAAATTGATAATATGGGATGTTGAGTATTTGATCCTTCAAAATACACGACGCATGACATGAATTGCATTACACTTTGTGAACATTATACGATAAAGAGAAAAAAAACAATTCTATCGCTCTATTTGATATTCATTCAGTCATTGGCCTTTATTTAGCCAAGCAGGTCATTAAGAACATTCTTATTTACAATGACGGCCTGGAAGGAGACAAGGACCACTTGGGGAAAAGGAAGTGGTTTAGGGAGTAAAACACAGTAAAATTGTAGCTCTACAAAGGTAGAAAACCATTAGGTAGCATTTTTTAATAGGGTAGCAAAAATCGATAGACAGACGCTATCGGTTTATGCGGTGGTAGCATTTTTCAACGAAGCAGCAGAAATCGGCAGAACACCGGTGGTGGACTGCGTTCTGCGCCCTCTATGTGAAAGATCCTTCAGACCTCACACCCTCCCAGGGCCCCCAATACATACCTCAATTCTCCACTTCAGTGGTGAAATGATTACAGCCCATTGTCACCTCCAACCACAACAGGACACAGTGAAACCACCTAACCACCTGCAGCCTGTTCATTCCTCCTGTCGATGATGCCGTCATCCATCAGGAGATGGAGAGTGCAGCTCTGCAGCCCTCAGTTGAAGTTGGAAACTGAAGAAACCTTTACGATGAGAGCTGAATCTTAAAGGGGACCTATTATGGCATCTAATCCCTATTCTAAACAGGCCTTGAATGTCTGAAAAACAAGCTTTTGATTGTTTTTGCTAAATAAATTAGAAATTCAGCCTCTGAGCCATGTCTTTATCTTCCCATTCTCTAACCTCATTATCTATGCGGGATTCTGAGTGGGCGGGGCTATGATAATGAGGCACTGTGCTGATTGGCTGCCTGAATGACGCGAATGATGCGATACACCGCTACGAAAAAATGGTGGAAGCTCCGGCCGGCGGAGTTAGTTACACCGTGTCCTAACTGCATGTGATGCGAGCGTCAGGGACAAAATCAATACCATTGCTTTATTTTCTATTGGACTGTCCTAACTGGCCGCAGCGCGGCGCGACTAGCGCGACGCGGCGCACCGTTTTGAGCTGGCCGTTTCCTGTCGCTCGCGTTGAAAGCCGGTTGAAAGCGCTGTAGGAAACAGTCACGGATGAGGAACGGCTGATCCAGTTAGTTGAAATGAGAAGTTATCTCTATGATTCCTCCTCATTTCACTACAAAAACCTCAATAAAGTGGCAGCTGCTGGAGGGAGATGGACAGAGAGTCCGATGTCACGCAGTGCTGCGATAGTCGGACGCTCATGCAGTTACACGGTTTTATAGTTGTGGGCGTGGTTTGAATTTTGGTTACGTAACGAAAATGCGCCGAATCTGAACGGCTCGTAGATCCACATCACACTGGACGGCTCATCCGGGCGGCTGTACAGACACTGCAGAATCTGGTTGCTTTCCTCCTTCTCTGAGTTGGCAGGCTGAGGGGAGACCACTTTATATATGTTAAAGCAAGAAAAAACCTGTTTTTCATAATAGGTTCCCTTTAAGAATCAAGGAAAGAAATCTACCGTCAAAGAAGATTGATAATAAAAATAGAAGTAAATGTGAAAAAAAATGAATTTAAGTTAGAGGCTATATTAATATCTGTTGACTTAGTAAATCAGATTATACAATGTTGACTTGTAATTCGCTAAATATTTTCATGTTTGACTAATTACTATTATACAGTCGATGCCATTAACTTATAGATACAGGTTTTTACAACAGGTCATCCAGTAGATGCTATATATATATATATATATATATATATATATATATATATATATATATATATATATATATATATATATATATATATATATATATATATATATATATATATATATATATAAACAATAGTTGTTTGTACATAAAAATATTTTCAATAAAAAAATGAATTAAAAAAAAAAAGATGCAGGTTTTTACGACAGTTGGACCAAAATCCATACTGGATCTGTTAGTTCCCTATGAAGCTCCCAGACCCCTTCATCTGGATCTGGTGGTTCCCAAGAACCAGAACCAAGCAAGGTTTACCTCTTTTCTTAACATTTTATTTAAATGTATTTGTTATTTAAGCGTACTCTTAAATTAAATCATTTTTGAAAACTGCGAATGAGATGTGTACCTGCTGTACTCTACTGCCCTTATTTTCAGCAACTTGTGTTTTTTTATTATTTTACCTCTTTTCTTATCATTTTATTTCATCTTATTTTTTATTTACTGTTTAATTATGTCTTGCCGCTTTTAATGTTGAAGTAAAGAACTTAATTTATTTGTGTTGAATTGTGCTATAATAAACTTGTCTTGCCTAGACGGTGTTTCTAGATGCAGGTTTTTACGACAGATCATCCAGTAGATGCTGTTTATAGATTATATAAACAATAGTTGTTTGTATATAAAGACATTTTCGATTAAAAAAAAAAAGAAAAAAAAAGATGCAGGTTTTTACAACAGCAGACGGTGTTTCTATGGTTTCTAGCATAGACATGTATCCTCCTCCTTCCATGGAGCTGCTGTGATACGTCAACGACGCCGCCATATTGGATGAGGCAAGACTGCGCTGTAAACTAATACAAGTAAATTGACTTATTTTCATAAAGCGCCTTTCTACAAAGAAATTTACGTTTTACGTCTCATTTATTTATTCACACACGCACTAATATACTTGAGAAACAGTTAGGCACCAAATATAATATATTTAATTTTCTCAGATGGCAAAAATAAGAACTTTGTTGATCCCACATAGGAGTAATTGATGTTTTATCAGCTATAGAGAACAAGGTAGTGCCGAAAAACGATATATCCCCCCTCACAAAAATAAGAATGTTATTTGTTGTCTGAAAAATGGTTCAAATGTTATTTTATTGTCTGAAAAATTGTTCAAATATGTTATTTTGTTACTTGAAATTTTTAAAATATTTTTGTTGATAAGAAAATATGTTTCTCTGTTTTTCTTATTTTTGTGAGGGGGGATATTTATTGTTTTTCGGCACTACCTTGTTCTCTATAGCTGATATAACATGAATTACTCCTCTGTGGGATCAATAAAGTTCTTATTTTTGCCATCTGAGAAAATTAAATATATTATATTTGGTGCCTAACTGTTTTCCAAGTATATTAGTGCGTGTGTTTATGAATAAATGAGACGTAAAACGTAAATTTCTTTGTAGAAAGGCGCTTTATGAAAACAAGTCCATTCACTTGTATTAGTTTACAGTTTACAGCGCAGTCTTGCCACATCCAATATGGCGGCGACGTTGACGTATCGCAGCAGCTCCATGGGGCGTTTACGTATGTCTATGGTGTTTCTAGATGCAGGTTTTTCCGACGGCTCCTCCAGTAGATGCTGTTTAGAGTACCGGTTTTTCCGACCGCCCCTGAAGGCAGCGCTGCGGTGTCATGGCGCAGACGAGGCCGAGCGGAGTCGCCGTATCAAACTTTCATTCCTGCTCCATTCGGTTCATCTTCCCGGGCTGTTCTGTCTGAACTCCTCTTTTTCTGCTGGGTTCTCGCTCTGGTGAGTTGTCAGACACTAAGTTGGTGTTGTGTTTGAGGTTGTTGGTTTGTTAGAGCGGAGGACAGCAGGAGGACAGGGACGTGATGCTGGAAAACAACCCTTTCACTCTGCGTTTACAAGCTGCTGTTTTCTGTTTACACTGCTGTGTTTGCTGGCGCTGTAAAACCATAAGAGGTGCAAGCTCGCGTTTAAACAATTTACAGAGCAGGCCAAATTCTGTTATAAACTACACGGCTTTTTTTAACATAATGTTCAGAACATTATTCGTCATTACGTGAAAGTAAGGACACAGGGGCGCCTCCAGACATGAGGGGGGCTAGAGGGGGCCACTTCAACTCTGGGGGTGGAACCAAAACTAAAGCCATCATTACAGGATTTTATTATACTGTTGTAGGATACAGGCTCAGAAATACTTTTTTTGTTTTGTTTTAACTTTCTAACTTGTCTGCATATATATTAACGGTTAATACCATGTTGGTTAAAACCCAAGGCATATATATGTTATATATGCATTTTTAATATATGTGTGTGTATGTATATATATATATATATATATATATATATATATATAAAAAACATTTTTTTGTATATATATTAGGGCTGCAACTAACGACTATTTTAATAGTACTGGAATACTGGAAAATAATGTGCAATATCATTCACTGCAACATGCAATTATGTAAATATCCGTTTGTTATCTTATTTTATATACCAGTATTTATTATTATTATTATTATTGTATTATTATTATTTCTATTGATGCCTCTTGTTTTTGCACTATCACCTTTGCTGCTGTACACTGCGAATTTCCCCGCTGTGGGACTAATAAAGGAATATATTATCTTATCTTATCTTAGTCGACTAGTCACCGACTATTGAAACGATTAGTCGACTAATCAGATAATAAGTAAAACAACATTTTTTATTTAGTATGAGGTTCTTTAATTATGTGGCAAATTATAATAAACACAAGAAAGATGGTACTAGAGCCCTGCTATAGCGGGACTGTTTTCTTCATCCTGCTCCCGCGGAATTTCTGACCATTACCACCCGCATCCGCAAAACTCTGAGAATTCATGCCGCACAATCATAGAGATGCATTGATTTCGTCTTTTCCCTTCCCCTTAAAGGAGCTTGAGGCTCCTTTTAAGAAATGAGACTCTAGCGCCACCCTTCACCACGACGGCCGTTGGGGGTACTGCAGCCAACAGTGAAGCCGGCACGGGAGAACGGGGAGAACGCACATGCAGCGTCATGTGACGTCACATCCGCAGCCCAGTGTGGGAAATTCGGGACCGAATTGCAGCACATTTTGCAGCACACAGCCTGTTCAAGGCAACGGAGAGATACACTAGAGGGCTCATTCTTTTTGGTTTGGAACGCTTCATCTGACATTATTACTAGAAAACCTAAAATGTATACGGATTTTTTTCATAAATCTTGCCACAATCCGGCCTCAAGCTCCTTTAAGAGAAATGTCCGAGACAAATCTATTTGATTTAATGTTAACATGATCATTGTGGAGCTTGATGGATAATTGATAGTTCATAGGCACCTGACTGAAAGTTAGATGCAAATCCATCATTGTCATCATCACACAAGCTTTTTCGCCTTTCGCGCAGCATCAATTATGATTGAGGTTATAACGAAAGTAGCTGTGAGTGGCTCAAATAATACTAATAAATAACATGAAATAAACAAAGTTAACGAATGAAACGAAAATAGGCTTAATATCTAACCAAGGCGGGTCCTGACGTGCTTTCTCTTCAAATGCATTACCGAGGTGCTCCCGTGAAAAGCAAGGTCTGCTTTGCAAACCTTGCAAGTAATCTTTTTATTCGCCATATCGAGGCTAAAATGCTCCCAAACTTTTGAAGTTTTATTACGCGCAGCTGCTGAGACGCTATCGTGCATGCGCTACTCTCGGCAGAGATCGTATTGAAGTGAGACGCCTCACTCTATTGGAAAAACACGTCTGGAGACAATTGTCGACAATGGAATTCATTGTTGACAATTTTGATTATCGATTTTTGTCGACAACATCAACATCAACATTTGCCCAAATGATTTGGGATGAAACGCATAATGGACGATAGAATCTATGTGACCGGCAAGTGTTTTTTTTTTTTCTTTTTTTTTTATTGAGGCCAGTGGGGGGGGCAGCAAATTTGTAGGGGGGGGCATGGTGGTGCCACTGGGAGGACAGGGGACCAGGGGGGAACCGGGGGACGTTTTAATCTCTCACCAAGTAACTGGGAACTGAAACCCGTCCGTGTTCCCAGACCTTGACTCGTACAGCTGCAGCAGCAGTTCAGGTGAAGCCTGAATCATTCCTGAATCATTCCTGAATCATTCCTCTGAAACGAGCTTCATGCTTCATGCTGCCCACTTTAATGAGCGAGTCATTTACTGAAGTTTTAATTGCGCGAGTCATTTACTGAAGTGGGAGTTGTGATCCAACTGTTTAAAAAGAGTCCAGGAAAGATGCATCATAATGCAATTTAAATATTGCAAAGCCTCCTTTTGATTATCTTTACCATATCTTTTTCGATGTAATTCTGTCAGAGCGAAATAAAAGGTCATTTTTGAAACTTTTTAACTGCAACCTACTTTTTCTTTATTTATTTTTTTAAGCTGTTTATCCGTTACACAAACCTTTTTATTGGGGAACGTGGTGTGGTGACTATGAAATCTTGGCATACAAATAATTGTTATTAACAGTTTAATTGTCTTGCTATAATTGTGTTTATGCCTTTTCTTATAGTAGCTATAAACCCACTAATGATTTAAACATTCATACAAGATTTATAAAGAATAATAGTAACGTGTTTGAAATTAATACAGGAATGATAAATAATGTTTATTTGTCTTTTCTGTAACATTTCTGTTAGTTTCACCAAGCTATTTTCATACAGGGGAAGAATGATGGTTTTGCAGACTCGATTCAATTCAGAACACTTGATTTATCCCAGAGGGGAAATTGATTACCGTTACATCAATCAGTTTCTATTAAATATTTGTGAATTGTGACAGGCCTTTCCGTAGCTGTGAAATAGATGTAGGCTTTGGAAATATAAATTGATGTCAAATCCCTGACAGCTATTCAGAGTCGGGTAATGTCTGTTTACATTGAGAGCAATATCCTGAAAACAATGTGATTTAAGAATATTTTGAATAGCATACCTCCAAATGAACAGTCCTTATTTCGACCAAATGTGTTTGTACTTGGGGTATTCATTAAGGAAATCTTAAGTTTCACTTGTATTTCACACATCTCCCACCGTTCACTTCTCCTGTTTGAGATGCAGCTCATCAAACGGCAGTAAAACTTTTTCACTGTTAAACATTTTGAAGATTTTACTTTGATGTGGCACACGTCATGCTGTTGTCTAAAATTCTTCAAATTCAGTGGTTAATGATCTCTGATAATCTCCGTCTGCTACAAGTGGCCATCGTGTGATTGCATAAGTATTTCTACGCACAAAAGAACACGAGAACGTGTCTCTTCCACACTCCTTTATCCTTCCTCTGCAGGGAATGAGGTGAGCGCCTGGATGCCTTTTTAAGGGCAGGCCGGGCTGAGCGGTGAGGGCTGGGGGTTTTCTATCCTCTGATGGGGGTTTTATCCTCTGATGGTGCTCTGCCTCGCTGGAGAAGCAGCTGTTTCTGTGTGGCCGTTGACCTGCCAGGTGCAGGGTGAACGTGTTGGTAGCTGGATGTGGATTAGGGGGGTAACGGTTAGGGCTGGGCGATGTATGGAGTATAGTCGATGTATCTCGGCTTCTACTCTGTGCGATGTACAAAATGACTCTATCGTGAATATTCAAGTATACGTTGTCACGCATTTGCTTTTAGCCGCGGGCATTAAATTACAACTTTTTATGTTTGTGCCACTCACTGCTTAGTAACTGTTTAATAAATACAGTTTTGGTAAATTTGACTTATTCCCCCTTTTTGCAGGAAAGTTAGTTAAAATTAGCATATATTAATGCAGTATGAACAAGAATGTTTGAATGTAGACATATAGAATCATCATACTGGTGTGATTGTTTGCATCAAAGTGTTAATTCAAGGCTAAGGCAAAATATCGAGATATGTATTGTGTATCGTGACATGCCCTAAAAATATTGAGATATTAATAAAAGGCCATATCGTTCACCTTAATTGGTGCAAATTAGCCTCGCCCCTTCTTCTGAATGGTTGATATGTGATAGTTCCTATTGCAATAACTTTTGAATGGTTTGACATAAAGACTTGTGGGTGGTGTCATCGGACTTCGTTATGAGTCCTTGACCTTTATTGGTGGAAATTGCATGCGCGAGGGCCCGTTCATCGCTGCTTGCAGCTTTATTTCACCTTGGAGCTGCATCCGTTAGGCTGGAGTACCATGCAAAGATGCAGGGCTGTGTGATGACCTATCTGATAACTATGTCCCCGAACAAAGTGACAGGTTGTTTTGGGGTTTTTTTTCTTCAGTTTTAATTGGTAATCACTTGAGACATGTAAATATGTTTTTCACAGTAATATATTCCGTGCAAAACACACATGTGTTGTATTTTAGCCATACATCCACATTTAAAAGGTGTAAAATAATAATAATGAAACTGCTGATTCTCTCTTCAGGGACCCTGCATAAGCCCTTTATGAATATCCAGACTTAGCAAGGTTTGTTGAAAAGAGTTATGCCGTCTTTGATTATGGAATGACACTAAAGGTAGCGATTAGGCCTGTGTATAATAGTTTCCCCAGCAAAGGGCAACACTGTCAAAGGCACCATTAGGCTGACAACACGCTGTGCCTGCACCAACAACATTGGGAAGTCAGTCTGTTTTTGATTTACTGTCCTCGCACTCACAAAGCAGCTCCCAGATAAACAACTTGCTGAAGACGGTTGACTCCTGTGACTCCTGAAAGTCACTCCTTCTATGAAGCAGTGCTTTTGCTATTTTATTATTCAGAGGATGGCAGTGCTGCAAGATCACGCCAACACTTCTCTTCAAGCTGACATCTCTCTGCAACTTTTTGATGAATTGCCACAGAGTGCTGGAGCGATACTCATGGTATGCTAAAATTAACCTTGTCCTAACAATTGCCCTTGGTACCCTTGATACTAAGAACTAACAATGCAGGGATCACACACAGCATGGTACATATACGCGTGCAGCACACTGGCCGGGCAGGAAAAAAGCTCAGCTTTAAGCTTATGAAGACATTTCCCATCTATATAAGTTACAGTTCCAACGTCAGCTGGCTAAGTCAACACATAGAAAGACCAGAATGCAATGCGCCACACACGTTCAGCATACCAACTTTAGTTGTGTTCCACAAACAAGAGCCAGCTTTCAGGTGAGAGCCAAGAGTCCACAGATAGCAACGATGTGCGAACTGAACTGTATGTAGATTCCTTTGGCTATCAAGTTTATGTCAAGATGTTTATTGCTCTAGTCCGCAAGGCCGTCCCTGATATTAGGTTTTGTGTAAACAACCGCAGCACAACACGTGCTCCATTTGGTGGCATGGAGCGCACACACTGAAAAGTTAATCGGATACAAAGCAGTTATATTTGAAATGGTTGGGTACATTTAGATACATTAAATGCAGGGTTTTAGTCAGGGGGCTGTTTGGCCATCATTTGGACACTGTTTGGAAAAAAAAAAAAAAAAAAAAAAAAATATATATATATATATATATATATATATATATATATATATATATATATATATATATATATATATAGCCCAGATTTTTGACTGAACAGCCTTAAAGGGGACCTATTATGAAAAACACGTTTTTTCTTGCTTTAAAATATACAGGACTGTCTCGGAAAATTTGAATATTGTAATTTTCTGTAATGCAATTACAAAAACAAAAATGTCATACATTCTGGATTCATTACAAATCAACTGAAATATTGCAAGCCTTTTATTATTTTAATATTGCTGATCATGGCTTACAGCTTAAGAAAACTAAAATATCCTATCTCAAAAAATTAGAATATTCTGGGAATCTTAATCTTAAAAATAGGTATTACATGCCATCATAGGTCTCCTTTAAATATTTATACTTTAAACTTCAGTAGTAGGGCATGGTGCTACAACGATATGTATGATATAAAGCTTTTTGTAGATATGAATATGTGTGGTATATCATGACACAGTTTTCTAGCCTTATAGTTTATGCTGCATTAATATTATATTGGTGGAGCTGCTTGTTTCTCTTCTCTCTGTCTCACATACATAGTTACGTACTTATGTGATGGACACAGACACCAGGGTACCACTAAACTACAGACGAGGCACTAGTTAGTAAAACTACGAAGAACCATACAGTTGTGTAGTAATGTTTCATGCTCAGAACGTCACGTAAAAAGCAGAGAAATGTTATTTGCAAAGAACATTGCCTTAAAGAGCAGTTCAGTGTGTTAAGCTACATTCTTCAATAATGAAGACTTCCATCGGCCAAAACAAATGGCAATGCTAAGTGCATGTATCAATACTGTACCTGGAAAAGTTAGAAGCATATAATCCTAAAACAGCACTTTTGTTTGATGGATTATATGTGTGTATCACGACTTGCGTGATTGCTTGGGTAGTTTTTTTTATTACCGTAATAATTTGAAATCTGGCAAAGACTGACTTCTGAAGGTGCCAAGATATTTGTAGACCATGTTGCTTTAAATATGTCATTTTCAAATGGTAATCTCCAAAAATAGGCCTATTTTGGAAGGGGTTGATTGTCAAGATGGTTAATAATCTTGGTCTTTATTAAATGTATCAGCAATGGATAGATTAGTGTACAAATGTAATTATTCTGATGTGTGATCAAAGTCTCTCTGATCCAGAAGTATTTTGTGTGATTTTGACGTGTCAATGTTGTGACGTTGATTGGTTTAACATAGTGAGTATGCAGTTAAGTTTTTATTGTGTGTAAACATTTATTCTCGACCACTCTTACCATAGAGGGGTCTTAGTATTGGGCAAACAACATCAAACTCTTTTCACCATGTCATTCATGTTCAACAAAAGCAAAGCCAAAAACCGAAGTGGGCAGCTCTGATAAGGTTCCACACAGCGTTTCAGGTGGATTGAAGCTGTGACTTTGGCCCTGTCCCAAAACACCCACTTCCCCTACTTTTAAGCCCTACCCCTAAATTTTGCGCGTTCCTGTGAGGTTAGTGGCGTCCCAATTCCTCTTTTCACCTAGGGGTAGTGGAGAAAACGAGGGCAGTGGCTATGAATCTGTCCCTACGGATCGAGGGATTTCGGATGCACACTAGGTTAACTAGGGCCAGAAAAAATTCCCAGAATGCTTTTCGTCGTCATTTGCTACGACGGTTACGCGGCGACGCGCGCCGTACGCCGTACCCTACGCCGTAGGCTCTGCGTCGATTTAACGCGGAACCATAAATCAGTTCCCGAGCCGGCAAGAAGTTTTGATCCCAAAATTTTCGGAGCAAATTTCTTAACAGGCGTAGCTACAACTGTTAGATTTCATCTATTAAACCAACATTTATCTTCCTAAATTATTTATTTCAGCCAGCGGTAATTCTCCACAGAGCTGCAGGTTTCTCCCCGGGACGACGGCGCAGGTTTACCCGGCCGTGAGCTGCTGCTGCTCCGAGCCGGCGGCTCTTCTCCGAAAACATCGGATCATATTTCTTAACAGGCGTTATTTGGCTAAACTGAGCCCAGGTTGGGGATCTTAACGGTTACTTTTACGACTGAAAAAATATTAAAACTTAATAAAGTGGCATATTAACAGCGCTACAGCTGAAAGTAAAACAGCTTTTAGCTCTGGGCTTCCTGATTTGGTGCGACGTATGTGCAAATGTAACTACGCAGTCGCTTACGTACCCGAACATAAACCACGCAGTGACGTAGCACGCAAAATTTAGGGGTGGTGCTGAAAAGTAGAGGTAGTGGGTGTATTGGGACAGGGCCCTGGGAAGATTTCAAGGGCCCTAAAATTTGTGGCTTGAATTTTAGGGCTAGTGGTAGTGAGTAGGGGGTGTATTGGGATTGGCCCTTTGACTAGGGCAGTCCAAAACCTTGTTGGTTTTCCAGTGGCTCTGATCTGCTGATGTGCCTGGATCATTGTCCCGGTTAGGGATGGGAATCGAGAACCGGTTCTTGTTCAGAACCGGCCCCCAGTGTTTCAATTCCTTGGAATCATTTGCAAATTTTGTGAACGATTCGCTTTTCGATTCCAGTGGGCACGAATCAGCACACACGTTGCTAAGCGTAAGCCAACAGTCAATAGTAAACATGGTGCCCAAGCAATGCAAATGCTAAAAGTCTGGTTACATTTCAGTAAAAAAGAGGACAACAGGGAAACTTGCAATACTTGCCAAGTGGTTATATCGTCGAAGGGAAAAAATATCAACATGCTAAAACATTTGTGCACACAGCAACCAATAACAATCAATGAATGTCGTGTTTTCAATCCGACCCGGACCAACGTCAGTAATTCTCAACCCAACAGCAACGTTAGCATGTCCTTGGCTAATAATACTGCAGGTAACATACTAGCGTCATTTGCCTCATTGTTGTCCTTTTTCCCCAAATGGAAATCGATAAGGAAATCAATGACTACATTTACATGCAGTCAAAATTCGGCTTATTGCTAATATTCCGGTTACTGAAACATTCGGAATATTCCGTTTACATGGTAATTAATCATTTGGGACATCTGGATCGAACCAGCAACGCGCGGAGAACATCATGACGCAATTACCGTCATTTCCGCTTCTTCTTCCTGGATCCAAATTCGAAACAAATGCTGCTTCACGCAACTTTTCGCTCACCTTCTTGTAAATCTGGCTATCCCGGTACTTTCTACCATCTACAAATGCAGAAATGTTCATATCCTTCATTACATTTATGAAGTGATTAGTCTCCTCCTGGTCTTGCGTTTCTCCGTGTTTATAAGAACTTCCTGGACTCAAAAGACCAGGATTCCTTGCGAACAGAGCATGCGCAGAAAACACATTCCTGTTCCGTTTGATGGGGATATTCCGTTTGGCGTTTACATGACCCAATATTCAGGTTTTAAAAGGAGTAACCCAGGGCTCATATTCGGGTTTTTAAAAAACCCAATATGAGCAAATTCGGGTTATTCAAAGGGGTTATTGGTGTTTACATGGCCGTGCAAATTCGGGTTATTGCCAATATTCGGGTTTTAAAAGGGTTATTGATGCATGGAAACGCAGTCAATAGTAAACATGGCGCCCAAGCAATACAAATGCTCAAAAGTCTGGTTACATTTCAGTAAAAAAGAGGACAACAGGGAAACTTGCAATACTTGCCAAGTGGTTATATCGTCGAAGGGAAAAAATACTATCAACATGCTAAAACATTTGTGCACACAGCAACCAATAACAATCAATGAATGTCGTGTTTTCGATCCGCTCCGGACCAACGTCAGTAATTCTCAACAGCAACGTTAACATGTCCTTGGCTAATACTACTGCGGGTAAATAGTTAAGTAACAAACACTGCCAATCATACTAGCGTAATTTGCCTCATTGTCCTTTTTCCCCAAATGGAAATCGATAAGGGAATCAATAAATAATTTAATCGTTAAGCAGAATCGAAAATGGAATTGGAATCCTAAAAATCGTATCAATTCCCATCCCTAGTCCCGGTTGCATGATCCGATTTGGACAAAACTATCTGTTGGATGGACTGCCTCATATACAGAGGTCCACGGTCAACTCAGTGACTGCAAGGTGCCTAAAGTCAGTAAAACAATTTGCTACCTCATCACTGCTGTGCTTAACAAGAGTATGAAGTGCTTCCACTGAAATGCTATGCTTGGTTTTTGCAGAAAGGTGGTGTTGGATATTAGTGCCAAATAACTCCACTTTGGCCTCATTGGTCCATAGGACATTATTCCAGAGGTCTTGTGGTTTGTTTTGATGCAGTTTTTCCAATTTCAATTGTATTTGCATGTTCTTTTCAGACAGAAAAAGCTTTCACCAGACAAGCTTTCCAAAACGAACCATACTTGCTCATTCTCCCTCTATTTGTGCTGTTTTAGACCTTAACCATTAACATGTTCAGTGATGTAGTGCTTATATTTTGTATTTCTTGGAGCATTGGCTGGGACATGTACTTCCTGGAAGATTTGCAGCTGCCTTGAATGCTTTCCACTTGTGAATAATGTTCTCACTGTAGAAGACTGAACTCCAAACACTCCAAATGTTTTATAACCCTTTCCTGGTTGATGTGCCACCGGAATAACTTCTCTAAAGCTATTCTCTCTTTTTCATTATTTAAATGCACACCTTAATGATCCGCACCAGCAAATCACCAAAAATGCCCGTGTTGCCCACATGACCTCCCCCCATTCAGGTTAAATAAATAATACCACTGCAAAATGAAAGACTATCCAGTGCAGGTTCTCCCTGCTTAGAGATTTCTCACAATAATTTGAAAGATTTATTTTTTAAATTAAGGAAGATGTCATTTTGATTGCAGGACTGCTTTGTATGGCTCTGAATGTCCCACATGAGAGCAGTTTGATCCCTGTACCGCTAGTTTGACCACTGCATTATTGAACCCTGGTGTGGAATGCGTTCTGTGCTGGTGCCAGAGGACCAGGGGCTTAATAGTAACCTTTAAACAAATGTGTGTAAGCAGATGCCGGTATATTTTGAGAAGAAAATGATGTTGACCTAAGAAGAAGAAACTGGGGGAGGGGTTTAATACGAACTCATAACAACCAACCCACCAATCTTCTCCTCGCATATAAACAAGAGTGGTTAATGAAACTAATTACTAAACTAATCCCAATAAAATGTTGAGTTAACATGTACAGGACTGTCTCAGAAAAATTGAATATTGTGATAAAGTTCTTTATTTTCTGTAATGCAATTTATAAAAAAAAAAAAAAAAAAAAAAAAAAAAAATGTCATACATTCTGGATTCATTACAAATCAACTGAAATAGTGCAAGCCTTTTATTATTTAAATATTGCTGATTATGGCTTACAGTTTAAGATTAAGATTCCCAGAATATTCAAATTGTTTGAGATAGGATATTTGAGTTTTCTTAAAAGGAACCCCGGTTATTAAGACTTGTAGTCCCTAATAAGCCACAATTGTTCTCTTATACTAAAATATGTTGTTAGAAACACACAAAATAATGTAATTGCTTTAAAAATCTACAATGTTTATTACATATTTTGACCTGCGGGAGGCGTCATGTTTTACCTGCGCAATGCATTCTGGGGGCGATGACGTAGTTCGGTTGCTCTGGGAAGATAAGCCGCGTTTGTTTAACTGCGACAGGTATCTAAAACATAGACGAGCAGCACTCTCCCGGCCGTGGAGGCTGACGAGGGCAGCCCATAAGACGTCTCGGTTGAGGCAAACTGGCTCAAAGTTCTCGTGTGCTGTGATGCACGGGAGATCACTGCATTAAACTGTATATCCTAATTAGGGCTGTTCGATTAATCAATTTTAAATCGTAATCGCGATTATGTAATTAGAACGATGTTAAAATGTGAAAATCGTAAAATCGATTTTTCAAAAAAAAAAATTTTTTTTTTTTTTTTTTTAAAACCTTGTCTGCACACATATTAATGATTGATACCATATTAATGATTGATGGAAATACCTCTCAATACCTGCGACAAGTGCCCCATCTGAGAGGCTCTTTAGTGTAGGAGGGGGCGTTGTAACATGCCACCGGGCATCCCTCAAGCCAGATGCGGTAGACCGGCTCGTGTTCCTTGCAAAAAACTTGCAAATGTGAATAGCAAATGTAATGACTGACATTACACACCTCTACCTCCTTCATGGGTTGCATTATTATTTAGCATGCAAAGACCCAGTTTAGTTTAATTAGAAAATGTCTCGTTTTATTTAATTGGAAATATAACTTACTGTATGTTTGCAAGTGCTGATTTTTTTTTTTCAGAGATAAAACTTTATATTTTATTATATTTTTTAAAACTTTTTTTCAACTTATTTTACAGAGTTTTGCACTTTATTCATTCATTTTTGGTTTAATAGGAGCAAAGTTTGCACTTAAAGCCCAATGGGGCAAATGTTCAATAAAAAAAAAGCATATTTGAAATCATTTCTTTGCCTTTTGTCAATTCACAAAATAATCGTAATCGAAAATCGGATTTTGAGAGAAAAAAATCGAGATTTTATTTTTGGGCAAAATCGAACAGCCCTAATCCTAATGCAGCGGCGCTGCCAGCCGGAATCCTGTACGCACTGTGCGTACCCTTTTTTTGAAGGATTTATTTTTGGTACGTGCTGGGTCCACCGTTTGATGACACCATAATGTTTATGTTCGCATCTGTGTGGAGGTGCATAATATTGTCACCATATCTGTAGTGCGCCGTGCGCATGTTATCCAATTTGTCACTGCAAAGTTTTGTTTGAGGGAAAAAGATCTTTGAAATACTTATAGAACTCTGAATAGCCAACCAATCTATCCTCTCCCTAATAGATAGTGGAATATTCAGGCCGAGTGAGACACGGTACGCGCACCTTACGATGCGCGTCGCTGCGTAACCTACGACGTACCCTACGGCGTAGTCTCTGCGTCGATTTAACGCAGAACCATAAATCGGCCTTCACAGCGCGCAGCTCCTCACCACGCCGACTCCGCGCTCATATATTTAATAAATTTATAAAGCCCATATATTTATAAAGCCCCGTCTGGCCGAGCCCTATCAACCCTAACCTTACAATGAGGCCATGGTAGATAGGTACACACGGACACGCGGCACTGTTGAGTTTTTTTCCCTGCCGGAAATGTGACCAGATCACGTGACTGGTCAAATCGCAGCCTTTGCGGTTAGAAAATCTTGTTTTATCACATCGCAATATTATCGCAAATGCAATTAATTGTTCAGCCCTGTTTCTGTGCCTACTATGAAATTGAATCCTGGCAGCGCCACTGTCCTAATGATTTATAAAGCATAGGACAGCGGTGGATGCTAATAATCTCCAAAATGATTGATATTGGAATACGTTTTATCACACAGTAGCTTAAAGTGAACAGCTGCTGACAAAAACATGAGCTCTTGACAACAAACGCTCTCCTTCTCTGTTGCTGCACTGTCCCACTCTCGCCTCTTCCCGTCTTTCTTGGTCTTCGTTTGGCTCGTTTTCAGTGTTGTCCTCCTCCTTGACCTTGTGCTTGGGTTCAAATTGAAATGGCTGAACAGATGACATGTTTATCCTCTGGATTATCTCGTTGAACAGTCACAACAGTGTTCGGGGGCCAGCAGGTGCAACCGACTGACGTCACTACCCAGAGTGCATTGCGGTGTAAACAACAATGTCGACCTACGAGTTAAATTATATTTTCAAATTTTATAAAAACGAAGACATCAAAAAGGTTTTTTATATCACATTGTTATAATTGATACCAACATTTATCTTTTAAGACCTACATGTCTTAATAGCCAGGGTTCCCTTTAAACTGTAAGCCATAATCAGCAATATTAAAATAATAAAAGGCTTGCAATATTTCAGTTGATTTGTAATGAATCCAGAATGTATGACATTTTTGTTTTTGTAATTGCATTACAGAAAATCACAATATTAAAATTTTCTGAGACAGTCCTGTATATTTTTTGAAGCATATTAAGGGTACATTTCATGGCCAAAGAGTTGATAGTATTTTGATTTATGCCAACGCTGCCTACCCCAGAGGAATTATCAGAGTATTTTTATGCTGCTGGGATAATAATTTGTTTCTGCCAGTGTCAGAAAAAACAACATGCCCTAAATACAACTTTTTTGTTTCATTTTTTGAGATCAAATCAGTTCTGTGCTTCACTGGCGCTTTTCTAACTGATTTCCTGGTAAGTGGGCTTGGAAGTTTTCCTGAGGAGCGTGAGGAGCCAAGGCTCTGCTGGCTCTGCTCACAAACCCTCCTAACTCACACGGACGGGCCACAGAGACATACCAGCGGTGTTAGTCGGGGGTGGTGACGGCAGCTAACTGCATGTTAGGTGTTCTCCCCAAAATCCAACCCCCACTCGTGTCTGGAAATGGACTGTGCTGGTGTATTTATAGCTCCAGACCACAGCCAGCTCCCTTTCTTAAACTAAGGAGCTGCTCCGACTCACCACGGCGGTTCTGAGCCTCGCTGTCGTGTAATATTCTCCACTAAAGTGGCACACACACATACACGTTGTCACTTTGCTCTTGTAACGTGCCTTGGACAGATTGTCAGGTAGGAGAAATGGAAATGTAGACTTTTTGAGTCTAAAATGCTGTATTTATTGGAGTTAATTTTGAATTTCTATTAGATATTTGAAATGGATTTAGTTGTATTTAATTTTTTTCTGACACTGAAAGGGAGAAAAGTTACATTTTTTGTTCAGATGTTTTTAAACATAAAAGGGATGTCTATGTTTAGACACCACTGTTTATTGACATTTGACAGGTGTAGGTGAGCTTTAAACCATCCTCTGATGACCAGAAAGTATCCAGCAAAAATCTAATCCAAATTCTTGCTCCGGTCGTGTCTTGACGAGTTTTCCTTTCTTTTCAGTTTATGTAACTGAAAACTGAATATCTTTGACTTTTGTAAGTAATTGTTTTGAATTTAGTAGCCTACTTAACCCTTCAGGTCCAAATGACCCAATTCTCCTTCCTTCTTCCCTTCCTCTTTTCTCCCTTCCTTCTTTCCTTCCATCCATCTTTCCTTCCTTCCTTCCTTCCTTCCTTCCTTCCTTCCTTCCTTGCTTCCTTCTTTTTTCCCTTCCTTCCTTCCTTTCTTCCTTCTTTTTTCCCTTCCTTCTTTCCTCCTGCTCTCTCCTTCCCTTCCACTTTTCTCCCTTCCTTCCTTCTTCCCTTCCTCTTTTCTCCCTTGCTTCCTTCTTTCCTTCCTTCCTTCTTCCTTCCCTCTTTCCTTCCTTTCTTCCTTCTTTTTTCCCTTCCTTCTTTCCTCCTGCTCTATCCTTCCTTCTTCCCTTCTTCTTTCCTTCCTTCCTTCTTTCCTCCCTTCCTTCTTTTCTCCCTTCCTTCCTTCTTCCCTTCCTCTTTTCTTCCTTCCCTCCTTTCTTCCTTCTTTTCTCCCTTCCTCCCTTCCTTCTTTCCTTCCTTCTTTCCTCCCTTCCTTCTTTTCTCCCTTCCTTCCTTCTTTCCTCCCTTCTTCTCTTCCTCCTCCCTTGACCTGAAGACAGCACAAGGGTTAAGTCCTGGCTAATGAGGAGGAGAGATTGTTGCATGTCTAGTGGTAAGTTGGCTGACGTCTGCTTCTCTGTTCCAGATGAAGCCAGCGTTCTGAGCTCCACCCCCAGATCCACGGAGAGAGAGCGGAGATGGAGAAGCCGGTGCTGCAGACGCAGCCGTCCACCCTGCCGTTCTTCGACACGGCCCACGCCTTCAACCTGCTGCGGGGAATCCACGAGCTGCGGGCCGAGAGGAAGTTCTTCGATGTGACTCTGTGCGCGGAGGGCCGGGAGTTCCACTGCCACCGCACCGTGCTGGCCGCCGCCAGCACCTACTTCCGGGCCATGTTCGCCGGCACGCTGAGGGAGAGCGCCATGGACCGGGTGGTCCTGCACGAGGTGTCGGCAGAGCTGCTGGGCCTGCTGGTGGACTTCTGCTACACGGGCCGGGTCACCGTCACCCAGGACAACGTGGACCTCCTGCTGAAGACGGCCGACCTGTTCCAGTTCCCCTCGGTGAAGGAGGCCTGCTGCGCCTTCCTGGAGCAGCGCCTGGACGTCTCCAACTGCCTGGAGATCCAGGACTTCGCCGAGGCCTACGCTTGCAGAGAGCTGGCCGTCAGCGCGCGCCGCTTCGTCCTCAAGAACATCATGGAGCTGGCCAAGGGGACTGACTTTGAGCGGTTGCCGTGGAAACGCCTGCTGGAGTTCGTGACGGACGACCAGCTCTGCGTGGACAAGGAGGAGACGGTGTACCAGATCGCGGTGCGCTGGGTGAAGGCCGACCTGCAGCGCCGGCTGCACTACTGGCCCGAGCTGCTGCAGCAGGTCCGGCTGCCGTTCGTCCGCAGGTACTCCCATACCTGACTTATTGTGTGGAAGTGTGGGGGAATACGTACAAATCAATAATCCAACCCATTTATTTTTTTACAAAAAAAAGCAATTAGAATTGTAAACTTGTCTGATTATCTTGCATCAACAAATCCACTTTTCATTCAAAACAATACACTTAAATTGCAAGAAACAGACTGTGTTTCCATGCATCAATAACCCTTTTAAAACCCGAATATTGGCAATAACCCGAATTTGCACGGCCATGTAAACACCAATAACCCCTTTGAATAACTGGAATTTGCTCATATTCGGGTTTTTAAAAACCCCAATATGACCCCTGGGTTACTCCTTTTAAAACCCGAATATTGGGTCATGTAAACACCAAACAGAATATCCCCATCAAACGGAACATGAATTTGTTTTCTGCACATGCTCTGTTCACAAGGAATCCTGGTGTTTTGAGTCCAGGAAGTTCTTATAAACACGGAGAAACAAGACCAGGAGGAGACTAATCACTTCATAAATGTAATGAAGGATATGAACATTTCTGCATTTGTAGACGGTAGAAAGTACCGGGATAGTGAGATTTAAAAGAAGGTGAGCGAAAAGTTGCACGAAGCAGCATTTGTTTTGAATTTGGATACAGGAAGAAGAAGCGGAAATAACGGTAATTGCGTCATCACGTTCTCCGTGCGTCGCTGGTTTGATCCAGATATCCTGAATGATTAATTATCATGTAAACAGAATATTCTGAATGTTTCAGTAACCGGAATATTAGCAATAACCCGAATTTTGACTGCATGTAAACGTAGTCACAGTTAATCTGAACACCACTGTGATAATATACAAGGCTTATAACAATTTACTTCCAGGCTGCATGCATGAACTGTTCAAGCCAAGAGAGGGCAAACATGAGCTCAGGGGAACAGCAATGTTTGACACAACAGCAATAAGAACAAATACAAAGGGCAGATGTATATCTGTTTTAGGAGTAAAACTGTGGAACTCATTACACAACGACCTTAAACTAGCAAATTCAATAAAAGCATACAAGATATTATTCAAAGCAAAGGTAATGGACACATATATAGAAAGACAATAAGCAAACAAAGAAGAATGTACACATGCATGAGATGAAATGACAACCTAAATGGGTTTTGTCGGTTTCCTTAGCATCTTTTCACTTTCTGTTTTCAGAGCTATCATTATTATTATTATTATTATTATTAGGGCCCGAGCACCTTCAGTGCGAAGGCCCTATTGTATTTGCAGGAATTTTTATTATTATTATTAGGGCCCGAGCACCTTCAGTGCGAAGGCCCTATTGTATCTGTAGGAATTTTTATTATTATTATTATTATTTTCCTGACAAAGTGAAGGCCTTTTTGCCCCCCTTAACATGCCCAAAAAGTCACCAAATTTTGCACCCTAGTCAGGCCTGGCGAAAAATTTGATATTTAAAGGTTTGCATTAATGGGCGTGGCAAAATGGCTCAACAGCGCCCCCTTGAAAACTTTGTGCCTCAAGCCCCACAATACGGTTTGACGTACATGCACGAAAATCAGTACACACCTGTATCATGGGACAACTTAAACAAAAGTCTCTTGGGGTCATGCCCGAAACCGAAGCGGATATCGGCCATTTTGAATTAGTCGTGTCATTTTGGCGAAATTTATGCCATTCCTTCGAAAGTTAATTCAGCCCGAACCGTAACGTACCCCCAAGTGTGTTATACATCAAAATGTGCGTCTCCATCCTGCGACAACACGCATTACTTTTCTCTTTCAAAAGCGTTACCGTGGCGACGCTAGATGCCAAAAAGCGCGCCCACCCTTCATCTGATTGGTTCGACAGAAAAAACTTTGTGCCTCAAGCCCCATAATACGGTTTGACGTACATGAACGAAAATCGGTACACACCTGTATCATGTCGCAACTAAAAGAAAAGTTTCTTGGCGCCATGGCCGAAACCGAACAGGAAGTCGGCCATTTTGAACATTCTGAATTAATTGCGTAATTTTGGAGCAATATATGCCATTCCTTCGAGAGTTAATTCAGCCCGAACCGTATCGTGAACCCAGATGTGTTATACATCAAATTGTGCGTCTCCATCCTGCGACTACACGCATTACTTTTCTCTTTCAAAAGTGTTACCGTGGCGACGCTAGACGCCAACAAGCGCACCCTCCCTTCATCTGATTGGTCCATATTTGATAGTTCCCCAAAAGGCACCAAATTTGGCATGCAAGCCAGGCCTGGCGATAAATTTGATATTTCATGGTTTGCATTAATGGGCGTGGCAAAATGGCTCAACAGCGCCCCCCGGAAAACTTTGTGCCTCAAGCCCCACAATACGGTTTGACGTACATGCACGAAAATCGCTACACACCTGTATCATGGCACAACTTAAAGAAAAGTCTCTTGGAGCCATGGCCGAAACCGAACAGGAAGTCGGCCATTTTGAATACATTGTGTCATTTTGGCGAAATTTATGCCATTCCTTCGGCAGTTAATTCAGCCCGAACCGTAACGTGCCCCCAGGTGTGTTATACATCAAAATGTGCGTCTACATCCTGCGACACCACGCATTACTTTTCTCTTTCAAAAGTGTTACCGTGGCGACGCTAGACGCCAAAAGGCGCGCCCCCCCTTCATGTGATTGGTCCATATTTGATAGTTCTCCAAAAGTCACCAAATTTTGCATGCAAGCCAGACTTGGCGATAAATTTGATATTTCATGGTTTGCATTAATGGGCGTGGCCTAACGGCTCAACAGCGCCCCCTAGAATACTTTTCTCTGCCATAACTTTTGAATGGTTTGACATAGAGAGTTGTGGGTGGTGTCATGGGACTCTGTAATGAGTCCTTAAGCTTCGTTGGCCTTAATTAGCCCCGCCCCTTCTTCTGATTGGTTGTCCCGATTTTCTGCTATAAATTTTGAATGGTTTGACATAGGAAGTCATGGGTGGAATCATGGGACTCTGTAATGAGTTCTTAAGCTTCGTTGGCCTTAATTAGCCCCGCCCCTTCTTCTGATTGGTTGTCCCGATTTTCTGCTATAACTTTGGAATGGTTTGACATAGAGAGTCCTGGGTGGTGTCATAAGATTCTGTATGGAGTCCTTGACCTTCATTGGCCTGAATTAGCCCCGCCCCTTCTTGTCATTGGTTGTCCCTTTTTTCTGCTATAACATTTTAATTGTTTGACATAGGAAGTCGTGGGTGGTGTCATGGGACTCTGTAATGAGTCCTTAAGCTTCGTTAGCCTTAATTAGCCCCGCCCCTTCTTCTGATTGGTTGTCCCGATTTTCTGCTATAACTTTGGAATGGTTTGACATAGAGAGTCGTGGGTGGTGTCATCAGATTCTTTATGGAGCCCTTGACCTTCATTGGCTTAAATTAGCCCCGCCCCTTCTTCTGATTGGTTGTCCCTATTTTCTGCTATAACTTTTGAATGGTTTGACATAGGAAGTCGTGGGTGGTGTCATGGGACTCTGTAATGAGTCCTTAAGCTTCGTTGGCCTTAATTAGCCCCGCCCCTTCTTCTGATTGGTTGTCCCGATTTTCTGCTATAACTTTGGAATGGTTTGACATAGAGAGGTGTGGGTGGTGTCATCAGATTCTGTATGGAGTCCTTGACCTTCATTGGCCTGAATTATCCCCGCCCCTTCTTCTGATTGGTTGTCCCTTTTTTCTGCTATAACTTTTCAATGGTTTGACATAGGAAGTCGTGGGTGGTGTCATTTCTTATACTTATGGGGGGCGGTGGCCGTGAGTGCGAGGGCCCGTTCATTGCTGCTTGCAGCTTTAATTATTATTATTATTATTATTTTCCTGACAAAGTGAAGGCCTTTTTGCCCCCCTTAACATGCCCAAAAAGTCACCAAATTTTGCACCCTAGTCAGGCCTGGCGAAAAATTTGATATTTAAAGGTTTGCATTAATGGGCGTGGCAAAATGGCTCAACAGCGCCCCCTTGAAAACTTTGTGCCTCAAGCCCCACGATACGGTTTGACGTACATGCACGAAAATCGGTACACACCTGTATCATGGGACAACTTAAACAAAAGTCTCTTGGGGTCATGCCCGAAACCGAACAGGAAGTCGGCCATTTTGAATTAGTCGTGTCATTTTGGCGAAATTTATGCCATTCCTTCTAAAGTTAATTCAGCCCGAACCGTAACGTGCACCCAGGTGTGTTATACATCAAAATGTGCGTCTCCATCCTGCGACAACACGCATTACTTTTCTCTTTCAAAAGCGTTACCGTGGCGACGCTAGACGCCAAAAAGCGTGCCCACCCTTCATCTGATTGGTTCGACAGAAAAAACTTTGTGCCTCAAGCCCCATAATACGGTGTGACGTACATGAAGGAAAATCGGTACACACCTGTATCATGTCACAACTTAAAGAAAAGTCTCTTGGCGCCATGGCCTAAACCGAACAGGAAGTCGGCCATTTTGAACATTCTGAATTAATCGCGTAATTTTGGAGCAATATATGCCATTCCTTCGAGAGTTAATTCAGCCCGAACCGTATCGTGAACCCAGATGTGTTATACATCAAAATGTGCGTCTCCATCCTGCGACTACACGCATTACTTTTCTCTTTCAAAAGTGTTACCGTGGCGACGCTAGACGCCAACAAGCGCACCCCCCCTTCATCTGATTGGTCCATATTTGATAGTTCCCCAAAAGGCACCAAATTTGGCATGCAAGCCAGGCCTGGCGATAAATTTGATATTTCATGGTTTGCATTAATGGGCGTGGCAAAATGGCTCAACAGCGCCCCCCGGAAAACTTTGTGCCTCAAGCCCCACAATACGGTTTGACGTACATGCACGAAAATCGCTACACACCTGTATCATGGCACAACTTAAAGAAAAGTCTCTTGGAGCCATGGCCGAAACCGAACAGGACGTCGGCCATTTTGAATAAATTGTGTCATTTTGGCGAAATTTATGCCATTCCTTCAGCAGTTAATTCAGCCCGAACCGTAACGTGCACCCAGGTGTGTTATACATCAAAATGTGCGTCTCCATCCTGCGACACCACGCATTACTTTTCTCTCTCAAAAGCGTTACCGTGGCGACGCTAGACGCCAAAAGGCGCGCCCCCCCTTCATGTGATTGGTCCATATTTGATAGTTCTCCAAAAGTCACCAAATTTTGCATGCAAGCCAGGCCTGGCGATACATTTGATATTTCATGGTTTTCAATTAATGGGCGTGGCTAACGGTTCAACAGCGCCCCCTAGAATACTTTCCTCTGCCATAACTTTTGAATGGTTTGACATAGAGAGTTGTGGGTGGTGTCATGGGACTCTGTAATGAGTCCTTAAGCTTCGTTGGCCTTAATTAGCCCCGCCCCTTCTTCTGATTGGTTGGCCCGATTTTCTGCTATAACATTGGAATGGTTTGACATAGAGAGTCCTGGGTGGTGTCATCAGATTCTTTATGGAGTCCTTGACCTTCATTGGCCAGAATTAGCCCCGCCTCTTCTTCTGATTGGTTGTCCCTATTTTCTGCTATAGACGAATCCGGCGACCGGTTTGTGTGCGCTGCCATCTTGCGGCGGCGCCATTGCTGCGGTGGCAGGTGTCAATCTGCCACCGCAGCGCTGTTATAACCTGACGCTCTACAGCATCATTATAGCTGGATTGATGATGTTAGACAGTGGCCTTCCATAAATAATGAAGGTATCTTAAATTAATGCTGATGTTAATTTATAAATAATGATTTGTTTGAGCGATAAGCAGGAAAGAATAGAGGAATAGGGAGATAAGGGAGTGTATGATTAAACACTGTAATATAGCTCTCTCCACCTCCTCTCCTTACGAGGCACCTCTGCACAATTAAATATTACCTGTTTATGTTTTGTTTTATTTTAAGTATCCAAGAATATTTTATTGATCGCCTGGCGTCCGATGACGAAAAGAAACGCAATTACAGGTCTCTAATTGAAGGGCAGAACTATCTCAGCTCCGGATGATACAGAATACATACATACATAACCCCAATCTGCAGATAAAACTAGTTTGTTGAGGAAAAAATATCAACTCTATTTGTAGCTGCAGAAGAAAAAAATAATCTCACGAGGAAAAGAAAAATATTGCTCACGCCATCGGAGCCTCTTCAGCATAAAAAAAAGAAAAGAGAAGTAAGAGTAATAAAAAAGATGTAGGCTACTGTATGTTGTTATATTATACTAATTTATTGAAACACATGGCGAGTCAAACATTTACCAAAGCAGCTGCCAAACACTAAACAAGGTAGTAAGACGGTGGTTCTGCAGAACTGCGGCAGTAAATCCTCATCGGAGCTTCATTCTTTAGTAGTGATTTCATATGAACCCAAACCGTTAATAATCATTATTTTCTCTATATACCGCTCCCTGGCTTCCTTGTTTAAGGTATCCAGGTAAATTCCAGTTCCTTTCCAGCAGTTTAACATCTTTTTTTGCGTTCCGTCTGTTCACTTGGTGAAACAGAAAAGTAGTTTTGAAAGTCCCTCCCGTCTTCATTCACTATCAAAACAAATGCACGTGACGGGACAGGAGTGTTCCGATGATACAAATACATTAAGAGAGCCTGGCAGGGAGCGGAGTAATAGATCCATACGTATATATGTCTATGGGCTGGAGCGGAGGAGCGGAGCCGCCACCGCAGTAATGGCGGCCCGCTCGACTTCCGGGTTTCGCCGGATTCGTCTATAACTTTGGAATGGTTTGACATAGAGAGTCCCGCTTCCTGATTCAAACATCTGCCGGCCCCGCCCCCCGACCAATCAGTGGCGAGTAGGGTGATGACGGCCCCGCCCCCCGACCAATCAGTGGCGAGTATGATGATGACGGCCCCGCCCCCCGACCAATCAGTGGCGAGTAGGGTGATGACGGCCCCGCCCCCCGACCAATCAGTTCCCTGTAATGTGGTGACCTCAGAAATATTCCCGGCTCAGCCCGGTTACAACCTTGGCAGAACGGTTACAGAAAAAGTAATAATTAAAATAGTAGGGTTTTACTAATATTTATAACTTACAAATATTTAAAAAATTAGGAAAAAAAAGTTCCAGACATTTTATCGCTATGTTGGTCTGTCCTAAGACAGTAGGTCAAATGAAAGGAATAGCTGAGACTTAGCTCAGCCAGATTATGGCGGTCTTTGGTGCCAGAGGTTGGGAGTTCAAGCCCGGCAATATGCCGAAACTTTTGTCAGCAATTTAGTTTTTTTTACATCAAAATGTTCGTCTCTGTCCTGTGACGACGCACATTACTTCTCTCTTTCAAAAGTGTTACCGTGGCGACGCTAGACACGAAAAAGCGCTCGTCCCCTTCATCTGATTGGTCCATATTTGATAGTTCTCCAAAAGTCACCAAATTATGCATGCAAGCCAGGCCTGGCGATACATTTGATATTTCATGGTTTGCATTAATGGGCGTGGCCTAACGGCTCAACAGCGCCCCCTAGAATACTTTTCTCTGCCATAACTTTTGAATGGTTTGACATAAAGAGTCGTGGGTGGTGTCATGGGACTCGGTATTGAGTCCTTGACCTTCATTGGCCTGAATTAGCCCCGCCCCTTCTTCTGATTGGTTGTCCCGATTTTCTGCCATAACTTTTGAATGGTTTGACATAGAGAGTCGTGGGTGGTGTCATCAGACTCTGTATGGAGTCCTTGACCTTCATTGGCCTGAATTAGCCCCGCCCCTTCTTCTGATTGGTTGTTCCTTTTTTCTGCTATAACTTTTGAATGGTTTGACATAGAGAGTCGTGGGTGGTGTCATTTCTGATATGCTTATGGGGGGCGGTGGACGTGAGTGCGAGGGCCCGTTCATCGCTGCTTGCAGCTTTAATTCTTCTTCTTCTTCTTCTTCTTATTGTTCTGACAAAAGGAAGGCCTTTTTGCCCCCCTAAATGTGCCCAAAAAGTCACCAAATTTTGCATGCAAGCCAGGCCTGGCGAAAAATTTTATATTTAATGGTTTGCATTCAGGGGCGTGGCAAAATGGCTCAACAGCGCCCCCCTGAAAACTTTGTGCCTCAAGCCCCACGATACGGTTTGACGTACATGCACGAAAATCGGTACACACCTGTATCATGTGGCAACTTAAAGAAAAGTCTCTTGGCGTCATGCCCGAAACCGAACAGGAAGTTGGCCATTTTGAATTAATTGTGTAATTTTGGCGCAATTTATGCCATTCCTTTGGCAGTTAATACGGCCCGAACCGTAACGTGCACCCAGGTGTGTTATACATCAAAATGTGTGTCTCCATCCTCCAACACCATGCATTACTTTTCTCTTTCAAAAGCGTTACCGTGGCGACGCTAGACGCCAAAAAGCGTGCCCACCCTTCATCTGATTGGTTCAGACAGAAAAAACTTTGCGCCTCAAGCCCCATAATACGGTTTGATGTACATGAATCAAAATCGGTACACACCTTTATCATGTCGCTACTTAAAAAAAAGTCTCTTGGCGCCATGGCCGAAACCGAACAGGAAGTCGGCCATTTTGAACATTCTGAATTAATCGCGTAATTTTGGAGCAATATATGCCATTCCTTCGAGAATTAATACGGCCCGAACCGTATCGTGAACCCAGATGTGTTATACATCAAAATGTGCGTCTCCATCCTGCGACTACACGCATTACTTTTCTCTTTCAAAAGTGTACCGTGGCGACGCTAGACGCCAACAAGCGCGCCCCCCCTTCATCTGATTGGTCCATATTTGATAGTTCTCCAAAAGGCACCAAATTTGGCATGCAAGGCAGGCCTGGCGATAAATTTGATATTTCATGGTTTGCATTAATGGGCGTGGCAAAATGGCTCAACAGCGCCCCCCGGAAAACTTTGTGCTTCAAGCCCCACAATACGGTTTGACGTACATGCACGAAAATCGCTACACACCTGTATCATGGCACAACTTAAAGAAAAGCCTCTTGGAGCCATGGCCGAAACCGAACAGGAAGTCGGCCATTTTGAAATCTGATTGGTCCATATTTGATAGTTCCCCAAAAGGCACCAAATTTTGCATGCAAGCCAGGCCTGGCGATAAATTTGATATTTCATGGTTTGCATTAATGGGCGTGGCCTAACGGCTCAACAGCGCCCCCTAGAATACTTTTCTCTGCCATAACTTTTGAATGGTTTGACATAGGAAGTTGTGGGTGGTGTCATGGGACTCTGTAATGAATCCTTAAGCTTCGTTGGCCTTAATTAGCCCCGCCCCTTCTTCTGATTGGTTGTCCCGATTTTCTGCTATAACTTTGGAATGGTTTGACATAGAGAGTCGTGGGTGGTGTCATCAGATTCTGTATGGAGTCCTTGACCTTCATTGGCCTGAATTAGCCCCGCCCCTTCTTCTGATTGGTTGTCCCTTTTTTCTGCTATAACTTTTGAATGGTTTGACATAGGAAGTCGTTGGTGGTGTCATTTCTGATATGCTTATGGGGGGCGGTGGCTGTGAGTGCGAGGGCCCGTTCATCGCTGCTTGCAGCTTTAATTATTATTATTATTGTTGTTGTTGTTGTTATTATCATCATCATCATCATCATTATTGTTATTATTACTATTATTATTATTTTGTGTAGACTTATGATACTTCATTTGTTCTTTTTGTATATTCTATTCTGTTAAAAGGTGGGAAAGATAAGCTTTATGCTTCAAGCCCAGACCTTTTTGGTCAAAATAATCACAATGTTGACCAGGGAAAAACCTGTGTTATCTTGATTGTAGATTTTTATGTTTGTGATTGACCAAAATAAATATTAACTAACTATTAACCACCTCAGGTTCTTCCTGCTGGCCCACGTGGAGAGCGACCCCCTGGTCTACCTGTCGCCCACCTGCCTGCGCATGGTGAACGAGGCCCGCAGCTTCCAGTCCTGCGAGTACGACCGGCACGACCGGACCTGCAGCCGCATGCGGCCGCGGCCCAGCACGGGCCTGGCCGAGATCCTGGTGGTGGTGGGGGGCTGCGACCAGGACTGTGACGAGCTGGTCACCGTGGACTGTTACAACCCTCAGACCGGACAGTGGCGCTACCTGGCCGAGTTCCCCGACCACCTGGGGGGCGGCTACAGCATCGCTGCCCTCGGAAACGACATGTACGTCACAGGTGAGTCGGTTCAGGAAGCTCAGCAGAATACCAGTCATCCAACGCCAAGCAGGAGAATCACATGATCGTGGGGGTTTTATTTGTATTGCACAATTCAACACAAGGTAATTCAAAGTGCTTTACATCAACATTAAAAGCGGTAAGACACATTTATTTTTATTTTTTTTTAACATGTTTCTTTATTGGGTAGTCGATGCATATTACACAATAAACATTTTTTAAAGGATTCAACAGATTACCCCGTTTTTATATTTTACCGCACACACACACAAAAGAAAAAGTAAAATAAATAAAGACACAAAAGCCCCCAAAACTCACACACTGTAAAATACATAATTATAAACAGGTCCCAAAGTAAGTACCAATTACCAATCAAACTCTGATTGAAGACCATAATAATAGGGATAATAAAGTAATAAAATAAAATACAGGACACACAAAACAACAACAACAAAAATAATTTAAAAAAAAGAAAAACAATTGAAAAAATAAAATAATTAAAAAAATAAAAGCTCAGCAGAACTACTTGTCATCCAACGCCAAGGAGTTTTAGGCAAGGCAAGTTTATTTGTACAGCACAATTCAACACAAGGTCATTCAAAGTGCTTTACATCAACATTAAAAGCGGCAATACGCAATTAAACAGTAAATAACAAATAAAATGAAATAAAATGAGAAGAAAGGAGGTAAAATAATAAAAAGCACAAGTTTTTAAAAAGTGAGTGCAGTAGAGTACAGCAGTTAAATCTAATTCTTGCAATGGCAAGAATTATGTTTCTATACGGTCAAAACGTATCACCAAAAAGTGAATCAAACCAATTTGACAATTCTACGTCACAATGCCTGCATTCAGGGCTTATCCATAACTTTGTGGGGTTTTCAAAAATAATTTCAACTATTTAATTTAAGAGTATGAAAAAATACGTAAAATAATAAAAAGCACAAGTTGTTAAAAGGTAAGGGCAAATCCAGCAGGTAAGTATTTAATTTAAGAGTACGCTTCACTAAACAGTGATGTTTTTATCCTGATTTAAAGGATCTACAGTTGGAGCAGACCTCAGGTCTACAGGAAGTTTGTTCCACCGGTGAGGAGCAGAATAACTGAACGCTGCTGAACCTTGCTGGTTCTGGTTCTGGAACCACAACAAACCAGATCCAGATGAACCTCAGGGGTCTGGGAGCTTCATAGGAACTAACAGATCCAGATGAACCTCAGGGGTCTGGGAGCTTCATAGGAACTAACAGATCCAGATGAAGCTCAGGGGTCTGGGAGCTTCATAGGAACTAACAGATCCAGCATGTATTCTGGTCCAAGACCATTCAGGTCCTTGTAGACCAGCAGTACGATTTTAAACTCTATCCTTTGACTCACTGGAAGCCAGTGTAGTGATTTCATGACCGGTGTAATATGGTCCAGTTTCCTGGTGTAATGTGGTCCAGTTTCCTGGTGTAATATGGTCCAGTTTCCTGGTGTAATATGGTGCAGTTTCCCAGTGTAATATGGCCCAGTTTCCTGGTGTAATGTGGTCCAGTTTCCTGGTGTAATATGGTCCAGTTTCCTGGTGTAATGTGGTCCAGTTTCCTGGTGTAATATGGTCCAGTTTCCTGGTGTAATATGGTCCAGTTTCCTGGTGTAATATGGTCCAGTTTCCTGGTGTAATGTGGTCCAGTTTCCTGGTGTAATGTGGTCCAGTTTCCTGGTGTAATATGGTCCAGTTTCCTGGTGTAATATGGTCCAGTTTCCTGGTGTAATGTGGTCCAGTTTCCTGGTGTAATATGGTCCAGTTTCCTGGTGTAATATGGTCCAGTTTCCTGGTGTAATATGGTCCAGTTTCCTGGTGTAATATGGTCCAGTTTCCTGGTGTAATATGGTCCAGTTTCCTGGTGTAATATGGTCCAGTTTCCTGGTGTAATGTGGTCCAGTTTCCTGGTGTAATATGTCCAGTTTCCTGGTGTAATATGGTCCAGTTTCCTGGTGTAATGTGGTCCAGTTTCCTGGTGTAATATGGTCCAGTTTCCTGGTGTAATGTGGTCCAGTTTCCTGGTGTAATGTGGTCCAGTTTCCTGGTGTAATGTGGTCCAGTTTCCTGGTGTAATGTGGTCCAGTTTCCTGGTGTTATGTGGTCCAGTTTCCTGGTGTAATATGGTCCAGTTTCCTGGTGTAATATGGTCCAGTTTCCTGGTGTAATGTGGTCCAGTTTCCTGGTGTAATATGGTCCAGTTTCCTGGTGTAATGTGGTCCAGTTTCCTGGTGTAATGTGGTCCAGTTTCCTGGTGTAATGTGGTCCAGTTTCCTGGTGTAATATGGTCCAGTTTCCTGGTGTAATATGGTCCAGTTTCCTGGTGTAATATGGTCCAGTTTCCTGGTGTAATATGGTCCAGTTTCCTGGTGTAATATGGTCCAGTTTCCTGGTGTAATATGGTCCAGTTTCCTGGTGTAATATGGTCCAGTTTCCTGGTGTAATATGGTCCAGTTTCCTGGTGTAATATGGTCCAGTTTCCTGGTGTAATATGGTCCAGTTTCCTGGTGTAATATGGTCCAGTTTCCTGGTGTAATATGGTCCAGTTTCCTGGTGTAATATGGTCCAGTCTCCTGGTGTAATATGGTCCAGTTTCCTGGTGTAATATGGTCCAGTTTACTGCTGTTTGTAAGGACTTTTACTAAAAACCCCACCTGCATTAATGTTCAGCAGTATAACGGCTGTGTGGTTCTCTTTAGAAGATTGGATTCTGAGGGAAAACTGATCCGCTGCCGTGAACCCTGCGGTGTGTAACCATATCGTAAATGATGAAGTTGGAGCTCAGCTTCATCTGGTCTTCCACCTAACTGACTGCACAGTCTCCTCATTACCTGTAATGCAGAGTCACGCTTGTATAAAAGCTCAACTGTGTAATTTCCAGTATTGCGTTGTCTTTTTCTGAACGGGCTGTGAGGGCGAGCTTATAAATAACCTGCAGACTCCCTGGCTGCCAGCTGTGTGACCTAAACAGGACACGGTGTGCTGCCAGGATAGTGCTGGTGTTGGCTTTCATCATCAGTATCATCATTGTTACCAGCAGACTGTTGTCTGAAGATGCTTTTCCTCCAGAAATGACACCTGATCAGCACCTGGAGTGTGGGATCCCTGACCGATCGATGACTGCGTTTCCATGCATCAATAACCTTTTTAAAACCCGAATATTAGCAATAACTCGAATTTGCACGGCCATTTAAACACCAATAACTCCTTTGAATAACCCCAATTTGCTCATATTCTGGTTTTTAAAACCCCAATATGACCCCTGGGTTAATACTTTTAAAACCCGAATATTGGGTCATGTAAACACCAAACGGAATTTCCCCATCAAACGGAACAGGAATTTGTTTTTTCCACATGCTCTGTTCACAAGGAATCCTGGTCTTTTGAGTCCAGGAAGTTCTTATAAACACGGAGAAACACAAGACCAGGAGGAGACTAATCATTTCATAAATGTAATGAAGGATATGAACATTTCTGCATTTGTAGACGGTAGAAAGTACCGGGATAGAAGATTTACAAGAAGGTGAGCGAAAAGTTGCGTGAAGCAGCATTTGTTTTATGATTTGGATACAGGAATAAGAAGCGGAAATGACAGGAATTGCGTCATCACGTTCTCCGTGCGTCGCTGGTTTGATCCAGATATCCCGAATGATTAATTACCATGGAAACGGAATATTCCCAATGTTTCAGTAACTGGAATATTAGCAATAACCTGAATTTTGACTGCATGTAAATGTAGTCAGTGTAAATGTTGCGGTCTGGTCTGTGGAACAATGAAACTTTGTTTGCAGTCGTCTGTTTGTCAGCGCTGAGATTGTGTCAGTGTCGTTAGTCAGAGGTGGCTGCTCTCGTGAGGATTAACCTGGAGCAGGTTCAGTTCACACACCAGCCAGGACAACTAACCAGGGGGCTCAAAGCAGAGCCTGTTCCACTCTTTTGTGTTGGTTGTATGCACCTGCCGGACGGGGATTAGGGATAGGCGGTATTGACTAAAAAATGTACGATAATTTCTGGCATTTATCCCGATAACGATAAAAATGTCGATAAAAAAAATAACAATTCAACTCCACCTTTTTAATCTATCACCACATTCAGTCTTTGGAGCCCCCAAAACACTGCTCTAAAATAATACTAAATGCTACCAAACTACACCAATTAAATTGAATTAATAAAAACCAATTAAATTAGTACACCTGTACTGCAAAACTGTAATGAGTCAAATGAAACAAACAAGTTTGAAATGTGAGAACAGAGGGATAACAGTGCAAACAGCAAAAGTACCATCGTCCTTCAAGTTGTCTTAGCTTATAAAATCACAAAGTAGAAAAAGATACAACCTGATAAATAAAGAAACGGGACAAATAAATAAAAGCCATCCTTTGCACTCACTGTTTTTTTTGCAGACTCTGCATATAAGAGATGATGTTTGCTCCTCGTCACTCTTTATAAATCCATACCAGTTCCGGAGCTGGAGCCTCGTTTAACAACGAGCTCCTCGCTCTCAGATCCCCCTTCCGCCATGTTTGTTAAGGCTGATCTATGGTTCTGCGTTAAATCGACGGAGAGCCTACGCCATAGGTTACGTGGCGACACGCACCGTACGCCGTATGCTCTGCGTGGATTTAACGCTGAACCATAAATCAGCTTCACACAAAAACGTCATCAACAGGAATTTATCGTTTTTACCGTGAGATGACAAATTCTTACCGTGGGGAATTTTTTTGACGGTATATCGTGAACGGTAAAATATCACCCATTCCTAACGTGGATCCACCGCCCGTGCAGCAGTTCTTCCTCTAAACTCCAACCCTAGGCCCTGTGCTTCACGCAGCTGCAGAGGGGCAGCTCAGGACACCCCTGGAGGTCTCTGGTTCAAATCCCAGGCAGGGCCCTTCTGTGTGGAGCTTCTGTGTTTTCCTCTGGGTCCCTTGGTTTCCTCCCACAGTTCAAAAACATGCACGTGAGGTTACTGAAGGATTCTAAATGGCCCCATGTGTGAATGTTAGCATCAGTGTTGTGCTAGTTACTGAAAAATAGTAACTAGTTACCGTTATTAGTTACAGGACTGTCTCAGAAAATTAGAATATTGTGATTTTCTGTAATGCAATTACAAAAACAAAAATGTCATACATTCTGGATTCATTACAAATCAACTGAAATATTGCAAGCCTTTTATTATTTGAATATTGCTGATCATGGTTTACAGCTTAAGAAAACTCAAATATCCTATATCAAAAAATTTGAATATTCTATTCACTTCCTGTGCCAACGTTGGTTGCTTAGCAACAATACTGAGAACGGCCAATGAGCTTCAGCAGCAGCTCAAGAACGGGAGCCTTTGATGAATCGTTCATTACAGTCTCAGATATAACCCATGGCATGTCGGTTTATAAGAATCTTTTTGCCCAGAAGAAAAAAGAGCGACAAAACGACCCATAACTATTTTCTTCTCTGGAAAAAACACACCTGCACCGGGGCTTTAGGAGAAAAAGACGCTACAGAGTCGGGATGCAGCGGCAGTCAGAAGTGAAATACGTGCGAGGCGGTGCTGATCTCCGCAATTTGAAGCCTTCTATAATAATTGTAAAAAGAATTTCACTTATCACGGGTTCTTTTTGGAACGTAACCCCCGCGAAAAAACCAGGGATTACTGTAATGAAAATATCTCCATGTTGCGAAACTCTCCTTCTCTTGGCTCATGACCGTCACGTTTTTGAACGCACACACACTACGTTTCCTCTGGTCTCCGCGTGTGGGGAAAAAAAATTCACTGTAGCCAGAAATAACGGAGTAACGCACCGTTTGGTAACGGTAATTGCGTTACTGAATTTAAAAAGTACGAGGTGTCCATTATCAGAAATATATGGACTTTGCGGAGGCAAACCGTCTTCCCACGTCTTCCATGTATTTATGTTAATGTGCACCTCGCTTATACCAAGGTCACTTACCAAAGAATAAATATTAAATCAGTTATTCATGCTTTAATGTGTTTTCAGTGTAAATCATTAGTTTTATAACAAGCCACAGCTGAGCGACTATTTAATCTCTCGTCTGCAGCCGTTGGAACCTGGTAAGTTACAAAGTTATAACTCAAGTTTCCTTGGTAACACCTGAGGGTTTGACTAAAACCTGGAACAATCACTACCGTCCCATAAGGTCCTTAATGGACACAGTGTTGATTCTCCAGTAACTAGGACGGACCTGAGATACGACTTAGCAACGGGAGATATTCTAGTCGTTTCTCCGGTTTCTTTTCATTTTCTTTTCTCTCCTCTTCTGCATCCCAGTCATCAAAATTGTTAAATTCACCAAAGAAATTAAAAGAAATTACAAAATCACTCATGTCGCCTAAAGAGGACTAAAACAAAATGATCCCAAGTTTATTTTATTGTCCATTGAAAAACAACATGGACATTTATTTCAACAAAGCTTATCAGCTCTGGTGTCACAAAATGTCAAAACATGAAATTGTAAACTAAAACAAAAAGTGCAGAATAGTGCAATAACAAAAATAGATAAATTTAACTTCAAAAGAGGTACTTGAATGACATCCAGTCAAATTCACAAACACAAGAAAATTAAAATGCTTTTTGGCTTAACCTTAGGGAGACATTCTGAACGGCATGAAATGAAGCAGCAGCTTAATGAACATGAACAGATAGAACATTTCACAATTCAAACATGTAAACCATGTTAGTTTCGCTTACTTTGGCGTTAAATGCAACGATATATAAAACTATTTAATATATATTAAAAACATTAATAACTAGGTATTTTCCGACACTTTTTTGGCCGATACCGATGTTTTGAAAACGCTGTGATCAATCGGGACAACACTAGTTGCCGTGGTTACCACCTGGCAGTTGATCCAGCGCAATGATATTAAAGATATCAGGCAAATTTGACCAAACTTGTTTTCTAGGTGTAAATTACCACTTTTAATGGACACAGTCTGCCAGCCAGTCAGAATGGAGTATTCACAGACCGTGGTATAAATATATCTATATATTTGTCCCTTTAGGCGGCTCTGACGGCTCGCGCCTCTACGACGGCGTGTGGCGCTACAAGTCCAGCGTGAACGAGTGGACGGAGGCGTCGCCCATGCTGAAGCCGCGCGAGTACCACAGCTCGTGCGTGCTGAAGGGCCAGCTGTACGTGGTGGCCTCGGACAGCACGGAGCGCTACGACCACGCCCTGGACTGCTGGGAAGGGCTGCCGGGCATGCTGCACGCCATGGACAACTGCTCCACCACGGCCTGCAACGGCCGCCTGTACGCCATCGGCTCCCTGACCGGGGAGGACACCATGGCCGTGCAGAGCTACGACGCAGACGCCAACCGCTGGGCCATTGTGAACTGTGGGCAGCTGCCGCCCTGGTCCTTCACGCCCAAAACCGTCACCCTCAACGGACTCATCTACTTTGTGAGGTAAGGAGCCATAGTTTCACCCTTCCCTGTCTGTTAGGGGGGTAACAATATATTGTGCCACGAAATTTTGCGATACAAAAACATCACAATACGTGTCGTGGAGGTGACAAACTGTATCGCGATATTGGGTTATTAATATTAATCTATTGTGTTGACTAGTAATGCGCATCTGACTGTGCCTCGACCCACGGACCAAAATCTTCCTCCGCTCAGAAGAAACTAGTACTGTTTTGGTCCAGATCACTGAAAAAAATACAAAAATACTGAACTTTTACCTATGTAAGGCTGGTGTAGAGTTAAAGGTATAGTCTGTGATCGTATTCAAAAACATTTATTGTTATACCGGGTGAAATGGTCCTTCCATCCTGGGAGTAGCCAGTGAATAATGTGTTCAGAAAAAGGAAAGAAAAACATCCGACCTCTCTGACAGCTTTAATCCTGTAAAAACTCTGACCAATCTGTTATTTGCGCACCGAGTGGCACAGATTGGTCAGCGAACCAGAGGATTGGCAGGGGGGGAAGAACCAATCAGATGCCTTAATTTTAAGTCCCGCCCACGCCCCCCTCTGTCCCATGCGCGCTCTCTTCTCGTCTCTCTGCCTCCAGCCCCCGTGTCCACTTCCCACGGGTCTTCCTCGGCTCAGAGTGTCTCAGTGTAACCCGCTCCTCCAGACCAACTAGCAACCGCGGCCTGACATCGGAGGGCCCCCGGCGCTCCCGGGTTCACCGCCGGCTCGCGGTCGGGCGGTCACGTCGGATGTAACGGCTCGCCCTGCTAAAAAGGCTAAAAAAAGAAAGCCAAAGTGCGATTCTGCAGCGCAGGTTGTCCGCTACTGGGGGTCTGTGGCAGACCCCCAGTAGCGGAGCGCCGGTGCTCTGCTGCAGGCTCTGGAGCCACGGCTACGCCATAGACTACACCATAGACTACGCTGTAGCCTACGGCGTAGGGTAAGCGGCGACGCGCACCATTCTGCGTTGGTGTAACGCGGAACCATAAATCAGCCTTCATTGTGTGCTCTGTCTGCTGTTCTGAACTTTTCTGTTCATTTTGCTGGGACGTCGGGTTCCTCCGCCGAGACACAACTTTTGCGGTATGCGGTCATTGTTGTGTCTAAAAATGATGCGCAGTGCCCACCCAATCAGAAACGGTACAGATATTCTGTGATATTTTTTTATATTTATAAAAAAATAAAATTATAAAAAAAATAAAGGATCCCCATAACTTTGATTGGGTGGGCAGGATGCATGTTTGGGTGGGCACAGCCCACCCCTGCCCCCCCCTTAAACCGGCTTTGCTTACAGGTGAATGAGACATGGGGTAGTTTTGTTGAAAATGTGCTGTCCAAAATGTCCTGGAAAAATTGTGATAAAGAACTTTATCACAATATTCATCATCACAATATCACAATATTTATCATAATAATAATGTTCTGAAACAGTCCTGTATCTGTCACAGAGAAATGTAAGCGCGAGCGCTTGTGTACATTTGAAGCGGTGACTGTTCCGGCGCTGATACGACTTCCCTCTCTTTCTATTTGCAGGGATGATTCAGCCGAGGTTGATGTTTACAATCCGCAAAAGAACGAGTGGGACAAAATTAGCCCGATGACCCAGGTTTGTATTTCACCTCCGATGCTTTTTTCAGTCACGCATGAGCAACAGTCTGTGATCTCTCAACAATGTGTCACCCCCACTCAGACAGAAATAATATGAGATGCTCATATTAGAATTAGAGCTGCTGTTATTCATAATGAAGTTTTCATTTTTCATTTTTTCATTTTATTCTGTATTTCATTCAAAAAATAAAACAAACAATTCAATACAAATACAAATGTTCATAAATTGTGAATGAAAAGGGAGCAGAAGGAAGAAGAATCTTATCTAATCTGCCCCTTTTTCCAAGAAATAAATTCACAAATAACATAAATTAAAAATTTAAAAAACAACAACTAAGTAAATAAAAAACTAAAATAAAATGAAATTACCGCCGGCTATGGGTATGTCAATCAAACTTAACTAACATATTTCATTATATTTACTTAACATACAGGCTTTAATTAACTGATTCCTTTCACAGAAACACAACGTTCCAACAATTTAGTCCTGAAAAATGTAGTCCTGAATCTTGTTTTTTTTTTTTATTCTCTGTTCCTTTTAATATATACTTGCTTTCTCTTTTTTCCAATCTTTTCTGAATGTTGATTGGTAAAGTTTTCTTATGAGCTTTAAACATAATTTGCAGAATACTATAGTCTACTAATTCATGAAATTTCAACAATTTTAACTGAAGGAATAATGGATTTGTTAGATCTCTATATCGTTTTCTACTGATTATTCTTATGGCTCTTTTTTGCAAAAGAAAAATTGACTGAATAAATGTTTTACAGGCATTTCCCCAAACTTCAACACAGTAGGTCAGATATGGAACAATCAGAGTGTTATATAAAATGTAAAATGTTTTACTGTCAGCATCTCTAAACAGGGCGACTATAGATAAGAAATGTCTATAGGAATCAAGAAATGTGCACCAGCCTAGGGATGCAACGTCCATTACAAAAAAGAATCGAGGAATTTCCTCTGGCTTGAAGCCTTGTTGAATTTTAAAATAAATTTAAAGCTCACCTTTCGGTTCACAATTCTATTTAGTGTGACACAACGTGCTTATAAAGCGCAAGAAGACGACGGCGCACTTTTCGTACCGTGTGTGAACAGTTTTGTTCTCCTGACTCCTCAGATTTGTTCCTTCAATAACTTTATTACCAAATTATTTGTGAAATGAATTACTAATGTAAAAAACACATTATATTTGTATTATTTATATTCCTTTATTATGTTTTATTGTAGTGTTATATAAAATGTACAATGCTTTGTTGTCCAATGAATCCTTTACTTTGTGTAACAGAGCAATTGTTTTTGATATTTTTATCTTTGTATAAAGTATATGTGATTTCCAATTCAAATTCTCAAATGGGTTGAAAACAGAGCAGTTAATGTTGAGAGCTCCTTTTTGTTTCATCAGGTCCACGTTGGAGGCAGCGTTGCAGCCCTGGGGGGAAAGCTGTACGTGTCGGGCGGCTACGACAACACGTTTGAGCTGTCTGACGTGGTGGAGGCGTACGACCCGGTCTCCTGCTCCTGGAGCCCGGCCGGGCGGCTCCCCCAGCCCACATTCTGGCACGGCAGCGTCAGCATCTTCCGCCAGTTCATGCCGCTGGTGGCCAGCAGCTTCGAGCCCACGGAGCTGCCCGAGTCCAACACCATCAGCCTGCACCGGCACCACCGCCACCAGGCTCTGCACAACCTCAACAACAACCTCAACCAGAACCAGGACGTGAACCCGGCACGCTGAGTTCCACGTGCTCTGGTGTGTTTCCCCTCGTCTGGGGGAGTTTACCTCATCACCACATGAAGGACAGAGAGGAGGCGAGTGTTTGCAGAGCAGTCTGAGCCTGAGACTACGAGGCTGCTGCATCGCTGGCAGCTGCAGGCGGGGGACCGGAAACCCCCAGGCCAGACTGCTGCAAGGTTGCTTTATTCCCCCAGCTATTGGAACTCATAGTTTACTCTACAATAAGTAACGGCTCACATGATGGAGCTGCTCTCTTGCAGAGGTGGATAATCCAGGTGCCATAAAGTAAAAATCCAGTTCCAAAACTGATAATATAATACTTGACAGATAATGTAATATATATGTTCATTTTCAATCCAGAGTTCTACATTTTGTGTTTTAAGAATCTAAGAATGTTATATACGCTGGATTTGAAACACCAGAATGACTATTGGGTTAAATTGCAGACTTTGAGTACCATGTCATAAATTCTCAATAATGTAATAAGGTAATACATTATCGGTAAAAATGTTATAACAATATCCGTCAGGATATTTTATTACATTATTGGTCAAGTTATTACATTATTGGGTTTTATTACATTTTTGATTGAGTTAAGTGCAAATTTTATTACATTTTCAGGAAATTATTACATTATAGGGTGCTATAGTCCTTAGTGAAAACACCTGTTCTAAATGTACAGGCTGATCCAGAAACAGCAGGGTTTTTACTTTATGGCACCTTGGTTATACCCCTCTGCAAAAAACAACCAATTCCCATGTTGCAAACAGCAGAAATTGCTGTAGCATTGTCTTCACATGCTTCTCCGGAGGGTTGGAACAACTGCTGGACAGGGTTTTTACTTTATGGATTATACACCTCTGCTCTCTTTGTTCACCATAAATGGATGTTAAACCTCACCTAACATCCATTTGCATCCTCCCCAGCTTGGGCCGATATACAGCCCTGAGCGAGCGGCACTACGTGCAATCTTTAGGAGCAGTCGTAAATGTTTATAGTCATTTTACTAATTCATGTATCTGTAAAGCAGTACTGCTACTGATGTGTCGGGGAGATTATCTGTGACTAATGTACTGTGCTTCTGACGGCTTAAATGTGTTACAGTTCATCCCTTGTATGGAATTTAAAAGTGGGACTGTGCCTTGCATTGATGGAGGCGTATGAAAATGGTTACGTAATAGTGAAAGTTGGGGAAAACCACGATAAATGTTGATTTATACTAAGCTTACATCTACTACAGAAGAGTATTAGGGCCATGCAGGAGAAAAATAAAAATAATATTTTAGAGGAGGAAGATTTTTTTTCATTATGCACTTCGAGAAAAAAGTTGAAATTTTGAGGAAAAAGTTGAAATGTCGAGAAAAGGTTGAAATGTCGAGATTAATGTTGAAGTACAATTTTGAGAAAAAAGTCTAAATGTATTTCAACTTCTCGAAATTTCGACTTTATTCTTGAACATTCTTCAACATTAATCTCGACATTTCAACTTTTTTCTCAACATTTTGACTTTTCACAATAATAGTGCACAATAAAAAAAAATCCCCTCTCAAATATTTTTTCAATTTAATTCAATTTTATTTATATAACGTCTATTACAACAAAAGTTGTCTCTAGGATCTTTCCAGAGACCCAGAACATAAACCCCAGAGCAATTATTACATAAACAATGGCAATAATAATAATAATGACTTGGTTTTATATAGCGCCCTTCTGCCTGGCAGGTAAAAAATGTTTTTTGTTTCATGTTTTTTGTCAAATGTTTCATGTTTTTTCTCATGCACGGCCCTAATACTCGTACTTCCGTACATCTACACCATCACTTCAAAGTGGCACAAAGGCACAGTCCCTGGGTCGGTGACTAGTGCTACTCAAAAGGTCCCGAAGTGTTTATTCCAATATAAAATCCAAAAAGGTGTGCATGGCTACACCGGTGACAAACTGTGTGCTCATCCCGGTCTCAATCACCTGCAATCACCTGCACCCGTGAGCTCACCTAAACTCCCTCTTGCACTCATACACCACCTAGCGTTCAACAAATAAATAACAATCAATAATCCAACATATATAATGGCTGCAACAACACCTGATTCCCATTCAGGGTGTGGACGTGTGGCTAAGGCTAAGGACCCAGCCGAGTCTCCCAGGGCGTGTCCAAGCAGGGAAACCTCTAGGACAGGGGTCGGCAACCCGCGGCCCCTAGAGCCGCATGCAGCTCTTTAGCACTCGTCAAGCTTTTTAAAAAAATGTTTGACCTTTTTTTTTGTTCCCTTTTTTTTTTTTTTTTCTTTTTTTCTTTTTTTCCTTTTTTTTCTTCTTTTTTCCTTTCCTTTTTAATCTCGACATTTCGACTTTTTTCCCGAACATTTCGACTTTTTTCTCGAGAACTACTTCAACATTAATCTCGACATTTTGACTTTTTTCTCGAAATTTTGACTTTTTTCTCCTTTGTGCCACTTTAAACGTGTGCGTGTGAGGTTCCCATTTGTTTGCCTGTGTTTTGAGTTGTGCCAGCCTCGGAGAGGAGAGGACGGCATCCTTCACCTGGGGAAAAACCAACCCCCGGGTCCCAGAGCTCGTGATGACAAGCTGCTGGAAATCTGAGTTGAAGGATTAACCAGACGTGTCGTTGCAAACCCTCCACCTAGAAAGTCCTGCTAGCCCCGACCACTTTCACTATGAAGAATCAGATGTGCACCAGTTACATGCTACATGCTTTTGTCCAAAGAGTATCAACTAGACCAGGGGTCGGCAACTCACAGCCCTAGAGACGCATGCAGCTCTTTAGCGCCGCCCTAGTGGCTCCTGGAGCTTTTTCAAAAATGTTTCACCTTTTTTCTCTTTCTTTTTTTCCTTTTCTTTTTTCCTTTTTTTCTTCCCTTTTCCTTAACATTTCGGCTTTTTTCTCGACATTTCGGCTTTTTTCTCGAAATTCTGACTATTTCCTCTGCATTTTGACTTTTTTCTCGACATTTTGACTTTTTTCTTGACATTTCGACTTTTTTCTCGACATTTTGACTTTTTTCTTGACATTTCGACTTTTTTCTCAACATTTTGACTTTTTTCTCGACATTTCACCATTTGCCTTCATTCTAATACAAGACTTTTCATTTTTTGCGGCTCCAGACATATTTGTTTTTTGTGTTTTTGGTCCAATATGGCTCTTTTCAACATTTTCGGTTGCCGACCCCCTGGTTAACGTGAAACTTTCTTACAAAGTTGAAAGGAAAAAAGCTCAAGTCAAATTGACATGCTGGATGCAGCGATCACAGCATTTTTATTAGCAGTGAACTTCTGTGGGTTTTAGTTCTACAGTCATTTCACAAATGTAATACTTCAAGAAGAACCCGACTGCATCAGAGTCTGTTTACTGAGGGAGGGGGTGAAACCTGATGAAGTGGCAGCAAAAGTCAAGTTTAAAGACCACAAGTCAGAAGGAAATGGATACATGAATAGGACGATCTCATGTGTTTCTGTATCGATTGAGTGTAATGCTGAAATAGTGGACACCCCCTTGAGAATGCATTTCCACCCCATCTTATATTCAGATATTTGGAGAAAACCACAATAATCTACATTCCAGAACCGATGTCAGTCATTAAATTACTCAGCAAACATTTTAACAGAAGTGGGTTTAAACAAATGTGCTGATTAATCCTGTCGTTCAGAATTTCCCGCTGTCTTGTAGCCGGTAATGTCTTTCTCGTGTTGCAGTCTTGGCCTTCAAACTGTGTTTTCAGATATTTGTAACCACCAGCTGAATGTGCATGGAAGATTTTAGTTGAATTGTGTTTCTGAATGTTTATTTATGACTATATTTGTACCGTGGCTGCTTGGGAAGTTCCTGCCTCTCAGCTTCAACATGATCAATGTGGAACGAGGCGGAACTTAACTGGAAAGGAAACGATCTCATGTTGGTTCTTATGTCAAATGATTTTTGCTTTAACTGGTAGCATCGAGTGTTTTTAGATTATTGTTCATGCAGCATTATTTTCGTAGTTTCATACACGTTTTGTGTTCATTGAATTGTTTTTGTAAATACAGTATTTTCCTGGTCTTACGTTGTGTGTTTGGTTTCTGTGTGATGTCCATAGAATGACCCTGCAGGACAAAAGAGCACGGCCTTCAGCGGGATTTACATTTCTGCACAAGTCTCAGTCTACCAGCAGAACAACGTTACACTTTGATATTAGAAAGATGGTTCTGGGGGCACGGTGGCGCAGCTGGTAGTGCAGCGGTCTCACAGCAAGAAGGTCCTGGGTTCGATTCCCGCCGGGGGACGCTGTGGGTGCTGAAGTGCGTGTTAGTTCCCCCATGACTTCAGTGCCTACACCATGGGTGGGGTTGGCGAAAGGATCTTTCTGTGTGGAGTTTGTATGTTCTCCCCGTGTTCCCCTGGGTAGCTAATGGGAGCTTCCCTCACAAAAACATGCACACAGTCCTGGGCTATACATGCCCCCTCTGGCCAACCGGGGCGCCAAATGGGGTGGGGAGGATCCGGCCGGAATAACGTGATCCTTCCACGCGCTACGTTCGGCCGGAGAAACCCCACCCTGTCTGGTGAAAAGATGCGGCCTGGAGAAAGAAAGATGGTTCTTCCATGTGTGTATATATATCATAATTAATAATACGGTTTATGTTTTACGGAACAGTATTATGAAAGTGAAAAAGTAATATTTTAGAGGAAGATTTTTTTTTATTATGCACTTCGAGGAAAAAAAAGTCAATGGCGAGATTAATGTTGAAGTACAATTTCAAGAATGAAGTTGAAATAAATTTTGACTTTTTTCTCGAAATTGTACTTCAACGTTAATCTCGACATTTCAACTTTTTCTCGACATTTCAACTTTTTTCTCGAAGTGCACAATAAAAAAAAATCTTCCCTTCTCAAATATTTTTTCTCCTGCCTGGCCCTAATACTCTACACATTAAAAGTCACAGCCAAAAAAATGCAATATCCAACTCCACCTCCTCTAAATCATTCATAGCTGCCAGCACAGTTTAAGTTAAGTTTAATGCTTAAATGACCCACTAGAGGGCAAACAGCGTGTATGAAAAGCAGCTGTGAGGCCTCGGTACCTCAAACGGACTCTGTGACAGGTTGGTCACCTTCATCACCTCACTCTCCCAGAGGGGACTTCTCAACAACGGCATCGCTCAACTTGCAAAAGCTTCATCTCAATTATCACGTGTCTCCACAACATCCTCTGCACGAATCAAGGCTCAAGCTGAAAAGGCAGTTCTTATGGAACGTGTTGCAGCATTAAAGAAAAAACATCTAATAGAGGCACAAGAGGATCAACTGAGGAAAGAGAAGGAAAGACTGGAATTGGAAACTGAAATGGCAGCTGCTAATGCTAAAAGCCATGTATTGGAAGCTAATGCATCAAGGAGTGGCTCTATGGAATGCGCTCTTATTTTGAAAAGGCTAATGCTCATCCCACCAGTAATCTCAATCCTACTGCAGCCTCTTAGTTTCCTGAGAAAAGGATAACTGACATCTTACCTCCACCACTGGTTGTTCGTCCAAAGGAAAGGACACAGGAACAGATTCCTAAAATATCAGTCAAAACTCATTGGAAGTTCAGCATGCGTGCCCATACCCAGGCAAAAGACAAAATGACATCACTACTTTGCTGGTACGACAAAATCTTTCATCTTCTCTCCCACCAAGAGATAGAGGTAAAAACGAACAACTTTGGTGACTGCCTGCACTATCTTGAGCAGTACACCAGGGGTCAGCCATGAGACATAGTGCAAAGCTGTCAACATCTTCCTCCAGATCAAGGATACCAAAGAGCCAAAAATCTTCTCAGAGAACATTTTGGAAATGAGCAAAACATTTCCTCTGCTTATATTGACAAAGTTTTCTGCTGGACACCTATTAAAGGTGAGGATGTTCAAGCATTGCAGGCGTTTGCTCTCTTTCTTCATGGATGCTGCAATGCAACAGAGAATATCATGTATATGAAGGAATTGGACTTGCCATCAAACATGAGAAACATTGTGCTGAAATTGCCCTATAAGCTTGGAGAAAGGTGGAGAAATAAATACTGCCTGTGACCTGCAAGAGAGACGAGGGCAGAGGGCCTAGTTTTCAGATCTCGTCAGCTTTATTGAGTAACAAGTCAGGATTATATCAGATCCCTTCTTTGGCAACATTCATGATACACAACTTGTAACTTCAACCAAAAGTTTCATTCCAAGGCAAATAAAGGAAACAAAACAGCACAAAGGAAGCAGTTTTGCCACTAATGTTATAGAGAAAAAAACTAAGCCGGCATGGATGGAGAAAAAGATCTACTTTTCAGTTTTTCATTCATTTCTCATTTAATTATTTATTCAAACAGGTTAAAACAAAAACAAAACAATTATCAGAATACATAAAATGTATATACCGAAAAAAAAAAAAAACATAAGCAAAACAAAGCAAATTAAAGAGACAAATCTATATGTAGATAAATATTTCCTGTTTGAAAGGGTGTAGGATGAAGTTTCAAAAAACGTTTCTAGTCCTCCCCCTTCTACTGTTCTGCTTTTACAATTACTTCACCGACCCAAGCCTCACCCCCCAAGCCTCACCCCCCAACCCCCCTAAGCCTCACCCCCCCAACCCGCACAGCAACCTCTACTGGTGCAAAAGAAAATTGCACCCGAGAGGATTACTGCAAGCATCCTGCAGGAATGTATGCAGTGCTTCTTAAAAGGGGTAGACAGTTTACCAGGCTACATATACATGCACATTTCATAAATCAAATAAGCAACCACCTCAGTACAAGTAAATGTATTTATTGCAGAAAATTAAAACACAGTATTCCAAAAAGTTCAGTGTGTCCACATGAAAAAAACTAAAAAGGCACTTTTAAAAGCAAATCTCCCACAAAGGGATCAAAACTTAGTCCAGTCAGTGAGCACTTTTCTCTCTTGTAGTTTTTTTTTTTTTTTTTTTTACAGTTTGATCTGAATGGCCCCTGCTCCTCTACCAAACGGGTCAACTTAAGAGTTTAACTCTGGGCTAACAGAGCTAAAAACGAGCCATTGTCTCTCAGTGGCGCCGCTCGTTGCGTGGCACCGCTCTGCCCCAGTGACTGTCGCTGCACACGTAGGTACAGGGCTGCACTCCGCTTGTCTTTCCTCTGCTGAAGCACCTGGCACAAAGCAGAAAGCTCCTCGTCTCTTTGGGGTGGAGGTGAAACTATCCACACCGCCCGTCCATCTACGACGCCATCTTCTTCTTCTGACATCAGGTCAAGGGTTGCACGCGCCCACACAGCCCTTTCAGCTTCAGTCTCTACACATCTAGCCCTGGAGGCCAGCAACTGCAAAATATAGAGGAGCAATTAAAATGTGTATAATTTTTACCAATATTCAATTAACACTAAATTAAAAACATCTCAGTTCCATATATTGTAACTCACTAACCCATTGCGGGTCATAAAAACAATTTTCATGGGCCACCTTATATTTTGTTTTCCTATATTTTGTGAGGGGAAAAAATGCTGTGAGCTTGTAGATCTGCTGCTTCACTATTTTGGGTCACGGGCTTCCATTGCTGTAACTTACCCTTGTTTTCCGTTGTCTAGTCTTCATTGCATTGTTAAATTTCTTTTTCTGGGGAGCATTTTCTGGCTGATCGAGACGATGGCTCCTTTTCAAAGACTCAAAATAAGTCTTGCAAGCAGCTAAAGCACAAGCAAAAATACAATTAGAATTTAATTAGTTTCAATATCTATTCAAAGCAATTCTAAAAGAACACTGATGGATGTGCCTTTCTTTTTACCTGTTATCACGTCGCTGTCTGTGTCAGGAAAAGCAATGCCGACCTGCTCCAATATGTATGTCGTAACTGCAAGGTTATGTGGAGAATTTATACTGTTGGGAAAGAGAGCAGCCATGTTAGTTGATTAAAAACAAACTCAATTCAATTCAATTCAATTCAATTTTATTTATATAGCGTCTAATACAACAGAGTTGTCTCTAGACGCTTTACAGAGACCCATACCCAGAACATGACCCCCGAGCAGTTATTACATAAACAATGGCAGGTAAAAACTCCCCTAGTGGGAGAAAAACCTTAAGCCAAACAGTGGCAAGGAAAAACTCCCCTTTAGGAGGGAAGAAACCTTGAGCAGGACCAGGCTCATCAGGGGGGACCCTCCTGCCGAGGGCCAGACTGGTGGGTCAGGGACGGCAACAGCACAGCAGGCAGGTGGAAGCAGCAACGGGATGACCGGGGGTGGGGACCGCAGGCCAGCACACAGCTCCCGAAGCTCCGGCCCAATCAGCAAGTCCCAGGTTGGGGTGCAGGGTCAGGAAAAGACTTGTGCTCCGTAATGCAAGCTACAAGCCACCCACGGCCACCTGCAGGACAAAAGAGAGAAAAGGGAGGAGAAGGGGGGGCCAAAAAGTTTACACTACCTAGAGATTTACCAACACCAGCTAGAGGTTTACTAAACACTAACTATAGGCTTTACTAAACAGAAATGTTTTAAGTTTAGTTTTAAAGGTGACCTATTATGAAAAACACGTTTTTTCTTGTTTTAACATATATAAAGTGGTCTCCCCTCACCCTGCCAGCACAGGGGAGACAAAATACCATGAATTTCTGCAAGCTCTCTGACCCCCGCCGGACTGAGTCCCCAGTGTCACGTGGCCTTTTTTTGAGCCATTCTGAATCTGCGCCTAGGGTGACATCACCATAGGCGCTCATTTCCATAGGTTCAGCCTCCGCTGCTGAAACCACGCCCACAACCAGCTCTCTGGCTCTGGCTGGAGCGGTCCATCCTTCAGCCAGTCGGACGCGGCGCTGGATCCAGGTTAAATCATGCAGGTTCCCGGGTGATTTGGGAGCTGGGTCCTCGGGGGTCTGTCCCAGGCTGGACCAGCTTCACCCTTCGAGATTTTCAGGCAAATCTGTCGGTTTGATCCCCGGTAACGGGCGATGCGCCGCGGATGCGCTCCGGAGCGGATCTGTGCGCCCGCCGTGGAGTTGCGGCGCCCGTCGCGCAGCATCCGCCGGGCAGATCCGGCTGAAATTCCGCTGGTCGGTCCCCGGGAGTCCCTGCTACCAGTCCAGGCCGGTTCCTGCGGTCCCGGCCGGTGGGAACCGGTCATATTTCCCGGTTAAAGCAGCGGTGATGCGCGCTGATCCAGCAGCGCTGCTCCCGGGCGCCTGGCTTGGCTCCGCGGCCAGCGTTCAGACTCCGCCGGGCAGATCCGGCTTAAATAGTGCATAAATGTTATTTATATACAACTCATATTTTATTTTTTTAAACTGGTACTGCAGTCACTTTCAAAATATTGTTGAGCGGCGTGTACCCTCCCCCTCCTCCCCCCGACCAGAGGTTGCCAGGTAGGCTGCAGAATGCAGCAGGAACGTAGGCTGCCATGGCTGCAATAATTAGAGCCGAGCTGGCAACCCGGATGCCGAAACAATACTGACTTGGTGATTGGGAGATAGGTGGAGGGTGGAGCTTCAGAAACAATACTGACTTGGTGATTGGGAGATAGGTGGAGGGTGGAGCTTCAGAAACAATACTGACTTGGTGATTGGGAGATAGGTGGAGGGTGGAGCTTCAGAAACAATACTGACTTGGTGATTGGGAGATAGGTGGAGGGTGGAGCTTCAGAAACAATACTGACTTGGTGATTGGGAGATAGGTGGAGGGTGGAGCTTCAGAAACAATACTGACTTCGTGATTGGGAGATAGGTGGAGGGTGGAGCTTCAGGACAAAACAAAAAATGACAATATAAACATCAGTTGAGGGCTGCAACTCCTCTTTTTAAACTGGAATATCCTGGCTTGAGTGCTGTTGTCAGTGACATAAGTATTTGAAATGAACATGATTTTTAAATGTCTGTTGACATATCGGGGTCATTTTATGATTCGTTTTATTATTGCTCTTACATACAGCTCCTTTAAGTCACAGCATACTACTCGTCGCCATGTTGTGGCAAAGGTGACATGGCTACATCCTCATCCAGACAGATATTTCTTTGGGAAGCCTGTAGAGATATGGGATTTGAAAGGCACACAGACTGACAGTGCACCATCATTTCTACCCATTGAAGGAATTGCAAACAGATGTGTTTACAGTGCGACAACTTTACAGTTAAGCCATGCCAAAGAGAAAGTGTCAGTAGTTGTACCACTATGCACAATTGTTGAGATTTAAACTGAATTAAGTTCCAGTCAGTATCTATCTATTGGAAAATCTGACACTCATTTTGTACATATATTTTGTTCTTGTTCTTTGCTTGTACACAACTGTTGTACATACATTTTTTTCCTTTTTACTCAACTGTACATACATTTTGTTTTGTTTTGTTTTCATACTTTTTTTGTCTTGCTTTCATGCCAATAAGGCCCATCAAATTGAATTGAATTGCATGCCACTCCTGTACTATACTCTGTCTTGTTTAATTAATTGGATTCAGCCTGTGCAAATAAAAATAAAGACTGGTTTTGTGCCATACAATTGTTTCTAATTTGTCATTATTGAATGTTCCTGGGATCCACTTTAACTTTAGTTGAGATTCAGATTAAGATATTTTTGGAAATTAAAAAAATAACTAATTAAGCCCTACTTTACATTTACGGTATCAAAAATGCTTGCTTTGATTAGAGAATGTCAATTTGTGTTTTATTGTGGCAAAAAAACATGCAGTAAACAAATCATTTTAGCTTATCTAATTTATTCTGTCACCACGCACACATATTGCCATGAAGCACCTGGCATTTTTCAGAAGTGTCATGACAAACTGTGTGTCCGACTACTGGGATTAAAGTTCACCTGACGAAAATGATGGGGAAAAAAAAATAAAAAAATCGATCTTTAGACATAAGAATCCATTTTTAGGAATTAATATGAGAATCGATTTAGAATTGGAAAATCGATTTTTTTCAACACAGGCCTAGACTTGCTCATTGGAACCAACGCATCAGAAGTGATGGAACCATGGGAGGGGGTTAACAGCCAGGGAGGCGGACCCTACGCAGTGAGAACCAAAGTGCGATGGGTTCTTAATGCTCCACTTCCAGGTGGAAGTGACAACAGGAAGCAAGCTGGCCGTTCTGCCGAACGTTCCAACCGAATTTCCATTGCAAACATTGAGGAAATGCTGGTTAAACAATATGACAGTTATTTCAGTGAGAGCTCAGAAGAAGAATCAGATGCTGAAAGCAAGAAAAGGAAACTAATCAAAAAAGAGCCTGACAGAGATAAGGATAAAAAAGGTCACAGAAGAAAAAGGAAGGCTGAGAGAAGTCACAGAGGTTCAACTTCGGAGTCGTTTGTTGATTCAGATGGAGAGAAAGTCGTTGAAGCAAAGAAGAAAAGGATAAATAGTGAGGAGAAGGAGAAATTCACAGACAAGTCCAAGAAGAAGAGGAAAAAGAAGCACAAGAAACATGGCAGAAAAAAGAAAAAGAATGCCTAGTGTGCACTGTGCGTCTCCAAACAAAGCACAGTTTACTAGAAAGGCCTGTCACAAAGAAACATCAAAGAGGAGAAGATTCAGTCATACTACTGAGAATGAGTTTATTTATAGCTCCAATTACTCCAATTACTGAAATGTATTTCAGTAATTGTGTTTATATTTTACACAATTACTGAGAATGAGTTTATTTATAGCTCCATTGAAATGTATTTCAGTAATTGTGTTTATATTTTACACAATTAGTGGCCAGTGTTCTGCCATTCCATGCTACCTGCCAGAAAATGCTACTTTGTGGTTCTGCGCATGCGCACAGTCGATTTTCAAAGTTTGATTGCCACCCCAATCATTTCTTGCACCATGTAAAATGGATAATATGGGATGTCGAGTATTTGATCCTTCAAAATACACGACCCATGACATGAATTGCATTACACTTTGTGAAAATTATACGATAAAGAGAGAAAAAAAAAACAATTCTATCGCTTTATTTGATATTAATTCGGCTATTCACCTTTATTTAACCAGGCAGGTCATTAATAACACATTCTTATTTACAATGAAGGTCTGGCAAGAGACAAGGACCACTTGGGGGAAAAGGACGTGGTTTAGGGAGTAAAACACAGTAAAATTGTAGCTCTGCAAAGGTAGAAAACCATTAGGTAGCATTTTTTGGCAAAGCAGCAAAAAATGGCAGAACACCGGAGTGAAGGAGCTATTTCATTAGTTCATTTTGTTTGTTTATTATTGTTCATTTATGGGTCAACACTAGGGGGCACTAAGTAGTTCAATCATTTAATTGAGGGCAAGGTAAAGCAGCCCAGGTGTGTCAGACAGGTAATGCACTGGGAGGGAAAATGGTTTTTACCTGAGGCAGCAGGACAGAGCAGAGAGGCAGCATGTTTGAACTATGTTTGTTTGCTGTTAACAATGGAAAATAAATCATCTTAAACTGGATCTTGACTGGAAACTGGATTTTTATCTGCCTGAGTAAGCCAAACCGGCCTGGTGCATTTGTGGCCCTTTGTAAGTATTGATTTTTGAACTTTGAAACTTTTGAAGAAACTTATTTTTCTATGATCTTTTTTCTCGTCTACAAATGGCCACAACACACATGTTAAGTACTTTATAAATGAGATTAAAATGCATTTAGGCAGAGTTCACATCTCATTTGTATCTCCTCTAATCAGTGAAACAATACACATGGTAAATACTTTCAATGGGGGAGGAGGCACCTGCAAAGTCTTTGGGAATGACTGCTTTAGCAGAGCTTTATTAAAAAAGACAAGCATTCAAATAATTATTAAAGTCTAAGACTAAAGTTTTTGTATGACTCAAAGTTTAATTACATTGTGTGTGGGTGTTGTTATGTAACAGTTAATGTTAACTCACTGAAGAGTTACGTTACTGAAGGTAGGTTGTCTTTCACAATGCAGAAAATGTTAGCTAATGCTGTTAGCAATGTTTTCCCTCCTAGTGAGCGCGCTAGAGGCTCTAAACTTCGCTAAATAGATACAGTCATGGGGCAAACGTTACTAAAAGTGTTGAAATGAAATCTCCCCTTTGATATAATAGCTTACCTGTTACAGGTGTAGCCACAAGTTGTCAGCGTGCGTGCTTGTAGTTGCTTCTTCTTCTTGCCAAGAAGAAAAAGCGCGCACTTGACCGACAGTTAAGGCTGAATTATGGTTCCAGGTTACACCAACGCCGTAGACTACGCCGTACCTGACGGCGTAGGCTCTGCGTCGATTTAACGCAGAACCATAATTTAGGCTTTAGGCTGTGCGGCGTGCAGATTAAAGCTGGGCATACACTGTGCGATATTTTAAATTGTTTGAGACTACCCCATCTCACACTGTACGACTAGTTCGTGGAGTTCAAAAGTTCACAGCCCACGATTTATGGTCTCACACTGTACGACCCGATGCTCTGATGCGACCCGTCTGCTCACACTATACGATCATAATCCTCACATCGGACCTCTGTGTACTGGAACTCGAGGCCGGTTTTGGGGCAGGGGTGGGCTATGTCCACCCAAACGTGCGTCCTGCCCACCCGATCAAAGGTTATGGGGATCCTTTATTTTTTTATAATTTTATTTTTTTATATATATAAAAAAAATCCCAAAATATCTGTACCGTTTCTGATTGGGTGGGGACTGGGCATCATTTTTAGACACAACAATGAACCGCAAAAGTTGTGTCTCGGCGGAGGGACCCGGCGTCCCAGCAAAATGAACACTTCTTTGTGCACAGAGCACACACTAAAGGCTGATTTATGGTTCCGCGTTACACCAACGCAGAGCCTACGGCGTAGGGTACGCGGCGACCCGCACCGTACGTGGGAAATGCGGTCTTTTTTTCTGCTATTAAAACATGATTTGTAATGTGAATTTGCAACACTCACAACTACAAATAATAGTTTTTGACGTGACATCAGATATTGCTCATGCTCTCTGTGAAAGGGTGAGGCAAATCTGGTCGCAGCTGCTTCAACTGTGATTCCTTCACGAGGAGCGACCAGGATTTCAAACACGCTTGATTTTCTTGCGAGCACACGATTTGTGATCAGGAGCTCGTCGTGAGGCGTTGATCTCTCGTCGTTACCCCACGTTTACTGCACGAGACACGAGCAACGATTGGGTCAAAATCCGTCCGGATCCAAAAAATAGTCGCACGACTGGAAAATCGGCTCACCGATAATTGCACAGTGTCTGCCCGGCATTAAGTGTCCGGCCGGAAATGCTGCGCCAGTGCAGGAAGGTTTCGTTCCACACGTGGGATACCATTGACAGCTGTGACGTTTTGCCAGGGGTGGCCAATAGGGTGGCCAAGACTCAGCGTGATGTGGCCACAGCCACCCCCAGCCACCCCCCACCTCCGCCATTGGTCTCCAGGCATCCCTGAACAAAACATTTCTTGGAATCTTCATCAATGTGAAAATGGCCAGGACACAAGATGCGGTCACTGCTCCCTTTTCAGACCCAGTCTACCTCAAAGCAGCTGTCTTGGATCCAGCATTTGCTCTGTTGTGGGTGGAGCCCCATGTGCTGGTCAGTTGTGATGTCAAGGCAGAGGTGGCTCAGTTGGTAGAGCGTTCGCCCATGAACCTGAAGGTCAGTGGTCCCAACCCTAGTTCCTCCTGTGTCCACCAAAGTGTCCTTGGGCAAGACACTGAATCCCCCGGTTGCTCCCGGTTGTCAGGCCAGCGCCGTTGTGTTTGGCAGCTCCGCCGACAACCGGTGTGTGTGAATGTGTGAGTGTGTGGGTGAATGTCTACAGTGTAAAGCGCTTTGGGGCTGTAGGAGTACAGCTGGAAAGCGCTATATAAGTGTAAGCCACTTACCATTTACCCACACACTAATGGTAATAAGGGCTTGTTTGTTTCTGCTATTTTTCTGTTTTGCCAGAACTGATCCTGCAAGATGCAGCAGGGACAGGGCAACCTGTGCCTCTTATTGACGAAGAACAGGCAGAAGAGCTTGGACAAGGAGAAGGGCTGTTTGCTGCATACCATAAGAGACAGAAGAAGGATGTGGGGACCACTCCAGCACTACAGCTACGTCACTACCTTGACACAGCAGAAGGACAGAATGCTCTTTTGTTCTGGGCAATGAACATGAAGACTCTTCCTTCACTGTTCCAAGTGGCCATCAGAGTCTTGGCGGTGCCTGTCTCCAGCGCTCCAGTGGAGCGAGTTTTCAGCCATGGTGGCAGCATTCTACAGCCCCATCGTGCACAAATGACTGACAGACTTTTAGCCAATTTGGTCTTTTGCAAGTGCAATGCAGCATAAGGCCCTGAAATATAGGCCTATGCTGCAGGGGGGCACCGACATGATCCGCTGGGCGGTGCCTCTCACCCTTCTTCTCCTCTCCCTTTCCCTCATAGCTATCGTTTTGTCCATCGCTCCTGTAGTTTCTTGTGCTGGCCCCTCCTTTTCTCTTTTTTGTGCATGTTTGCAGGCCGGAGCCTCGGGAGCTGCGTTCTGGCCTGCGGTCCCGGTCCCCCCCCCCCATCCCCGGTCATCCCGTTGCTGCTTCCACCTGCCTACGTGGATGCCTGCTGTGTGCTGCTGACGTCCCTGACTCCCCCAGTCTGACCTTCGGCAGGAGGGTCCCCCCTTATGAGCCTGGTCCTGCTCAAGGTTTCTTCCCTCCTAAAGGGGAGTTTTTCTTGCCACTGTTTGGCTTATGGCTTTTCTCCCACTATGGGAGTTTTTACCTGCCATTGTTTATGTAATAATTGCTCGGGGGTTTATGTTTATGTTCATGTTCTGGATCTCTGGAAAGTGTCTAGAGACAACATCTGTTGTATTAGACGCTATATAAATAAAATTGAATTTAATTGAAATAATGTGCATAATAATAAATAAATAATAAAATAAATAAATAAATAAATAATAATAATAAATAATGTGTTCATTGTTATGTTCATGTATTTATGTTTTTCTCTCTCTGTCAAACACACACACACACGGACTATATGAGATAAATACAAGACGGGTCAGAAACTGCTGTGGTGCTTGTTATAGTGAAATATGCTATGAAAATATGTCAGCACTTTTGTACTTTTAATACTAATTTCAGTTGCACTTTATCAAAATTGTGTTCTGTGAAGAAATAGTCTAAAATAAAGAATATTCTTGCAGAATATGAGTTTAATGTTAAATTATACTGGTTAATAGTACAATATAAAAGTGCAATGTCTGCACTAGTTTTCTTGTAAAGTTCAATGGCACTTGTTTTTATCATTAGTCTTGATAAATATAGATTTTAAAAGCATACATGATCTGTGTAAATTTAATATATTATTACTCTTTTTTTAAAATGACTCGAAACTCAAAGTGTACGCAGTAAAAAATTACGGTGAATATTTACATAAAAACTATGTAAAATCCCTACAGAAAAGTATTGTAAACCCAAAAACATATTTTTTGTTTAAAAAAAACTTACTATTAAACAGAATGTTTTGTTATTGTCACGGGTGTGGTTTTGTTGAGGACCCAAAAGCAGGAGAGCGGCAGGAGTTCCAGAAACTGGGTTCATTAACCAAAAAAACAAGAACCAAAAATGCTGCAGAGCAGGATTAACCAAAACACGGGAGCAAAACCAAAAACCTGACAGGACACATGGAGGAAGGAAACAGTACGGACCAGCAGGGAAAGACAAGACCACTCAAAGGACAGCATGCAGGTGTTTGTGTTGTTTGGTTGAGATGAAGAAAACACAAACGTGACAGCAAACTTGATAAGTGTCATCATCGTTTTCAGCAAATAATACATCAAAAAATATTAGAATTTAGACAACACCTCTGGATTATCTCCAGACCCTCTGCTTTAATTATTGGGATATTTAAAGACGTTTCAAACTATATGATCTTGGGCTGGCTCTGCAAATATAGTCCAGGACCAACTGGAGATTGTTTGAAATCTACTCACTATATTTCAGTTAACTCACACAATGTTTTTCTACAAATGTTTGTTTGTGAAATAACACACAAAGACGCCGCTCGAGAGCATGACCAGAGTGTTGGCTTTTTATTTTTCATGATGAAACAATGAAGGTGAACTTGCAGACACATAAAACGTTCAGGGGCCAGCAAACAGGCTAAGAGAAGTGTGTGCGTGACGTCTTCTAGATTAATTTACATCAAATGCAGATCACATAAATAAAAATTAAATTATTATACAACAGCGGTAATTAAAATTATACACACATCTGCACAGAGTCAAATTAAATAGATTAAGAAATCCATTTACATCCTTCATTGTAATATTACTTGATGTTAAAGCATTTTCACTTTTCATCAGAATTCGGTACAGCATTGTGGCGCAGTTTAAAACGTTACTGTACCCCAACAGCAGCTGTGGTTTTCATCAAAGTTACAGGTTTTTCATTATTTTTCTAACAATAAATATAGATCAAGTCCCTTCATGTGGAAGTTAATTCATGTTTCATGATTATTTAATGACCTCCTGGCTAAAAAGTGAAAATATTTTACCAAAATGTGATATGACTTCAATAGTGCCAATACTGCATAATGATTCTCATAAAGAGGAAATAAAACATACGTTAAAGAAAAAAAATACTTTTAAGCTGTCGCGAGAAATAAAATAACTCAAGTCAAGGCACCAAAAGAAGGGAAGACAAAGATAAATCTGCAGGATTTAGTTTCTTGAAGTTGAGTTGACCTTAAAATTGACAATAACTGGTTTATTATTATTATTATTTTTTGGGGGGAGGGGGTAATCTAAAAACAGCCATAATCATGATCATTTGGTGGATTTCAGAGTAATTTTAACTCCAAACTAGCCTCAAATCACAAGCTACTTTCAGCGATGCATGAAGGAGCTCAAACAGATCCGCAGATAGTTGAGTGCTTATTTCCTTTATAGTGATGGACTTCTACTTGTGTGCTCTGACTAGCAAACTATTGCCACATTTGAGTATTTTTAATGATTTTTGTCTCAGACTGAAGTCATAATATACTAGCAGATGCATAATAGAGTGTAACGCTGTTTAAAAGGAGGAGACGTGATGTTTTAGTTTCTCCACAAGCAGCGACCGTAGCAGCGTCTTGCACTCTTGGCATGAATGAATGATCTGGTCCCACCAACTGTGACTGACAGTACTTCATTACAAAAAGCACATTTTAGTAGCACATATATGTTTGGTTGAATATTTGAAAATGGTATGAAAAAGCAGACGCTGTTATCCAGAGAAATGAGCGTGGAACGTGTTAGTATCACTTCCAGGGTCAAAGTGCCTCTTAAACCCCCGACTCCGTAAGAAGAAACCAACATTAGTCAATGGTGTAGTTACACTTTGAACTCTGAAAGAACTTCCAAAAGCTGCTTACTATAAATATGGAAAATGGTTACCGTATTGGCCCGAATATAAGACTTTTTTTTTGCATTGAAATAAGACTGAAAAAGTAGGGGTCGTCTTACATTTGGGGTCTAGACGTTATACCCATTCACAACGCTAGATGGCGCCAGATATCTTTAAAGTGAATGCTGAACTTAACTCCCCAGGCCAAAGTGAACCCGTCACGAAGAAGAAAAATAAAAAATAGCGCTAAGAAAGAAAAAAGAAAATAACAGAAAATGGAGAAACGAGAAAAGTGGGTGGAAGATCGGCAGGTTAACCTGCAGCTGAGAAGTTATGATGCAAACTTCAAGATGATGATTTGAATGAGGCAAAATAACATGCTTTTTCTCTTGAATATATTGTTATACTGATTTGTTTCAGATGTTCTGTAATTATTTTCTGTATGAAAATTGAATTTGATGTTCAAAAAGTCTTCTTTTTTTTTTTAACCTTATCTGCACACAAAAAAGTATTTTTTCAAACTTGAGTCTTGAAAAAGAGGGGGTCGTCTTATAATCAGGGTCGTCTTATATTCGGGCCAATACGGTACTGTTAAATGAAAGAAGATAAGTCCAGAAAAACACACCTCAGTCTACAGAAGCAAGTTGACAGGCACTGCCCTGGCTTGGTCTGCATAGTTTACAAAGTAAGACTGGCATTTAAGATTTCCCAAATACTCTAACTGAATACTTGTGGTTTGACCTGAGGTGGTGAACCTATGGCTGCTCAACTCCCATGTGAAATGCCATGTTTACTGACCTCTGGTTAAAGGCTGCAGCTGACAGGCCGAAGTCTAAGACCCAGAAAATGTCAGGATAAAGAACGAGGGCGGGTAACTGCAGCATCAAGTAACAGGAAGGAAGGTCACAACAACAGCAAGCTTTAAAGACAGTGATTCTGTAGGTAAGGCTGTGTCGTTTAACAAAAGACAAGCAGGTAGCGCTATCACAGGGGACCTCGTGGTTAATGAACGTGGTCTGATCAGAATGCCGGTTCAAAAGGCAGAGTGAAGACGATCAGCCTTCAGACAACAGATTGTAGCCTTCAGTCAGAGGAAAGTAAATGCTGCTGATGAGAGAGTCTCATCCTGGGAAACAAAAACTGTTGAGGATTCACCACAACACACAGTCTTGATCAGGACCAGAGGGAAGTAGGAACCACTTTAGACGACACAGAGTCAATGACACAGCGATATGAGCGACGTATTAGTCTCTTCATCCTTCTCCAGGCTGCATGCAGGTCTCTCCACTCCAATCAGAGAAGACCGAGAAGGTGGGATGAGCGTTTTACTCGTCTTTCAGTCCACGGTTTTTGGTGGCTTGAGAGGGGAATGTAGCGTCGTATCTGGGATAGACAGGATGTGTCTAGTCAGGGAAGGAGGAGGGAGCCGGGGAGTCAACATGTAGGTGGGTCCTTATGGAGAACAGGGGTTTTGGAGTGATGGTACACGCGTTTCAGCGCTACAGAAACAGAGAGACACAAAAGAAAACACTTAGTTCAACTTTAAAAAAAAAAAATTATCTGGAAAAGGTAAAGGCAATGACAAGGATACGAGGCTAGACTGTACATACACAAAATATCAGGTTATCTGTTAAGGTTAAATGTTTCTGAATAGTGATGAGCATGACCTTTCAATAGGGGTGTAACGATAAACTAATCTAACGATACGGTACGATACACGATATTGAGGTCACGATAACGATACGATATTATAGCAATAGTTCTTTAACAACCTTGAATGAGGAACATATTACTGGAAAAAAAATGGTCTTTTATTTGAAAGACAGAAAATACAAAACAATACTGTGCGTTTGCCCTATTGTTACAGTTTGTAATGCTTTATAACTGTTTAAGTTTTAAAGAGAAAGCCAAGCCAACCATTTTCCACAAACTGAACTAAAAGTAAATGTCAGGTTTGCATTATGATCTTCAGTTTCAGACAAGTACAAATATTTAGCCACAAACTGAATAGTTTCTCTCATGATTTGACTTTTTTCTTTTCCAGAAATGTAACAACTAAAATTAAATAAATAAATAAAAGTAAATAAATACATACAATTTTACATCATAAAAAAGATTGATTCATGCTCACCTTATAAGTGTAAGAGGAGATTTATTTTTGTTAAGAAGGTTATTTTGGTAATTCAGGGTTGATTATTTTATAAATATATTCTTTATATTCTGATGTAAATCAGGGACTATAATGACACTAGTCAGTTTATCTGTAGTGATTAGTCTGTTTTAGATTGGGCGGAGTGATACGCCACAGTACGGCACTAGGTGCTGTGTTGATGTTCTAAAATCCTACACTGTTGAGGGACATTAAAGTACACTGGAACTCAGCACAAGTTGTCCCCGTGTTTATCCTACTCACGACCCCAAAAAGGTTTAATTTAATAAGGTAAGGCTTAACTCTACACCAGCCTTACATCAGTAAAAGTTCAGAGCTCAAAACCCTGCAAGAGTCGCGTGATCGGGACCAAAATGGTACTAGTTTCTTCTGAGCGGAGGAAGATTTTGGTCCGCGGGTCGAGGCGCGGTTGGATGCGCGTTACTAGTCCACACAATAGATTAATATTAATAACCCAATATCGCGATACACTTTGTCACTTCCACGACACGTATTGTGACGTTTTTGTATCGCAAAATTTCGTGGCACGAAATATTGTTACACCCCTACCTTTCAATAAATCATTCAATTCCAAATCACAACATTTTTTTCATACACATCAACTCACATTTTAAGGTGTGACTAATTAAATGTTTATGATCTCACGTATATAGATTACTTCGTACTAGTGATGCACCGAATGTTCGGTAACCGAAATCTTTCGTCCGAAAAAATTTTTAAAATAGCAAAAAAACACTTTCGGTGTTCGGTGGAATAAGTGGCGAAAAAAAACAAACAATTAATAACGGCGTGTGGTGACGCAATCAAACAGCGAACAGCGTGGAGTGAGGGGGCGTGAGGTGTTAAATGCAGCAAACATGTCAGATCATTACTGGGATGTGGGGAAAAAGAAGAGGACACGAGAAATGATCCAGGCTGAGCTGGGTTTGGGAAACCGCTTGGTGATGGAGACGGTTACGGAGCAGAGAAAAGAGCCCGTACTACCGATCTGGTGGAGAACCCTCACTGTCTGATATGTATATATTTACGATGCACTTTAATGCATTTTTAGTTTTAAGGCCGATGTTACAATTTTTCAGCAGCTCAAAGATGGCCAAAAAAATTATTTCGTTAATTTATTTATTTTAAGTTATTGTGCCTTGTTGGTATAATGTCTGCTGGAATATTTAAAAAATGCTGGGAAATTAAAAAATGTTCAGTTGTTCATGTTCAAAAAATATTTCTATCTTGTCATTTTGTAAAAGGTTTTTTTTTCTTTGAAAAGCATGCCTAAATCACATTTATTTGATTGATGCAATGGTGAAAAAATTGGCAAAATAAATTAAAAACTGCGAAGAACCATTGTTCGGTATGTTATTCGGCCAAGTGTTTATTATTATTTTCGGTTTCGGCCACAAATTTTCATTTCGGTGCATCACTACTTCGTACCGAGCCATTTCTTCTGGGACATTTAGGGCCTGTGAGATGATTTGGAGTGAGAGCTTCTGCCCCTGGAGGTCTGGCCTTTATTACTGGAGGACTTATTGGCATTACTGTGAAATTCCTCTGAGATTCGATTGGAGGATAATCTCCCTCTAGATTCTCTGCAGATCCCCGTCATCCTGGTTTTGCCAGGTGGGTTTTGAACAGAGAGAGATCTGGCCTCTCGAACCCCTGAAGGTTTTGCGTTTGAACATGCAGCGTTGGAGTTTGACTGAAGCGTGAAGCTGCAGGCAGCTGCTGCTTGTGCAGATTTAGACTTGTTAGTAAAGTGTTTTCTCGTGACAGAAACATCCAAGTGTGCTTCTAGATCAGGCTTTTTTTTACTTTCACCCCATGCTTTAGATGTGTTAGGATACACACGCAAAGCTTGAGAAGAAGCTAGGTTAGTGACAGATGAAGAAAGGCTTCGCCTGCTTGGAGACGGAGTCACGACGTGGGTTGTGATGAATGTGCGCTGACGAACGGGGAGGGAAGCTCTCCGGCCCGACGCTGGCCATCGAGAATCGCTGCCGTTTGCTTCGACTGTTTTCTCACTGCTCAAAGAACTGCTGGAGTCTCTACGAGTCAGGGAATATCCATGACTCCACTCTGCATTAAACACATCACTGACACTACGACTCCTAATGAAGGTGGCGTCTCGTGGGAGAGCCCCGCCTCTGCAGGAGCGGCTGCTCGTCTCAATGTCGTCAGATTGACAGATAGAATAAGAGGTTCTTACTGGGCTGGTGTTGAGACTTCGGGTGAGAGCTCGCAAGTGGTGGGTGGCCAGGGTGGGAACGGGGCTGGCCCGCGGGCTGCTCCTCACAGGGGGGCGAGCAGGACTGCTCCGGGGACTCCGGGACGACCGGCCGGACTTGGTGGCCAGCTCTTTGGCCCTGGAGCGGCGGGGGCTACTGTTCAGGCTGTGGGGAGACAGAGGGGCCTCCAGGTCCTCCAGACGCTGAGTCAGAGCCAGTTTCTGCTGGATGGCCATGCGCAGTAGGGAGTTGAGGGTCTTCTTCTCATCCTCTGCAGCTGCGAGCTGCCTCTGCATCTCGTCCAGCTGGGTGACATACTGGTCGCACCTAAAAGATCACAACAACAGAAACATGCAGCATGCGCAAGCGGACAAAAGCACGTTAAACCAACACAAAACTCATGCTTCACATAAACTAGTGTGTTAGCTGCAGGCCGTAAACACCGGCTGGGACTGCACATACAGATTGTTCTGTTCATGGGTATATAATAAAAGAATTTCCATTGGTTCAGGTTTGGGGATGTTAGAAGGAAAATATGCTCACGTGAAAGCCTCGCTTTATTCATTTTATTTTACCTCATTTTACTATGTCATGTGAATCATCCAGGCCAGCTGACAGTCTTGCCGGGGCTCCGGACAAAATAATCTAAGATGGGCCCCCCTGCGCCCGGATCTCTCCTTCTCCCTCTTCCTCTCCTCTCCCTCTGCTCTTCAGGTTTTTATACAAGCTAATGGACGTTAACATTAGAGCTAGCCAGTTAGGTTAAGTTACATGGTTGGTAAACGTTGTAACTGTTTCTTACCTTGCTCTACGCTGACTTTATTCATTCCAGCTTCACCGTCACCACCTTTTTAAAATATTTGTGTAGAGAATCTCTGAGGCCTCGATTTTCTTCTTCTCTTTTCTGAGCACCGGACTTGTGCTGACCGGACATTTTGACCATTCTAATGGTTGAATTAAATGATAACATCAAATTTTGATCAGCGGCCAAACCATTTTTGTGTTGGGGGTTCTTGACCACAAGGACAATTAGGAAGAAAACAAATAACAAGCTTTTATGTAACTCAAATACTACATATTTTTTTCACAAATAGGCATATTTTGAAACATTTTGAAAAATGATTCCATAATTTAATGAGAAAAAAAAAATACAGACAACAGACCCGTTTGTCCCCCCCTATCAGCGGGCGTGGAATCATCTATAATATGACTAATTTTAAAGTTCTTTAGTATAACCATTTATTAATCAACTGTGTTTGTAATATGATGCTGTGGTCCACACCACACCTACTTCCTGATTGTACAACTGTGATTCTACACCCACTTTCTGTGTCTAATAAATAAACCCTGCTGGTGCAGGCTGGTTGTAGTTCACAGCTAGAGTGCTACCCATGCAAGAAATAAGTTAAGTCTCAGCCTCTTTCTCCAGATCACTGAGTGTTTTCTCCCCAACAGGGGATAAGACAAAATAATTAAAAAAAAAATAAAATCAAAAGAATAAGGCACCTTAAATGAAAATGGGATTGGAGCAGAGTAGTGATAATCCTGCAGGATGCAGGTGCTCCTGCTCTCCACACGATGGTGCCGCTGACATAAACTATGAGCAAAGAGCTTTTAAAGCTGTAATCTTTAGCCTGCTGGAAGAGAGGGCAGTAGTCCTTGATCACTGTCTGTTCTCAGAGCCTTCTTAGGGGATAATCAAATACTGGCTCATAACCGTCTGTAAAGGGCTTAGACGGTCTAATGCAGGAACTTTCCCTGGACTCTTAAAGACTGATAGTGTGAGCATGTCTCTTGATCGTCAAATGCAAAAAGAGGGAGAGAGAATTGTTGACCCACTCCACCCATTACAAAGACTGTAAAAATACTAAATCTTAGTACTTTCCCTTGATGGCACTTTCTAATGACCCACCTGTCTGCAAACATTAGCCTTCTCTTCCCCAAATTGACCTGGCTTGATGGGACAAATCTGTCCTTGCCTCCTCCCCCCCGAGCGCAGGGCAGAGCACGTGGTTTGTAATCTTCACATGAACAGTGGATTGTCCACACGCATGGTAAGCTTATTACATGAGTGACAGCAAAAGCTGCACCATAAGGAGCACCATTACTGAGCATAAAGAACACTAACATAGACGTGAAGACAAGCCGCTAAATTCAAAATGCCCCTTAGGAGACGTCACCAAAAATCGAAGAACGCTGCAAAATAGAAAGCTTTCTTTCCTGAGATGTTTGTGGCTGCAAATTAGAAAGGACAGAAGAGCTTACCGACTGGCAAACATGACTCGGAGTGAAGAGAAAGTGGCGGCGTCCTCCTTCAGGGCTTTCAGCTCATTACGCAGCTTCATCATGGTCTCCGACACCATGCTCTTCTCCGTCTCATATTTGGTTTTTAAATTAGACAAGGCCAACTCTGCAGTCTGCAACAACCAAAGATATCGCTTAGGCATATTATTATGTATAATCTTTGTATAAAATATTAATGTAGTTATTCTAAGACCAGAATCATTACAGGGAAAAGTTATGGAACAATTACTCCTCTATGAATACAAGACAAAACCATTAGCCTGGAAGCTGCAGCGGTAGGCAAACAGCAGCTGGCATGAGCCCAGTTTGTTACACCAATGTGCACGCCTTTTATTTATCTTTTATTCAAACAATAATCGGTCTTAAACTGTCTTAAACATGCAATAATGTACATGCAATAACAATACCTCCTTGCAATCACTCTTATTTGCACTAGTATTAATTATTTATTCTTTTCTACTCTTAATCTATGTACTCCTTGTAAATAGATTACCTGATGTAAATAAGTCACTTAATTACGTGTTGCACTTTCAGTTTCACTGTATGTATAGTAGGCCTGTGTTGAAAAAATCGATTTTCTGATTCTAAATCGATTCTCATATTAATTCCTAAAAATCGATTTGTATGTCTAAAGATCGTTTTTTTTTTTTTTTTTTATCCCTTTTTGATTACATTTTTTTTTTTCATCATTACATTTTTGCCTGGTGAACTTCAATCCCAGTAGTCCCAGTAGTTTTGAAAACTCCTGAACTAAATGAACTTTTCTTTAGAGAAAATGCTGGACATTTCAGCTAAAATTTCTAAATGTTATATTAGTTCAATGAAGTTCATATTATCTATATTTACTATAGCTTGTTTGGTTTCTGTTATCGGACACGGTTTGTCATGAAATACCTGAAAAATGCCAGGTGCTTCATGCCAAGCTGTGTGTGGTGACAGAATAAATCAGACAAGCTAAAATAACTTGTTAACTGCTTGAGCTGTTGCAATTTCTTTCTTTTTTTGCACTTTAAATGGATATTGAAATGCCTATTTGAGTTATTTATTTCTTAGTTATTTCACCATAATTATTGTGAAATTATTATTTCAATAGTTATCTTAGTCATAGTCATATAATCCAGGCAATACTAACCCAAATCAATATCGAATCGAATCAAATGGTGATAATCGATTCTGAATCTTAAGAATCGGAATCGAATCGATTCTTGACATTTGAATCGATCCCCAGTGTAATGTAATGTAATGTATAGCTCACTGTACATGTGGACATCACAATAAAAGGCATTCTATTGTATTCTATCCTCCCCTTGCATGTAAATACGTTGATTCCATCCCAAGCACCTGTGGGCGGCTTACGCAGCCCCAGGAATCAGACTTGAGAAAGTGAACCGGTGCAGGCAGGCACCGTCAAGTCAATCAGATCACCTTGAGTGAGCGTGTGAGTTTAACCGGAGCTGACAGCTCAGGGAGAGGCAGAAGCGGGTCACGTAATACTGGAAATGTTGTAAAGAGGAGGGGGAAGGCCGGTTGAGCCGCTGAAGAGTGCAACAGTATACAAGGTGCAGGGCCACATGGGTAAAATGGACTGTCTAGACAAAACACTGTTCCAAGATTATCATGTAGGCTATGTGACTCAAGACTTACTCTCTTGCTTTATCAATGAACTTAACAGAAACCACCCAAGTGCCTTGATGGACATGCTGGATGTATGAATGGTATTTAAATACAATGACCTTTTGTGTTCAGGCCACCAGTCTGTGCTGATTTGAGCTCTGTAACCCAGAGTTATTCCTCGGGAAGTACCCATCACAAAATGGGTGCACTACAGTCTAGGCCTGTGTTGAAACAAATCGATTTCCCAATTCTAAATCGATTCTCATATTAATTCCTAAAAATCGATTAATTCATATGTCTAAAGATCGATTTAAATTTTTTTTTTTTTTTCATCATTACATTACAACTTTTGGTTATTTTTTTGTTTATACCCAAAAAAGGAATGTTTTGTTAGACACGAGAATAACTGGTGCCATGTTTTTGCCTTTAAATATGTTTAAAGGTATGAAAACATTAAAGTGTTAGGTTATAATTGCATAAATTGTCTATATTTCATTACTTTATATACTGTCTTGGGGTTACATTTGCAAAAAATGCTAAAAACCAAATGCTCAAAAATTAAAAACCAAAATAGACCGAAAATGGAACAAATAAAAACGGAATGTGGGAAAAAATAAAACCGATTTCATCCGTCTCTGTTTCCTCCCTGGATCTGTTTGGTAATTCTGACCCACGATGTTTCTGAAAGCAGTTCTATCAGCATTCTGGGAGCTGATTGGTCCTTACAGCATCATTAGCTGCAATACTTGCTGTTGAATCTCAATATAATACTAGTATTAATATTTTGCATAACTACAGTCATGTAATTCATGGAACAGCTCAAAAAACTGTTTTAATAACACTAACCCAAATCAATATCGGAATCAAATTGAATCGGATCGAATCAAATCTTGATCTCAATTCGATTCTGAATCGATTCTTGACATTTGAATCGATCCCCAGCCCTACTACAGTCCTAAAGGCTAGGACGTGGTCACCAACGACACTCAAGTGAGCTGGGATGTGTAAATGACACTCGGTCCAAGGAAATATCCCCCATAACATTACATGACCACCATGCAAACATGATTTCATGTTATTTACACCAAAATTCTGACATCATCATCCCAATCTCACAACAAGCAATCAATACTTCCTTTCGGTCAAGTTGGCTCTTCTCAAGGTAGTTCTTTTAATTGTCAAGCACAGGTGGAAAAAAACAACCACTTGACTTTGGAAACAAAATATCAATTCTCTTTGGAGGAAGTACTTGGTCCTGGTCAAGCTGATTAAAAAGTAGTTAAACATAATAAGTTGATGCAACTCTAATATTTTTCCAGTGCCACTTACAGTTAGAAAGGTGATATAATATTTTGATAAAAACAACTACAGTTCTAGAGAGCTCACAAAAAACACATTCATGCTATTATCATTTATGGTACTGTGGAGCTGAACCACAGAGAGGAACAAGGAAGTGACAGTAACCAGCAGATGGGTGGAAAGCCGGCAAATGAATAATAATAATAATAATAACAATCTGAGAATATCGGCTAAATAAATCATGCTAGGTGTCTTCTGGATACCAAGTTATTTGTTGAAGCTATTACATAATGAGAGTAAAGTTGGTCTGACTTCAAAGTTCTGGTCTCCTTATATAACACATGATGGTTTCAGTTCTCTACAGCAGGTTCCGTACAAGTGAATGTTATAATCATGTGAGCGATGACGATGAACTAACTAGCGGCTCTTTGCCAGAGCAACTGGAAGTTTAATTTCCTGTCTGACCTGACGCTGAGTTTCACTTCCAGCCAACTCACTTCAAAGCAGCGTGACAGCGAGCAGAAGCTTTGCAGCATAGTTACCGGTTGCTACGGCCCACCTGTTTGTTCGCCTTGAGAACCGTCCTGAGCGTAGCGATCTGCTCTTTCTTGGTGCTGAGAAGAGATTTAAGTTTCAGAACCTCCTCCATGAGGCTCTCGGCATCACGTTCTGACTCCTCACTGTTGCTGAGCACCGAGTAAGGCATCGCACCCCTTTGACGACAGAGATCCACAGCAACCTGAGGAGAAAACACAGGCACTTTTATACTTGTCAATTGTATTAGTTTTAAACACAAATGTCTGTTTTTCTGACCATGGTTTCATACTACAGCAATGTTTATCTAATCATTATCAAAAGCACACTACTTCATTTGATTGAAAATTGTCAAAATAAAGAAAATTATTTAAATCTTTAAATGTTCTAATTAATTAAAAACTGACTGAAATGAAACGTCTAAAATGTAAATGAGAGATTATTTTGTTTCATACTCTGCATCTCATGATATAAAACCCACATATTCCTCTCGGTACAGATGAAACTACCGTATTTTCTGGACTATAAGCCGCTACTTTTTTCATAGGTTTTCAACCAGCAGTTTATACAAAGGTGCAGCTAATCTGTGGATTTTTCTTCCACCGCTCGGGGCGCTCTAACTGGAATTAGAATCAAAACTAAGACAAAATAAATGCAAAGAAGAATACGCTACTTCTTCTTTAGCAGATAAAAGTAGGTAGAAGCAGATTTCAAACAGATAAATGAATACTGGTTATTTTCTCTTGGTTCTGTCCCGTTTTAATCAGCAAAGTTGCTGCCGTGTTAAAAGACACTGTTAGGAAAGATCTATTTAGGTACAACATGTACATCATTTACAGTTCAAAATCCTTCTGTACATGTAGTTAATATCTAATCTAACAACATAGATATCTGCGGCTTGCATATCTTTTTCTTTTTTTTTTTTTTTTAAATAGAGCGGATGCAGCTTATAGTCCAGAAAATATCGTGGGAGCCACAACTCAACCTTTGACCCCTGATAACCTAATCCATTCAGAACCAACGCACACGCACCTGTCGACACAGCCCTCGACAGGTGCTGGATTTGTGCAGACCAAAGACTATTAGCAGTCTGGAGTGAGTGATAAGTCCAGCAAAAAAAATAAATAATACAAAATAAAGCCTGGCTTTCAGTGAAAGTCCCAATAAAAGCTTTTTAGTTCCCAAACGTCTAAGTAGTATTGATCAAACACAACCACTCATTGAGAATTAACGTGTGTGTGTGTGTGCTGGCACTTTCATGTCTGATACGCGGATGGAAGTGCAGCGCCGTCTTACCCGGAGGTGTTTGATCTGGCAGCGAATGACAGATACCAAGTTCCGAACATTGGAAGGGTCCCTGAAATCTAGGGTGGGGGATCCCGGACAGGAAGGAGAGTCTCCGCTGGTCCCGCCGCTGTCCACCTCTCCCATGAACTGCAGTGCTGCTGCTTTGGAGATGAACATCTCGTTGGCTCGAGGTTTCTTCTGGGCGTTGGGAGGAAAGACGTGGTGTGGCCTCCGCGCGCCGGCTGCCCCGCCGCTGGCCCGGGCGCCGTCGCGGTAATAATCCAAGGTGACGCGTTTGGGTGTTAGGTTGTTGCACACGCAGATGTGGTGGTAAAGGTTGGACAGCTCCTCGGAGAAGGCCAGCAGCTCTTCCTGTGCGACGCTCAAATGCCCTTCGGAGTCGGTGGCCACTTTCCGTGTGGCTCCGATCTCTTTCTCCAGCTCGCCGATGCGCTCCTGGTCTTGCTTGCTGGATTTGATGCACTGGCGGATCTTGTCGGCCAGGTCCTGGGCCTCGGCTCTCCAACGGTCCTTCTCCTGCTTGTGTCTCTGCTCTAGAGTGTTGTAACGAGTTCCTGCCTGAGACAGCTCATCTCGCAGCTTCAGGAGCTCCTCGCTGGCCGCTCGCATCCGTGCTTCCAACACCTCCTTGCTCTTGGTGTCTACCTCATAGTCGAACACTGCATTGCCATCTTCGATCTCGTTATCTCCCTTGTCTTCCGATTCCTGGTTTTGCTGACTATACTGCACGGCTTCCAGCTGTTGCGTGAGAGAGCCGACCTTTTCTTCTTGCTGATTCAGTGCTTGTTTCGACATTACTAGCTGCATTTGCAGCTCCTCCACCTTGCCAACCAGGCTGGATTTCTCTCTCTCTGCCTGAAAATACAAACATACAAAAGATGATACATTTGTCATAATGCCGTTCAGTTCCAGCGCAGACTACTAATGCCAATTCTTGATTGATAGTAATGAAATAAAGATATAATTTATACCGGTCTGTGACACAGATTTCTTCCCGACTGTCTTGACTCTTCATGCATCTTTAATACAACTTCATTCAAAGGGACAGTTCTACATCTGTCAGGTCGGAGCACTCAAACCCAACCCCCCAATGTAAGTGTTTCATTAATTATAGAGGTAGCCCCTTCAGACGGAGAGAAAAGAGAGCTCAAGACATTCTTCATTTTCAAATGTGTTGTACAGGACTGTCTCAGAAAATTAGAATATTGTGATTTTCTGTAATGCAATTATAAAAACAAAAATGTCATACATTCTGGATTCATTACAAATCAACTGAAATATTGCAAGCCTTTTATTATTTCAATATTGCTGATCATGGCATACAGTTTAAGAAAACTCAAATATCCTATCTCAAAAATTAGAATATTCTGGGAATCTTAAGCTGTAAACCATAATCAACAATATTAAAATAATAAAAGGCTTGCAATATTTCAGTTGATTTGTAATGATTCCAGAATGTATGACATTTTTGTTTTTGTAATTGCATTACAGAAAATAAAGAACTTTATCACAATATTCTAATTTTCTGAGACAGTCCTGTATGTGCGTGAAACTGTGGCCGACTAACTTGCCTGGCAAAACAGACCGTGTGATATATTAATAGTCCTCCTTCAGCAGCAATACAAAGCGGATGTGGTTGGGGGCAGGAAGTGGCAGACATCCCCGTTAACAGCGCAGTCACACAGACTTCATTCTATACTAACCTCCTTGCTCGAAGCAAAAAAATGGGAGCGGTCTTCAAGTTGTTCTGCTCTGTTCGGATGTTTCCGATGAGGGTGCAGAGGACCAGATACATTGTACCAGAAAAAACATCTGGGCACAATGACTTATTCAAAATTAATACACAACCATGTCTAAATCATTGAATAGTAATGTAGAATAGATTAGCTCCAAGTAACAGTCATTGGGTGCTCACCTGAACCTCACTGTCTAAAAATGTATGCGCTTTTAGAAACTCACAATTAATATTCAAAAGATTACGGGAAGGAAACCTGCCATGGTTTTTACTGAACTGTTTTTCTGTAATCAGTGGTTCGAGCTAATCAACACTACTTCTTATTAATGCCCAGTATGCCTGTAGGGCAGCAGTGATCCGCTCTACTCCCGTTTGCTCTGAGTCAACTAATTAGCACAGTGACCTCCATATTAATGCACTCATTATCATTTTATTTTAATGCAATAACAAGACAGTCTAGGACAATATTGAGCTGGATCCAGTTTTAGAGCAGAGTATTAACTGAAGTTGGCTTCGCCTCATCCAATTGTTTCAATATTGTTGTATTAACTAAATATTTACATAACAAAGCATGAAGTCCTGCTTGGAAATCCTTAATTGTTGCCTCTGCAGAGAAGTAGGGAGGCTGATTGACATTTACTAAACATCACAAGTAAAGTATAACTGCTCTGCACTGCAGGATAGAGTTTAAAATCTTACTGCTCGTCTACAAAGTACTGAATGGTCTTGGACTAAAATACATGGTGGATCTGTTAGTTCCTATGAAGCTCCCAGACCCCTGAGGTTCATCTGGATCTGGTTTGTTGTGGTTCCAGAACCAGAACCAAGCAAGGTTCATCAGCGATCAGTTATTCTGCTCCTCACCGGTGGAACAAACTTCCTGTAGACCTGAGGTCTGCTCCAACTGTAGATCCTTTAAATCAGGGTTAAAAACATTACCGTTTACTGAAGCTACTCTTAAATTAAATACTTACCTGCTGTACTCTAATGCCCTTACTTTTTAACAACTTGTGCTTTTTATTATTTTACCTCTTTTCTTATCATTTTATTTCATTTTAGTTGTTATTTAAACATACTCTTAAATTAAATACTTATGATTTTTGAAAACCGCACTAAGTTATGGATAAGCCCTGAATGCAGGCATTGTGACATAGAATTGTCAAATTGGTTTTATTCACCGCATGAATCGGCACAGATTACTTTTGTAATACTGTATTTGACCCGGTCTTTGTACGTTTTGACCGTATAGAAACGTAATTCTTGCCATTTTAAGAATGAGATGTACCTGCTGTACACACTGCCCTTACTTTTTAACAACTTGCGCTTTTTATTATTTTACCTCTTTTCTTATAATGTTATTTAATTTTATTTGTTACTGTTTAATTGTGTCTTGCTGCTTTTAATGTTGATGTAAAGCACTTTGAATTACCTTGTGTTGAATTGTGCAATACAAATAAACTTTCCTTGCTGTACAAACTCACTCTACAAATGTTTAGCATGGCAGTACTTTCTCACCGTCTATCTTTGGAGCACTAAAGCATTATTTTGATAGTGATAAATGTTTTTTGAGTGGCTTACCTGGAGGAGTTGTTGTTTTAGTTTCTGACTGTCTGAAAAGTGCAGCTCGCTGAGCAGATCTGACACCAGCCCTGAGGCCGGAGCCCGCAGGAACGCGTCGCTGTTGCGCGGAGTGGAGTAGCGTTGGATGAGGCCGTTGCTTTTGGAGCCACCTAAGCGAGGAGGGTCGGCAGAGCCGGGAGCAGATCCAGGATCATTGGTGTAACCGCTGTCCTGGTTCTCCTCCTCACCCTCTCCACCCTGACCCTCGTCCTGGCTGTCATCCAGCTGCTCCAAGTGGAGCTCCAGGTTCCCCACAGAATCAAAGGGGTTAAGGGTCAAGGCAGAGAGCTCTCGACGCAGACTGTTCTTCTGCTCCCTCTCCTCCTTCAGGGCTTCAAGGGCCTCATCCAGCTGCCGCTCTGCAATCTCCCTCAGCCGCGCCGCCTCGTCCAGCTGAGCCCGCAGATCCTCCTGCTCCTCGTTCTTTTGGGTCAGCTCCAGCTTTATTGATTCAAACTCAACCTGGAATGTGATTAAAAGCACAACCAAGACTATTTTTAGTACTTTTACTTTTAATGTTGTTTCATGGAAAACTATGGGTGTGAAATGTATTCCCAGCATAAGGATATTCCCATCAATATACTCAAAATCAGAGTACCTGTTATTTCCACCCATTTCATGAGTCCATGGTCATCACAGATTGTAATAGTGCTGCTGTTTTACCTCCTTATGTGCCAGATAACCTAAATTAATATCCCCACTTTTTCACAGGGTTATCCTTTTCTGTAATTGAAAATGTATTTCTCCCACATGAGCTGTAAATATTTATTTTTTTTAACTGGTAGCTAAATGCCCCCTAAGGGATCATTAAATGCTTATCTTATCTAAGTGCTAGAGTATAAACAAGCAATCCAGATAAAGTGCTAAATCTCTTATTTGTGCCAATGTTAACATTTAAACTGTTGCTACAATGTCCAAGTATGGTTGGTGTTTGGTGTTGTTGCACCAAAGCATTATTTTGAAAGTAGTCATCTGGCTTTTTTTAACAGTTTCTTTATTTTAGTATTTCTTTATATTAGTGCTAAATATTTTTCCATCACAGGAAGTTTTACCTGCAACATTATTTTGATGTGATTGAGCTCCTGGCTACAAACTACAAAGAAGCAGGTTTTCAGTACTTGGATAGTTGTTTGTATGGCTGTTAACGGATCAAAATAACATCAAAACTGTGCGTGATTGTCCCACAGCATGTACAGGTGTGCACTTAAAATCAAAATGAAGGCTCATTATAACCCATCCGCTCCCGTACAATGTCATAATAACCTGCTATTGTGCATTTCTTTTGGTGTGATCCCATCAGAAAATGATCTCTAGTTTATCTAAAAGTCCACTCACAGGTCTCGCACATTCATGTGTAAACACATTAGGATTTCGAGAGCAGACTTTTGTAACTGCTTAATGCATCAACCTTTCTACACTTTCTATTAGATCAATATTTTGCAGAGCTTTTTGAGCACACAGCTCTTCCAGAACTTTAACATTTTAAAATCACCTCTTAGTTGCTAAAGCTCTGTTTGGCTTAAGGCTTTTCTCCCACTAGGGGAGTTTTTACCTGCCATTGTTTGTGTAATAATTGCTCGGGGGTTTATGTTCTGGGTCTCTGGAAAGATCCTAGAGACAACTTTTGTTGTATTAGACGCTATATGAATAAAATTGAATTGAATTGAAAATTGAATTGCTTGTAATACCATTTGGTTCTATTTGGATTCATTGCTGTGCATAGATAAGGGTTTTGGTGCTTAACTCTGAAGGTAAGGTTACAAACAGGGAATTTGATCAGAACAAAAAATTAAAAAAGGGAAGAAAAATAAATTATTATTATTATTATTATTGTTATATTTTCTGGAAATTAAAACATGAATCACCTAGAAACCGTCAGCTCAACAGTAACTGGTTTCCAACCTGGTTGGGAAGTTTTGTAAACAAACATGTGAGGGAGATTAGAAGTTTTACGTCTGATGCAAACAACATAACTGCACTGCAACAATGACCATACCACAAAGTCTTAACGACTTAGATACATGTGATTTTCTAAAACAGTGTGGAAACCTCAAACCACCTTAGGATCATAAAACTTGAAATCCTCTCTACTGGGGTTTTAATTTTGAATATATTTTACAATTTATATATTTAGTGATGTTCAATTCTGAATATCCACAATTGCAGCCAGTAGAAAGAACTTATGTGATACAGCTGCGAACCAACTGACCTGGTTTTCCTTGAGCACAGACACCTGTTTTTGCAAAGAAATGTTCTCTTCTTCCAGTTCACTACTGTCCTGCAACTGGCGCAGCTCACGGACTTTGTATTCCTTCATTTCATCCCTCAGATGGCCCTTCTCTGCCTCCAGACACTCACACTCCTGTGAAACACAACCCACTGGCCCATCAGCAAAAAGCCCTAAACTTTATTACAAGATCATTTGGTTTTGTGAATGAGGCTGCATCGCTGAAATATTGAAAGCTAAATCAATGACATCATATGGAGGCTGAAAGCAAACACCGGGGTATCCATTTACGAGTGCACTGTGTAACCCATACCTTCTTTAGCTGGGTGGAGAGCACCCCCAGCCTATCGATCTCTGCATGAGCATTGCTCAGAGCAAGACGTGCTTGTTTGAGATCCAGCTGAACTTCCTCTATGCGGGTTGCCATGGCAGCCTCCTTACTAGCGGTCTCCTGCAGCAGGCTCTCCTCCCGGCACTCTCCATCCGCAGCTGCACGCTTCTGGCTGCTCACAGAGTCTGCAAAAGCCTTCAGACAAAGAAAAAAAAAAATGCACCAACTGAAAAGCAATATAATGTTACACTTTGAAAAAAGTTAAAATATATGGATCTGACTGACTTAAAAAACTGAAATATTTTAAACTGAATAGAGGAAATGGGATGACAGTGAAAGTGTGTCACCTGAAACCCGAGTACAGAGTAAGACAAAACCGAAAGTGATGAGGCAGAGTGAACTTAACATCTTAAAAGCCATTCCATCATATTTATCAATCAATTAATCAATCATTTATTTTAACTCACGACCATGATCACATGGTATGGAGCACAGAACACAAACATTTGTAGCAAATGGCAGGCTGAACATGTTCAACTAAAATACTCAATTTGGCAAAATAAATAAATAAATATTAAAATAATTTAAACAGAGGAAGGACATTCTTCAAAAAGTTTATAATTTATAAATAACATTATAAATAACATTTAACTATTAGATTGAAGTAACAAAATCAATTTAAACATAGATGGTCCGTTTGTATAATACTTTGGTAAGTATTTCTGTCTGAGATTCATTATATTTACATTTTTACATTCAAACAAAATATGAAACTCATCTCCAATACAGTTGACGTTACAGAGGTTACAGAATCTCTGACTTCTATCCAGACCTTTATAATAATAAACCTTTATACCTTCCAGTGACTTTTGGTATTATGCTGTTATTCATCGTAAAATTACAAATGGCTATTTAGATTTTGACATAGTAAGTACTGTTCTAGCTTAAACTCTTGCTTAATCTCTACATACATATCACATGTCATCCTAGAGTTCACTTCGCCATTTTTGCAGGAATTGATCTTTCAACCTTTGCTCAACAGTTAGTTAGAGTCTCCCTCAGCATGATGAGCCCAATGCACTGCACATAACACCATAACGTGTTGAGTTTTTTTCCATCGTCTGCCAAAAGCAGGAAGCTTGACATGTTTCCCAATAATCACTACAGCTAACACGCTAAACTCAACTAGATATTATAGTTATGCAATAATGCTAAATTACAACACAAGCTCTCTGCTTTGTGGAAATCTGTCTAAAGCCTTGGTGGGTGCATATACAAGGAAGGAGGTTTAAGCTGATTATGAAAAAAAGAGATATTCTGTACCACTATGCCGCTTTTAGACAAGAAAAGGTTTTCTTAATATGAACGAAGCACTAGAGTGGCCCAGACTTACTGATATTCTATTACATATTTCTAAAAAATATATTAAACACACACACACACACACACACACACACACACACACACACACACACACACACACACACACACACACACACACACACACACACACACACACACACACACACACACACACACACACACACACACACACACACACACACACACACACACACACGGGGTGGACATCCTGGTATAACCTTTTACTCATGATTGTCAGGGACACACTTCATTGAAACCTTTATGGTTCTAAAATAAATAGGAATACATTATTTTTTCTCACCTTAAAGAACGATACAGAATAACAAGATAAAGAGAATAACAAAAAGTCTCACAGTGTTGATGCTGGAAGCACCAACACTGAGACTCTTCAGTGGTTAAAAAAAAAAGCATCAGAAAACTTGTGATCACAAACCTCATGTTTGTTAGTTTAATATTAGACTCAAACAAAAGTAGTATTGTGGAGGATTATTGTAGAGAATAACCAAAATGCAAAGAAAAGATATGCAGCCAAATTCATATCGCTGCTCAGACGCAAATATAAAGACGTAACAATGGTATCATCATGACACTGCAGGGCAGCTCCAAGGCTATCAACATTCAAATAACCAGCACGAGCTGGGAGAGTGTGCTGTCGAATGTAAGCCACAAAAAAATTGTAACATTGTCACTCTCGCCAACATTGGTAAGCCCAAGAAAGCGGGTGATTCTGTGCCATTATGTCATAATTATGATGTCTTACAGTAATTACATATTATATAACAGCTGCTTACATAAATCATTTTTGCAAGTAGAAATTACCCATAGTTTATTCATCCGTCAAACTGAGAAGAAGCCTGCATCATTCTGTAAATCATTCTGTAAATCCACTCAACATGACATTATCCAAAGCACTATTTTAAGTGAATAATCTAAATCGTAAGAATGTGTAAAAACATTGAAAAAAAGATATTAGAAAGTTATATTTTGAATACTGGGAAATGGTAACTCTTTAAACCTACCTACAAAAATAACTATATTCTTTGAAAGAAAGAAAGAATACAGAGGGCCCCGGGTCTTCCTACCTCTTTGAGCTGCTGGAGTTCCACTTTCAGGGTTTCGTATTCTTCTTCCAGCTGCCTGTGTTTCACCTTGAGGGTAGCGCTTTCCTCAAGCACCACCAGGCCATAGCGGGCTGCCTGGAGCTTTTCCTCCGTAGCCTCCTGCAGCTCCAGAGTCAGCCGTGTGACCTGAGCCTTCAGATCTCTGCTTCCCATGGCTGCTTCCCCTTCTCCCTCGGAGACTGCACTTGCCGGCTCTGCATTGCCCTCCAGCATCCTGGCTTGGCCTCCCACTTTATCTACCAACGTTGCACTGGGACTGCTGCCGGCTTCACTCCTCCGCCCACATCACGTCACACTACAAAGGCAAAAAAAAACAACACAGTAGTTGACTACATAAACTACTTATAACATGATTTTCAAAAGAGGTACATATATATATATATATATCTTAAGCCAGCAGTAATAGAGCGAACTGCAAAGTTTTAAACTGGGATTGGCTGAGCCTGGAAGGCCAAAGGACAACCAGATCAATCCAAGATCTATATCAGTTGCAGTATTCACGTGTGTTGAATCGGTCAAGGCAAGGCAAATTTATTTATATGGCACATTTCACACGACGAGCATGGACTCAATGTGCTCAAATACATAAAACAAACAAACAAAATTACAGGCTTACAATAACAGAAACAGACAAAAGGACGTCAAGACAAAAACAACAATAATTCCATTATGACAAAAGTGCTATCACTCAGCCAATCATGTAGAGTTTAGTCAAACGCCTGGGCAAAAAGGTACGTTTTTAGTCTGCTTTTGAAAGAGGGCTGTTCCTGCGGCGAGGAATGTGTGTGACTGAAAGCACCATGAGCAGATCTAGTGTGAATTCTTGGTATGATAAGAAGACTCTTATTTGATGATCTAAGGCAGTGCTTCTCAATCCTGGTCCTCATGGGCCCCTGTCCTGCATGTTTTAGATGTTTCCCTACACCAACACACCTGATTCTAATTAAAGGTCCTCATTAGCTTGTTACCAAGGTCTGCACAGCTCTGTTGATGACACGGGTACTTGTATCACGGTGTGTTGAAGCAGGGAAACATCTAAAACATGCAGGACAGGGGCCCACGAGGACCAGGGTTGAGAAACACTGATCTAAGGGATCTGTCCGGTATGTATTCAGCATGTCAACCATGTAGGAGGAAGCTAAGCCATTCATAGATTTAAAGACAATAAGAAGTACTTTAAAATCTACTCTTTGTTTAACAGGGAGCCGGTGAAGAGAGGATAAAACAGGAGTGATGTGTTCATACCTCTTGGTTTTTGTTAGAATTCTGGCTGCAGCATTTTGAATAAGCTGGAGTTTATGTAACATGGTCAGCTCATATTATCGGACAAATATTGTTCTTTACTCATGTGTTAAGCTGGAATTTACATACCATTATGGATACTTCCTAAGATCCGTGGGACTACAAGAATCACACTTCCACTAATACAATAGGATGCAAGGCTATCTATGTTCAACCTGGTCCAGATCACAATGTGGTTTTAGTATGAGGAAGATAAAGATATTTACTAATATAAAGCTACAAATAAGCTATAAAACAAGCCGGGGGAGTTACGTTACTTTGAGCTGGAGTATTTTCAGGGTGGGGCAGATTCTCCCCCATGTACTTGTGCTTCTTGCTTGACCCAAGATGGAATCACCAGCTGTCCAGAGCCAAAGGACGGAGTCACACACTCATCCGGGAGGATCTGCCTCCCCGAGCTCATCAACACATTAGCAGTTCGTGGCCACTAAAGCTTTACAGTCCGTGATGTTTCCAAAGCGAGAGGTTTTTAGTGAATGATCAGCCTGACAGGGACCGGGCAGCTAGCAGCTCTAGCTTAGCTCAACATTCATGCATACAGCAAATTACATTACACTGCAAACTGGCTGGGGGGAACAAAAACAGGGATTGAACTATCCTTTATCTTGGTTTTGTAATCCAGGGCACCCACATATGTGTAACTGAGCAGCTGCCGGTGTTCTGACCATTTCTGCTCCCTGCCGAGAAATGCTACTTTGTGGTTCTGCGCATGCGCACAGTCGATTTTCAAAGTTTGCATCATTTCTTGCACGATGCAAAATGGATATATATGGGATGTTGAGTATTTGATCCTTCAAAATACACTTACCTATGACATGAATGCATTAGACTTTGTGAAAATTATACGATAAAGAGAGAAAAAAAACAACAATCCTATGGCTTTATTTGATATTCATTCAGTCATTCTCCTTTATCTAACCAGGCAGGTCATTAAGAACGTTCTTATTTACAATGACGGCCTGGTGAGAGACAAGGAAGTGGTTTAGGGAGTAAAACACAGTAAAATTGTAGCTCTACAAAGGTAGAAAACCATTAGGGAGTATTTTTTGTCAAAGCAGCAGAAATGGTCAGAACAGCGGTGGTTCGTGTTGGAGAGCATCCTCCCTGCGGGAGGAGCTAACCCCCGTCAGCCATCACCAGCCCCAACTGCGACACTCACCCGGTTCTTGCCCGGCTCCCGCCTCGGACACGAAGCTACACGGTCCCCGTCCGACGGCCTGGGGGCTGGTGGGCAGCAGCGGACTGGGGGACGGGTTAGACAGCAGAATGGAGCAGGTTAGAGAGCAGCGTCCCGTCCTCCACCTGCTTCTCCCGGCTCTCGGTGACGTCACGAGTCAGATGCGCGCCGAAATCCCTGCGGCGCGACGGCGCCCCCTGGCGGAGCAGCGGGGAACTGCAGCGCTGCCCCCTGGCGGAGCAGCGCGGTACTGCAGCGCCAGGGGGCGCGACGGCGCCGCCTGGTGCAGCAGCGCTGCAGTTTTAGTCCAGGGGCCAGAGCCCAAAATTTCACTTGTCAGCAGAGGTGTCAAAAGTATTCACATTCATTACTCAGGTAGAAGTATAGATACTAGAGTTTAAAAATACTCCTGTGGAAGTTGAAGTATCAACTCAAGTTTTTTACTCAAGTAAAAGTATAAAAGTACTGGTTTCAAAACTACTTAAAGTATAAAAGTAAAAGTAATGTAAGGGAGAAAAAAGCCATTAAGGACAAAAGCCATTGAAAATGAATGTATCTTAGTATAATGCAAATATATTAAAGAACCATATATGTGTACTATTGAGCATTAACATGTGTTTCAGAGAGCAGAAGATATGATGACTAGTTGCCTATAATATATAATATTGTAATGGTGCAAAAAGTCAAACTTCAGAGGCATGCAGAGGTGGGTAGAGTAGCCAAAAATTGTACTCAAGTAAAAGTACTGTTACTTCAGAATAATATGACTCAAGTAGAAGTAAAAAGTACTCATCCAAATAATTACTTGAGCAAAAGTAAAAAAGTACTTGGTGAAAAAACTACTCAAGTACTGAGTAACTGTTTAGTAACGTCTGATTTATTTTTTTAACACAACCATTCAAACAGACAAAAGTACAAAATAATCATCTTCAGGCAAATTAAATCAATAAAATAATAAAATAAATTAAAATTAATAAAAAAATAGCTTAAATTAAAATAAATTCAAGTACTTTAATAAATAATAAAATAAATAAAATAATAACAGAATAAAAAAATAAATTATGCACAAGTAGCACAAAATTTCAAGCCTTTGTACTTTTATTTTTTAACCAGAACTAGAACAAGCCCATGAACTCATATACACTCTGTGTGTGTGTTTGAGTCTGTGTATATGATGATGTGTATACAAAAGATGCAAAAACAAACATTTTCCCCAAAGAATCACCCAGTGATGTCATGAGATTGACGCGTACGCGGATAAAAGTGATAAAAGAAAAGTAACAGCTCAACGTAGCCTAATGGAGCGGAGTAAGAGGAACAGTTTCTTCTTCACAAATCTACTCAAGTAAAAGTAAAAAGTATAGTGATTCAAAACTACTCCTAAAAGTACAACATTTCCCAAAACTTACTCTAGTAAATGTAACGGAGTAAATGTAACTCGTTACTACCACCTCTGGAGGCATGTTATCATTTATCCTAACCTTTATTGGAATGTACATCCAAGTTTAGTTGCAGGAATCTGAGGGAACGGATGTAAGAACAAAACTGGACAAGAATATCTGAAACAACCACAACCAAATTCACTCTATCCGGATGGAGCAATTTAACTGGATAGTTTTTATTAAAGGCCGAAATGAAATAGAGTAACGAGGCTGTTTTTAAAATGTAAGGAGTAAAAAGTACAGATAATTGCGTGAAAATGTAAGGAGTAAAAGTAAAAAGTTGTCTGAAAAATAATTACTCCAATGAAGTATAGATAACCAAAATTTCTACTTAAGTAAGGTAACAAAGTATTTGTACTTTGTTACTTGACACCTCTGCTTGTCAGCACCACTCAAGGTGACAAAACTCGCTTATGATTTTTGAAAATATTTATGTCTGTAGATGATATTTTGGTATGATAACCTTCCTGAGTGGCAGCTGGATCATAGTTTGAGTGACATTATGTGATCATACTGTACTTGGTTAACCTTCTTAACACTATCTTTAGTACACACAGAACTTGATAGCCCGACTATAATCAGATCTTGACATATTCCCATTAATAACGATGTTAATTTTGTTTACAATATTGTTATGTGTATAATGTTATTTATAAAACTAAGCTGGTTCCTTATCTCATTGTGGTGTCCTTTATGTCCTGTGTTTGCATGATAAAGGCCAGTTTGTGACATCAGCCTAGTGGCTGTTATAGTTTCATAGGAGCCTAATGATGCTCTTCTAGTTTAAGGCTCACAATGACCTGCAACAATGATATAGAATGGGGTATATTATACATTTCCTGAATCCTTATGGTCCTTTGAGTATTCTAGTTTTGCATTTTGTGTCTCTGTTGTTCCTAGATGACACAGAGATAAAAGATAGTATATCATTTAGGCGAAAATTGTGTAAAAATGTGTGTTGTTTATAGTTTAAAGAGCTGCAGTGACCTCTATGTTGGTCAGAAAGATTCACATCTTAGCTTGAATGAATGCTTAAAAAGTCCCCTTTTAAAATGATACCAAAGACAATATAGTGAAACATTAACAGATATCCTGTATATAAGTCTAAACCAGGATATTCACCAGCATCTGAAATGTAATTTTCTGAAGGGGCTGGGTAACTTCATGAGCTGATAACTCTGATCCAGCTGCCACTCAGGAAGGTTATCATACCAGAATATCATCTACAGACATGGATATTTTCAAAAATTAGAAGCAAGTTTGGTCACCTTGAGTTGTACTGATATCTGGTCTGGCCCATGGACTAAGTACCGCGCACTTAGCCTTATATCACTGTCCGTATTTGATCAAGTATAGCTCCCATCGTCTGATCTACGGAGGTAGATTTGTGTCTTAATTATTCAATCAAAAAAAAGATTGCTTCAATCAAAAAATATATTTTCAATTTTTAAAAAAATCACTTCAATCAAAGAAAATGATTCAATCAAAAAAAAGACTTCAAAACTTTTTTCACTTCAATCAAAAAAAAAATCACTTCAAATCGAAAAATAAATATTTTCAATCCAAAAAAAAAATGTTTAAATGCAATGTTTTGGGTCTCAAATATTTTTTTTCCATTCAAACACTTTTTTTCTTTGATTAAGAACGTTTTTTTTATTGAAGTGATTTTCTTTCATTGAAAATATTTGTTTCTTTTTGAAGCAACTTCTTTTTTGATTAAATGATAAAGACACAAATGTCCTACCCATAATATGGCCCAAACACAAAAAAACACTACTTCAATCAAAAAAGTTGCTTCAAACAACTCCACTTCTATCAAAGAAAACATTTCCAATCAAAGAAAAACAGTGTTCAAATGTATTTTTTTGAGTCTCAAATATTTTTGATTGAAGCAATCTTTTTTTTTGATTGAATAATTAAGACACAAATCTACCTCCATACTGATCAGGTTCCGACACACAATCCTTTAAATAAAAGGACAAGACTTTATTACGAAATTATTAAAAAAAAATAGGTGCAGCAGTTGTCCCTAATTCTATAGTCAGAATTCTGTCCAATTGGTTTGCCCAACAGACCATGCAGGTTAAATGGAACAATTTTCATTTCATCCTTTTCATGTCAGTAATGGAGTAAGACAGGGGAGCATCTTATCTCCTATTTTATTGAATTTCTACATGAACAATCTATGAAATAAATAAATGAAGCCCATGTAAAACTGGCTGTATGGTTGGCAGTACAGTGATGAACCATCTTATGTACGCAGATGATTGTGTGATTTTTAGCCCGAGCTCAGCTGGTTCTGCAGCAGCTCCTTAATGTGTGTTGTGTGTACGGGGAGCAACAGGATGTAAAGTATAACGAGTCAAAAAGTGTTATTATGATCTGCAGAACCGTGGAAGATAGACATTTGACTTTTCCTGACTTTAAACTGTCAGGTAATGTTCTGAATATCTGTAGTGAAGTGAAATATCTTGGCCACGTGATCACAGATCAACTGACAGATGACGAGGACATTTATCGTCAGTGTCGTGTGTTGTATGTGCAAGCAAATGTATTGTCACGTAAATGTGGTTGTTGTACTGTTGGAGTGAAGTTGACTCTGTTCAAAGCGTATTGTTCACCTCTGTACAATGCACATCTGTGGCTGAGCTATAAAGAAGCCTTCAGAGACTGCAAGTAGCATACAATGATGCTGTGAGGAAACGGTTAAAAAGGCCCAGATGGACGAGCGGCAGTGAGATGTTTGTGAGTGCTGGAGTGAACACACTGCAATCTGTTTTGAGAAATGTAATGTACAGGTTTATCTGTCGGTTAAATCATTCTGATAATCAAATTGTTGTGATACTGGTGAACATTATGTACAGGGCTACACGCTGAACGTCTCAGTTTTAGGAGCATTGGTATAAGTGTCTTTTAAAACGAGTCATTAGACTATTTTTTATTTCTATGTTTTTTAATCTTTTGTATTTTGTGTTTTTGATTGCATTTGTGTATGGACATTGAGTCTTGAGTAAAATCTATCTATCTATCTATCTATCTATCTATCTATCTATCTATCTATCTATCTATCTATCTATCTATCTATCTATCTATCTATCTATCTATCTATCTATCTATCTATCTATCTATCTATCTATCTATCTATCTATCTATCTATCTATCTATCTATCTATCTATCTATCTATCTATCTATCTATCTATCTATTACTTTAAAGAAAACGAAAAAGAAGAGAAATGTGTCTTTAAATCAACATCCGCTTATCGTTGGTTTACTTCCGGTTTACTTCCTAAGTTCTATGGGTTGAAGTGTTTTTTGTCTTCTAGTTTGAGTCCTGCACGATGAAGATCGTCACCTGGAATATAAACGGCATCAGGACTTTCAAAGGCGGCATAAAAAGCGCTCTCGACTCGCTGGGCGCAGACATTGTCTGTGTTCAAGAGACGAAGGTGACAAGTAAGTGAGTGTTTGTTTGACAGCGTGAGCGCTGGGAGCGCGGGAGGAGTCACGTGATCTGACCAGAGCCGCGTTCAGCCTGATTTATGGTTCCGCGTTAAAACGACGGCGTACCCTACGCCGTAGGCTCTGCGTTGTTGTAACGCGGAACCATAAATCAGCCTTTATTCCGACAATAACAAATCCTTATTGATGCTCCTCAGGAGATCTGCTGGACGAAAGGACTGCGATTGTTGACGGATACAATTCATATTTCAGCTACAGCCGGGGACGCAGCGGCTATTCAGGTTTATTTCATTGTTATAACAACTCCTCAGTTTCTTGGATCTAGTGTATTGCTTTGTATTGAACCTTCCCATGTCCTTGCATTTAAGTTTGCTTTTCCTTAAAAAAGAAATAAAAACCTCAACATAATGGAAATATTATTATGTTTTACCACAAACCACGGACAATTTTAAAAGAGGACTAAAAACCTTTCTTTTTAGCAAAGCATTTTATCACTAAACAATGCTGTCGTTTTTTTTCCTAGTTGCTGTTTTTAATTGTTTTATTCTCTTTTTACCAATGTCTTAACTTTTTATCCTTTTATCTTCTAACTTGATATTATTTCTGCTTTTTATTATCAAACTGTAGCACTTTGAGATTTACAGTAATGTAAAGTGCATTATAAATAAGATTTATTATCATTATTATCATTATCAAGATTATTATTATTACTACTGTCTACTGTCTAAGTATGAAAAGTAATGCATGTGTGATTCCTGATGTGGACAGGTGTTGCCACCTACTGTAGGGACAGCTCCACCCCGTTTGCTGCAGAGGAGGGTCTCTCAGGTCTGCTGACCAACCATGAAGGGGCTGTCGGTTGCTACGGAGACCTCTCTGAGTTTTCAAATGAAGAGCTGCAGCTTTTGGACAATGAAGGGCGAGCAGTCATCACACAACACAAAATCATGTAAGAAAAGATTATTATACATCTACGTGTACTGTAAAGGTTATTCTTCTATGTTTTTTTTATTTTTTATTGACATCATGGGATTATTTAACTAACAAATATTGTATCGAAGTATGATACCAGTACCAGTGTTTTTGTCTGTGAGAGATTCTTTTTGCAGATGCCCTCGGCGCTCTTTTTGACTTTGTTGTGTTTTCACTTCACAGGTGTCAGGGCGAAGAGAAAACCGTTACTGTAATTAATGTATACTGTCCACGGGCTGACCCTGAAAAGCCAGAGAGAAAGCAGTTCAAACTTCACTTCTACAAGCTCCTTCAGAGTAGGGCGGAAACTATACTGAAAGAGGGGAGGTGAGAGTTTTGAAAATGAATAAATGTCACAGGTGTATCCTGTTTTTACCACAAATGTTTCATGTGCGGTATCAAAGTTTTTCTAATTTCCAAATAATCCACTTTTTTGCAAGCTGATGATGGTTATATACTTGAGTTTTTGACAAAATTTGCAACCCATAAGACATCAAATCCAAACTTGTATATAAAGTAGGGATGGGCAAAATATATTTCCTGGTCGATATCAATATTCAAAATTTTAATATTGCCTTATTTTATTTTTATTTTATTAATCTATTCTTTTCAAATAATAAATCATGTTTCAGACGGCTTGTAAATCCAGTCCGATTTTATTGTATAAATGGACTTAAATAATATTGTTAATGTTAATTATGTAAATAATATGAAAAAACTGCAAATATGTTGTAACTTTAGCTTGTATAGTTACAATAAAACGGCATGGATAATTTGAATTACATTGTTTTGACTCAGTTTGTCCCATGAATTATCAGTATAATCTGATGTACGTGCAACCTGGATTTAATATAATCCCTTTTCCAATTTTCAGCGAACTATGTATAACATTGCTATATATTGAAAAATTTACATATCGCAATATCGTATTGTGATGTGTATCCTATCATGAGATCCTTGGCAATACCCAATACCAATACCCAATTGAATGTATCTACATGTGTCACGTTCCTATATTGTGACCAAAGTACATACCTAAGCATTCTCCTCCCTGTTTTGAAATTAAGTAAACTTTCTTTTCTTTTTCTTCTTTCCAGCCATGTGATTGTTTTAGGAGATGTGAACACGTCTCATCGGCCAATAGACCACTGTGACCCCAGTGACATTGTAAGTAAATGGTTGAAAAAAAATTCACATGACTGTAGTTGTTTTGGATTAACAGAATAGTACTGAATAATAATGTATGTTCACCAATTAGCTGCATAATTTATCTTCATAAATTAATAGTAAGTAAAATGGAAATTATTTTGATTGAATTTAATGTTTCTTCATTGTCTTAGCTGTAAGAGACTTATACTAAACTAATAGCTGTGTATTAAAAGTTTCAAATAGACTCCAACAGACTGTAAAATCTGCAGAAACCCATTTATTGTGACCTTTTGGTACTAAAGCCTTAAGCCTGAATTATGGTTCTGCGTCAAACCAACGCAGAGCACACGCTGTCGTGAACCCTTCTGACTTCTCCGTCACTCCATTTCTCCGCGGTGCAGTACCCCCACGTGACCGCTAGTTAGCGATCTTTTCCTGAATGGTTTATCCGACTTTTTCCGGTCACAGTGAATCAAAGAGATAAGGACAACTATTGTGCAAAAAAACAAAACAAAAAAAATCACACATACACGAAGAAAAGAGCGCTGAAAGTTCACGACTGCTTCAAACCGGAAACCGGAAATGCGTTGCTTCCAAGCGAACCAATCACAGCCCTCTCCATCTGCGTGTGGTCTGCGTCGCCTCGACGCGTAGTTACAATTTTCGGGTGGTGCAGGTCAGTGACGGCGTCAGTGACTGCGTGTAGTCTGCGTCGACGCGTACCACACGCCGTAGGCACGGCGTCGTTTTGACGCAGAACCATAACTCAAGCTTTATAAGGAAAACTTCTTGTGGCAAAAGCAATCCATCTTACGTAGATATTGCCAGATATCATTTCTATGCAATGACAGATTCTGTATGTCCCTGCATGCATGTCATAAATTAACCCAGTCCTTCTTCTATCACTCAGGATGATTTTGGTGAAAACCCTGGGAGGAAATGGCTGAACAGTTTTTTGCACAGCAGTGAACAAGAAGACGACCACAGTGAAAAGCAATCTGATGAAGAATTTGAGCTTTTGAATCCCAACCAAAAAGGAAAATTTGTAGATACCTTTCGGTATTTCCACCCGACCCGTCACAACGCCTTCACGTGCTGGTCAACTCTCACTGGGGCACGGCAGACCAACTATGGCACACGCATCGACTATATCTTTGGGGACCGCCAGCTGGCCAAGGAGCAGTTTGTGGCGGCCGACATCATGCCGGAGATGGAGGGCTCGGACCACTGTCCTGTGTGGGGGAAACTGAGCTGCTCTGTTCTTCCTTGCTCCAAGCCCCCGCCTCTCTGTACTCGCTACCTGCCAGAGTTTGCTGGCAAACAGCAGAAGCTCTCTCGCTTCCTTGTTAAGGTGGACCAAAAATCAGTTCAGCCGGCCCAGATGAAAGTCTTACCCGGATCTCAAGAAGAGGAGGAAAGACGGGAGAATTTAAACCCGTTTGGAGCTGAAAAAAAAACCTTGGCTCCAAACGGCAAGAAACGTTTAACATCAGACTTTTCTGCCCCAAAGGGGAAAAAGACAAAGACAGTAAACAGCTCTTTAAAGCCTCAAGGCAACCTCCTTTCCTTCTTTAAACCAAAAGTCGGAAATGTTAAGCAGTGTGACAAAGCGCTAGAGGAAGTTACCTCATCACACAGTGTTCCAAAAGTATCTCCAAATAGTGACTTGGGTTCAGTCGGTGCCTTAAAAGCTGAAGGTACTGAGGTGATTTATCCCGGTTCATCCCAGTTGTGCACCAGTAGCACCACAGTGGAAATGGACAACCTGGTTCAGACAAAACACTTGACCCCTCGGGGGAACGGGGGACACTCGGAGGTCAAGAACGGGGCATCAGTGTTTTGGAAGTCGGTGCTTCAGGGTCCCCCCCGGCCCCCCCGCTGTAAGGCCCACGGAGAGCCCTGCGTGCTTCGTACTGTAAAAAAAGAGGGTCCGAATATGGGGAAGCAGTTCTTTGTATGTTGCCGTCCTCAGGGACATCCTTCCAACCCTGAGGCGCGATGCAATTTCTTTCATTGGGTTGAGAAGGAAAAGTGACAAGTGTTCTGTACAGGCAAGAGGTTGTTCTTGCACTTCTAAAAGGTGTTGAAGCTCTCATCATTTTGCAGATTTCTGTCATACCTTTCTCCTTTGATAAATAATAAAATACTAGAGTTTTATATAACTATGAGTTTGGCTTTATTTGTTCGGGAAGTTGATATATAGAAAAAAAATTAATAATGGAGTATTATTTTTACAATATTATTTGTGTGTGCGTATCTCAATATGTGTGTGTGTGTGTAATACGATTTGTGTGTATTCACATTTGTCTTATTACACACACACAGATTGAGATACGCACACACAAATAATATTGGAACAATAATACCCCCATAATTAATAATCATATTTCAAATAAGGAAGCAAAATTTTCAGGTTTGAGCCTCTGAAATGTCAGAATTTTTTAATGTAGTTTGTGCCATCCAGCCATCATTTATACTTCTTTTTTTTTTTTTTTTAAACACGTGAACTTTTTCAACCAGTACTTTTCCAGAACAAATGATTTGTCATGCACATGTGAAAGTCATTATTAGATTAATCAGGGATGAACATATGTGTGGGTGACGTCATGTACTGATGCTGTTTGAAAAACTGCTGCTCAAATAAAAAGAGTGAAGAGTTGGTTTGATTCAAATAAACTCACGTTAAACCTTAATAAAACCAAGCTCATAATATTTGGAAAAGGATCGATAAACTCACAAACTTATGATAAATGACAGAAATAGAGAGAGTAAATGAAATAAAATTTCTTGGAGTCATAATAGACAACAAACTGTCCTGGAAGCCACATATTGAATAATTAAGTAATGACCATGTGTTTTTTATTAATTTTAAGAACAGCTTTGATTAAAAAAAAAACCTACTTGTTTGTTCTGGCCCATAGAGGACGGCGCACTTGAGCTGGCACTGCGTCTTGGTCAACCTCCTCTGGCTCTGCATCTTCATCACTTTCATCTTCCTCTGTATCTTCGTCCTCATTTGCACCACCCACTCCTGTCTCAACCCTTCTCTCTTCAGTCTCATCTTCTGAAAGGTCTATGTCTGAATCTCCACCAATGATTCTGTTGAGAATCCTCTCACACTCTGTCATAGAGCTGTCTTCTAAATACATGTGAAATAGTGAAATAGTTAGTCCTGATGTCCATCACAGGGGACATCCATCAATTAGTATTTTCTCCACTGAAAATAAATAAATTCAACTCTGAAAACACACTAAAATACTCCTTAGATGTTTATTTATTAAATACAATCAAAATATCAGATTGAAAAATATTTTTAAATAGCTTACTCTTCCTTTTTCCATAAAATGTGCTTGTTGAGACGGCAGCCATTTTGAAATGCAGGTAAAAGTCATGTGACATGGCCACAACCCCACACATGAGATATCATTGGAAAGCTATGGTTGTCCTCTGTAAGATACGACAGGACTCAGTAGCCTCACATGTATAGTATTGGAGGTATTAAGCTCCAACTGATGTCTACTACAGAGGACAAAAATGCATTGCTGGGTCTCAGGAGGATGAGCTACTGTGTGGAAGTGTGGGGGAACACATAAAACACGGATACAATATTCAAACTTAAAAAAAGAGTAATAATTGTAAATAAAGCGGCCTTTAGAGAATCAACAAACCCACTCTTCATCAAACTGAGAACACTCAAATTTAAAGGAGCTTGAGGCAGGATTTATGAAATAAATTCGTATACATTTTAAGTTTTCTAGTAATAATGTCAGATGAAGCGTTCCAAACCAAAAAGAATGAGCCCTCTAGTGTATCTCTCCTTTGCCTTGAACAGGCTGTGTGCTGCAAAATGTGCTGCAATTCGGGGTCCGAATTTCCCGCGCTGTCCTGTGGATGTGACGTCATATGACGCTGCATGCACGTTCTCCCCGTTCTCCTGTGCCGGCTTCACTGTTGGCTGCAGTACCCCCAACGGCCGTCGTGGTGAAGGGTGGCGCTAGAGAGTCTCATTTCTTAAAAGGAGCCTCATGCTCCTTTAAAGGCGCTGTATGTAAGAGCAATAATAAAACGAATCATAAAATGACCCCGATATGTCAACAGACATTTAAAAATCATGTTCATTTCAAATACTTATGTCACTGACAACAGCACTCAAGCCAGGATATTCCAGTTTAAAAAGAGGAGTTGCAGCCCTCAACTGATGTTTATGTTGTCATTTTTTGTTTTGGTCTGAAACTCCACCCTCCACCTATCTCCCAATCACCAAGTCAGTATTGTTTCTGAAGCTCCACCCTCCACCTATCTCCCAATCACCAAGTCAGTATTGTTTCTGAAGCTCCACCCTCCACCTATCTCCCAATCACCAAGTCAGTATTGTTTCGGCATCCGGGTTGCCAGCTTGGCTCTAATTATCGCAGCAGCCGCTACGAACGTGTTGGATGAAAAACCTGGCAACCTCTGGTCAGGGGGAGGAGGGGGAGGGTACACGCCGCTCAACAATATTTTGAAAGTGACTGCAGTACCAGTTTTGGACATTTCTTACAGACGGCTCCTTTAAGGATCTGGTCGAATTCAAAACTATACAAATCATGCACAAAAAAAAAAAAAATCAGTTGCCACAAGATATTCAGAAGTTTCAAATAAAAGAAAATAAACACAATCTCAGGGGAATATCTCATTTAAAAAAACAGCATGTATGAACAAACATCAAAACCCATTGTGTATCAGTGATGGGAGTCAGTCTGACTGTGGAACAACTGCAAAGATGAAATGAAATCATGCAAATCACTAAATAAATTTAAACAAATCTTTAAAATCAATACTCTTAATGGATACAAAATGGAAATGGACACATGAACTGAGAGCCAACGACCAAAGTTCCTTGCTCAGCTGAACCACCTTTTCTTTTCTTTTTTATGCTTTTTTTTTGGAGTTCTGTGAAATGAAGAAATTGTAAAAGCAGAACATTAGAAGGGGTAGGACTAGAAAAGTTTTTTGAAACTTCATCCTACACCCTTTCAAACAGGAAATATTTATCTACATATAGATTTGTCTCTTTAATTTGCTTTGTTTTGCTTATGTTTTTTTTTTGGTATATACATTTTATGTATTCTGATTATTTTTTGTTTTTAATCTGTTTGAATAAATAAATTAAAACAAAAAAAAAGCGAGGAGGCTTGTGAGTTCCAGTGAGAATGATTGCTCTGATTGATCTGGTTGCCTAAAGTGTCATATTTTGACACTAGAGAGAGGCACTGATTCCAGTTGTCTTTATATTGATTTTGGCCGATTGCAATTTTCATTTTAGGAACTATAATCAACTTTATAGAAGGAGGCTGTACGTTCATATATCTTTATTTTTAGCCTTTGTTTGCTTCATAACGTCCAGCATGCTCGCCGAGGTTAGTTTTAAATGCCGGATTAAGTTTGGTGACCCAAATGTTTAATTTGTTCCTGCCATAAATTCATTTGACCTTACAGACCGTACACATGGACTTCTTTTGATGTCGAGAGGTTTTTCAGTATTTAAGTTATAAGGTGATGCGTTTACTGCGCTCTCTGCCCTCAATCCCACCCAACCAAAAACATTTTTTTTTTCCTGACTAGGCTTATAATACATGTAGTGACCAATGAAATTAAAATAACAACACCACCAATAATAATAATAATAACAATAATATTAATAATAAGTTAAACTCGTTGATTTGATTTGAAGATTTTATTTCGAACATGCATGATAAAAAAGCTGATAAAAAAAATAACTGTTCAATACAGTGATATAATACTCAATTATATATATATATATATATATATATATATATAGTCAAAATAAAAGCAAATCAAGGCAAACAAAAGAAAACAAAACAAACGGCCAGCTTTAAGTTGTGCTACTATGTATGTATGTACTAATAGTAGTAATAAAAAGTACCGTAATTATAATGCATAGTATTACATTATCATTACTTTACTATAATACTACAATATAATAGAGAATAATAGACAGCAATGGTATAACAATATACTTGAATAACTATATAAGAGTAGATATACTATATATACTGGTTCATATATTTACCTCCAGTTATATACATATATTAAGTGTTCATATCTACTTGTTTATTCGCGTCGGTATTTTGAATAGAATGTTTCTTTGTATCTTTTGTTAAATGGTGATATAGGTTTTGACTCTGTTTTAGCTCCGTGCTCAGGTTCCACAGTTTCATCTGCAGGTCGACATACAGAAACTCTTTAGTGTTTGTGCGTCTGTTGAGAACTTTAAAATTAAACTGATCCCTGAGGTTATTGCCTCCCTCTCTTTCAAAAAATATCCCCTGTAAATGTCCGGGTAATGAATTATTATTTGCTTTGAACATTAGTTGTGCTGTATTGAAACTGACAAGATCCAGACATTTGAGTGATTTGGATTGTAGAAATAATTGATTAGTGTGATCCTGGTAACCTGAGTTGTGTATAATTCTCATTGCTCTTTTCTGCAGTATGCACAAGGGATGGAGTGAGCTTCTGTATGTGTTCCCCCAGACCTCCCAACAGTCATTTAAATACGGTAACACCAGTGCATTGTATAGGATGAATAGTGCTTTAAAGGGGACCTATTATGAAAAACACGTTTTTTCTTGTTTTAACATATATAAAGTGGTCTCCCCTCACCCTGCCAACTCAGAGAAGATGAAATCCCATGAATGTCTGCAAGGTCTGTGACCCCCGCCCGGCAGAATCCCCCAGTGTCATGTGACTTTTTTGAGCCGTTTTGAATCTGCTCCCGTCGTGACGTCACGACGGGAGCAGATTTCCATAGGTCGGCCTCCGCTGCTGAAACCACGCCCACAACCAGCTCTCTCCGCCGGCTGGAGCTTCAGCCATTGTTTAGAAGCGGTGACTGCTGAACAGCGAGGGGACAGTTAAAATGAGGATTTGCATCGACATTTACCCTCATCGAAGGATCAGTTCCCACAGTACGGACCCGGCAACTGCAAACGAGTCAGCGGTAAGTGACGTTATTTGTTTTATGTTATTTATATTTGTCTACAAGTATGATCTTTGCATGGGTTAAGTATTTAGCTTAGCTCCGGAGCACCGGAGCTGCTCACGGACCGGACCGTCGAGGAGCCCCGGGCCCGGAGCCCTGAGCCCGGAGCTCCGGACTCGGGGCTCCGGGCGCCGGCGGCTCTATTAGTACCGTAATACATTTTTCTTCTCTTTATGGTTTCAGATTTTCCAAGCAATGCACCTGAAGCTGTTCAACGACACATTCAGAAGACGCACGGTCCTTCCTTGAGCCAGCAATGTTATTTCTATATTTTAACAATAAAGTTGCCATTTGTGAAAATTCAGTGTTGTGATTTCTTTACAGTTAACATGATTCATTTGTCTTGTAACATAAGAAGTGAAATGATGAGGAATTGGAGTAAATAACCGTGGTGTACCTGTTTAGAATTAAATTCAATCTTCCTGTGTGAAGACGAGGTGACTAAAGGCTGATTTATGGTTCCGCGTTACACCAACGCAGAGCCTACGGCGTAGGCTACGCGTCGATTTAACGCAGAACCGCGGACACGCTTTGCTACGCAGCCGCTGCTCTTCTGCCCGGAGGGACGCTTTGTCTCCTCCCCTGCTACACGTCATTCAAGCAGCCAATCAGCACAGAGCCTCATTATCATAGCCCCCCCTCCCCTCAGAATGAAGCACAGAAAAAGGCTTTAGAAGCGGAAAAACTAGAGACAGGGCCCACAGGCTGAATATCTGATTTATGTAGAAAAAACAAGCTTCAGATTGTTTTTAAGACATTCAAGGCCTTTTCGAAATATACATTAAATGCCATAATATGTCCCCTTTAAAGTTCAAGAAATGTGTTGCCTTGCCTCATTGATTAGAGTATTTATTTCCCCCACTAGATGGCAATGAGCCGATGACAGAACCTAGTCAGTAATTGAAAGTAAAAGCGCAAAGTAAATTTACAATTTAGTACACTTTATTGGCAATTCTATTTACAAGGCTGCACCAGTGTCACCTCATTAGGATTTTCACTTAGAATATAGCTTTTTTTCCCCATCTACTTTCAGACAAGGTTATGATAGGGTGGTTACTTTAACTATGTAAAAGTAAAAAATGCTACTGTGGTTAAAAAAAAACAAAACAAACAACTGATACCAATGTCCAGTATGTTTAAAAAAAGAAACGATGCCAGCATTCAATTATGTACAATAATATTACAACATTTCATAAAGTGAAAAAGCATCATGTGTGGCTCAGTCAGTCTGAAGGAACAGGGAGTGACTTGGGTTGTGACATAGAGATTCTTTACCCGCTCAGCCGCTTCCTCCCTCCATTTTTACCCTCTCAAACAGTTGCAGATACTGTGTAGTTCACAGCTTGGTGGAAAAGCAGATTTTGGACCTGAGACAAAAAGCAGTATTTAAACTTTTTATTCCCGGACACACCTGTCTGAGCTGAAGACTGAAGACATCCCTGAGGCTGACTGTTACCAGAGAGGTGAGTATCTCTTCAAGCTTTTATCACTCCACGTGTTCCCCCACATGGTTAGGAACAGTTTAACATTCCTGTGTGGGGGAAGATCGTGAAGCGGGGGTGCAAAAAAAACGTTTAAATTAACAAAACAAAGGATGCCCTGGGTTTCTTGGTGTGTCTTGGGTGTCAACTGTTCAGATCATTAAAGTTTTCAACTCTTTTTGTGTGTATATGTGTGTGTGTGTGTGTGTTGGTGTTACATCCTGGCTCATACATCACTGAGGGGGAATTTCAAGAAAAGTGAAAAAGCCTCAAATGCTTATATGAGTACGGTGATCCATGTATTGGCCGATTGCTGATTTTATCTGAGGGAAATGTTTCCCAGTAAAGGAGGGGATATTTACTCAAGAATGCAGGATTATCTGATGGTATTCATCTAATCACTACGGAAGTCACCATAATGTCACCATGTTTTTATTCCCACACTCCATCATTACAGACTCTCATTTCTACTTTACTCTCAAATGATCTCAAAAAGGCAAAACTGAGGGTCAAAGAACAGAAGTGTGTAGCTTTGTTGCCTTTTTGGCCTCATGAATATGAGACAAAAAGATTCAGGCTTTAGCTGGTTGTGTTTGCTGATAGCTGTGAAGCTGTAAATGGGGGGAGGGAGACACACACACACACACACACACACACACACACACACACACACACACACACACACACACACACACACTTCATACAAAGAATTTGTGTCGGGGTGAGATAAAGGAAATATGGGTGTCTCTTGGGTGTGCAGGCGAAGCTAATATCTCAGTTGTAAAGATGAACTTTATCAGTCAACTGAAATGTTGTGTGTCAGACCGTCGCGGGGAATTTTAACTGCTGAGGGAGGATCTGAAACCTGGTTGAATATTTTACTGCTCTTCCCCCGTACCATTTAGTAAATCAATAGTATGTATGGTATACTATGGTATACTTCATCGTTTTTGACTGAAATGTATTCATACCCTGTCTATAAATATGAACATCTTTGTTGTTAGTTTTGAAATAATATATATCTTCAGTTGGAAAGGTGTGGAAATATGTAAAGAAGTGGTTGAGGAATACATAACTCACTCACTACTTGTGTTATGTGTCAGTCCTGGTTTCATTCTGTTTCGTATCTAGCACACACGCTCTTAAGTGAGATCACATGTGAGCAATCCTGAAAAAGCCGTTATCTCCTAAGCTTATTAGCATCACTATAACTTCCAGCAGGATGCAAACCGCCCACCTCGAATGACATCTGCTTCTCCCCCTCTTTTCCGCTTGCACGGTCCATCCTGACACTGTTAAGTCTTTAGTACAAACACTAGCGGCCCTGCTGATTGGCTGCGGTCTGTCTTTGAACACAACAGGTAATCCATTACCTTTTTCCGTGGGTGGTGTTTTCTCACCCCTCCGGTGCAAGACACCTGGGGAGAAGCTCCCCTGCCAGGTCTTTGTAAAACCTGACACCACCTGTGGCTGGCTCCACAAAGGGTTAACCCGGCTGTTCCCATTTCCTGCTTGCTCTCCCTCCCATCCTGTAATCTCTCTCACTCTCTCCTCTCTTCCCCACCAAGGAGCTTTGGAGAGACTCCCAAGAACAGGACTGCATACATAGAAGCACCAGCAGCAGAGTTGGACAAACTGAGGGAATTTCCTACAAGGATTTATCCGGACGGTGTTCAGACAAGAAAGTTTGGCCACGAGGGTGAGTTGCTGTTAAAACGTGGATCAGTCCTTTTGCATAGATGTTGAGGAGGGAAGGGCTGACTGTCAATAGTCTGTTGGTCTTGCATCAGACAAAAGCCATGAGGTGCGCACTGGCAGATAGTAGAGGATTAAACCCTCTGCTTTACTCCAGTGGCTGCAAACATTATTACGTAGGCTGTCTAGTTTGTTATCAATTACAACGCTGATTGCTTTCCAGGGTCACGGAAGGGCATTTCCTAACCCTAACCCTAACCCTAACCCTTTTTCCTTTTTCCCCACTGTGTATAACTGCCGTTGTGGCCAGTGGAATTCCAAACACATATCAAGTTGCTTGTTAACCAGGTTTTTCTAGTCCCCCCACCAACCCTTCCTTTAGGAATACGAAGCTTGATAACTAAAATCTGTACTTGACAGCATCAGCAGAGGCAATCCATCATAAGATCTCTTTTCATGGTGAATGTTTAATTACAAGCCATTCCTGATATTTTTGTTGGTTGTGTGTGTTGGGTGTGTGCCATGGGAAAGTTGTGGGGTATGCAGCTACAGAAAGTTATTCTAGCCAAATGTGACCTGAGGCCACGATGAAGGGCTACTCTGTCTTTAGTTTAAATAGCACCATTTACAAAGGTGCCCTTTATTTGTCTCTGTCGCTCCCACTCCTGTCAAGTACCAAATTTTATGGATTATTGTAAGTCAAGAGGTGTTGCTCAGTGTTTCAGTTTTGTGTGAAACTCTCAAGGAATGGCAAAATGTAATGCAAGACAGCCCTCAGAGTTCAGCTGTGAAAATCCTGAGGGCGGTTTGACCCACAGAGGAGTGAAGTATCCCATGACCTGTGTGGCCGGAGTGCAGATCTACGCTCATTCCTAAAGCACGTCCATGCCAGCTCTGTGTGGCCCACAACAGAAGAGAGCAGACCCAGTCCTCTGACAATATCTGTTACTGGAGGGTTTTCCTGCCACACGAGCTTCACATGGATCCTGAGCAGAAGTGACACCTTATCAGGAGCTTTAGCGTGGGATCCAAGTCAGTCTCGGGGATTACAATGTCTCACATTTCAGAGGAGCCTTAAAATAATATACTTTTATTTAAAAAAAACAACATCTTATTGGCCTTTATTTTTTTTAATTTCACACCCGTTCTCAAGTACAAAGTTATATATATATATATATATATATATATATATATATATATATATATATATATATATATATATATATATATATATATATATATATATATATATATATATATATATAAAGTGTGTGTGTAATAAAAATGTATTATCACTCAGCTTCCTGGAAGATCCAATCTAATATCTTGTGTCAACTCTTAAGACTTAGAAATCCATGTAAATAACACATTTTAAGCTTATGCCTTATGATTCTTTTAATGACAAAAAAAACTTGAATTAATAAAGTGGACAGTTACATAGATCAGTGCATTAACTGGCTGAATGTTTTGTATATTAATATATATGTTTTGTGTATATACCGTATTTTCTGGACTATAAGGCGCTACTTTTTTCATAGGTTTTGAACCATGCAGCTTATACAAAGGTTATTCTATTCTGTGGATTTTTCTTCCACCGCTCGGGGCGCTCTAACCGGAATTAGAATCAAAACTAAGACAAAATAAATGCAAAGAAGAATACGCTACTTCTTCCTTAGCAGATAGAAGTAGGTAGAAACAGATTTCAAACAGATAAATAGATAAATAAATACCGGTTATTTTCTCTTGATTCTGTCCCGTTTTAATCAGCAAAGTTGCTGCCGTGTTAAAAGACACTGTTAGGAAAGGATCTATTTAGTTACAAACATGTACATCATTTACAGTTCAAAATCCTTCTGTACATGTAGTAAATATCTAATCTAACAACATAAATATCTACGGCTTGCATATCTTTTTTTTTTAAATAGATGCGGCTTGTATATCTTTTTTTAATAATTTAAAAAAAAATAGAGCGGATGCGGCTTATATGCAGGTGAGTCTTATAGTCCAGAAAATACGGTATATAATTGAATATATTCTGAAAATATAATTCCCACTGGTGTCAAACCGTCTTTCTCATATATATAAAATTGCACAACTGTTTCTTGTAATTCCAGGCATTTCAAGGCTTGAGAAGGAGGACTTTTGTCAACCAAAGCTAGATCAAATCAACCAAGATGGAGCTTCAGAAGATCAACGGCCACAGCAAGGATGATGGGTAAGACTCTGGAGTGTATCATATTACAGCAATGGTGATTATGGTTAAACTTGTAACACAAACTTTGTTGTTACATTTTAACTTAAACTCAAGTGTTTTTTCCTCGTAGATTTGATGGGCTCGACGCCTTGGCAGAGCACGACGAGTTTCTCCCGCATAAACCAGGCACAAAGAAAGAAGTCCACTTTACAGATGTGAGTGCTTTTTTTCATCCTCTTTTTTTTTTGTTGTTGCAGTAAAATAAAATACTATTTATCTGCTTTTACCTTTTCTTTTCTTTGTTTATGAGCTGAGCATCCTTCTGTGTTGTCTTCCTGCAGTTTGAGGGGAAGACATCGTTTGGGATGTCCGTTTTCAACCTCAGTAATGCCATTATGGGCAGTGGAATTCTGGGGTTGGCTTTCGCCATGTCCAACACCGGAATAGTTATGTTTTTGTAAGTATGCAAACCAAATGCCCCTCCAGTTTTGCTTCTTTTTTTTGTATTTGTATTTGTCTGGGAATGTGCTGGGTCACACCACATTCAGCGATGTGTGGATTTTTTTTTTTATGTGATTGTGTTTTTTAATTTGAAACACAGGATATTTAGAAATGTACATCATTTTGTCACATCCTCTTTTTGTCAAAAGCCTCCTTCATAGCTTTTTTTCTGTGGCAACACTTTTTTCACATCGCTATCGTATATTCTCTATTCTAATCTATTGTTTGTTCATCATACAGTAAACTTCAGCCTTGAAGGTTCTTATCTCTTTGAAAACATTAAAATATCCACCGTCACGACTGTGTGTTCACTGCAAGTTAAAGTCATAATTAGGTTAAACTTTGTATCAGTGGAGACAGTCTGGATAAAATGAAGAGAGGGTCCTTTATAAGGCCAGAAGTCGGGCCATTTTAGTATATATCATGTGACTTTTGAGTATGGGTAGGATTAGTGGGGGCAAGGACTTCATTATTTTTTTTTCTTTGTCTTCATTTGAGCTGTTCGTGTCACACTGCTAGTGTGGCACGTACAGCTACTACCGTCCAAAGCCTGACCTGTCAGAGTGTACATTAGAGCTCATACATGTGCAGCTCCTCTAAATCAGATTTAAGTGGTTAAATATAGAGCCCTGTGATGAGATCCAAGACACGCCTGGTTGGATCAGCGCTGTGCTATGTGGCAGGGAGGGAGGCAGAGGGGTAGCTGCAAACCCGCCGTCTGCAAGCCAAACTCTTTTGTGGTTGGAAAAGAAAACAACAATTACAATAATCACAAGAACTGTTTAGAGACTAGAATACTTGCTGACGAAAGATGTGTTTGTCTTGCGTGTTGGGGTAGGGGGGGGGTTCTTTTGTTTTTTAACAAGTGGCATTTTCCAACAGATTTGTTTCTTGCGTGTTTCAGAATCCTGCTAGTATGCATCGCCATTCTGTCTGCATATTCCATTCATCTGCTGCTAAAATGTGCTGGAGTCGTTGGTAAGACAGTTTGACTAAACACACACATTTGTATATTCACAACTTTTCATAAGCAGTTAGTTAGTTAGTTAATATTTATTTTGGTAAATCACAAACATAAAAATCACACAAAAAAATCAACAAACAAGATAACACAGGTTTTTCCCTGGTCAACATTGTGATTATTTTGAACGAAAAGGTCTGGGCTTGAAGCATAAAGCTTATCTTGCCCACCTTTTAACAGAATAGAATATACAAAAAGAACAAATGAAGTATCATAAGTCTACACAAAATAATAATAATAGTAATAATAACAATAATGATGATGATGATGATGATAATAATAATAGCAATAATAATGATAATAATAATAATGATAGCTCTGAAAACAGAAAGTGAAAAGATGCTAAAGAAACCGACAAAACCAATTTAGGTTGTCATTTCATCTCATGCATGTGTACATTCTTCTTTAAAGGCATGTGCAGTTATCTGAAAAAAAAATGCATCTCTTATGTTTTACATATAAGGACATCACCAAAAAATCCTCTGGTCAAACACAACGTCAAATAAAAGAGGAAGACATGACATTTCACACTGTATTCTTATGTATTTACCAAAAAGTAAGCCGAACTACAGAAACAGTGTGTGGAAATACCCAAAGTGCATTGCCTGTTGGTCCAATGCCTATTTCAACTTGATTCTCTTCTGTGTGACTTTATCAGTACCCGACGCTGCCGTTAGGGAATTTTGGAGACGTCTCCTTTTACAGCGTTGCTTTGGCTTATTGAGGTTTTGGGGTATTTGTTTATGGCCTGGGAGAAAAAACTGTTCAAGTGCCTGGTGGTTTTGGTTCTGATGGACCTGAACCTGAGACTATATGGAAGGGGAGTGAACAGGGAGTGAACAGGGAGTGAACAGGGAATGAGCGGGGTGAGATGGGTCCCCCACAATCCTCCTGGGCCCCTGCGGGGATCTGGCATGGTGCAGAACACACACAGGCTCCTGTTGGAGGCCCGTGAGACGGCTGGCTGTTCACACGATGCGCTCCAGTCTGGTCTCGGTGTGGGCAGCGGATGCAGGGGATGCAGCAGATGCAGGGGATGCAGGGGATGCAGCGGGTGCAGGGGATGCAGGGGATGCAGGGGGTGCAGCGGATGCAGGGGATGCAGCGGGTGCAGGGGATGCAGCGGATGCAGGGGATGCAAGGGATGCAAGGGATGCAGCGGATGCAGGGGATGCAGTGGATGCAGGGGATGCAGCGGGTGCAGGGGGTGCAGGGGATGCAGCGGGTGCAGGGGGTGCAGGGGATGCAGCGGATGCAGGGGATGGAGCGGGTGCAGGGGATGCAGTGGATGCAGGGGATGCAGCGGGTGCAGGGGATGCAGCGGATACAGGGGATGCAGCGGATTCAGGGGATGCAGGGGATTCAGGGGATGCAGGGGATGCAGCGGATACAGGGGATGCAGGGGGTGCAGGGGATGCAGCGGATGCAGGGGACACAGCGGATGCAGGGGACGCAGGGGACGCAGCGGATGCAGCGGATGCAGGGGATGCAGCGGATGCAGGGGATGCAAGGGATGCAGGGGATGCAGCGGATGCAGGGGATGCAGCGGGTGCAGGGGGTGCAGGGGATGCAGGGGATGCAAGGGATGCAGGGGATGCAGGGGATGCAGGGGATGCAACGGATGCAGGGGATGCAAGGGATGCAGCGGATGCAGGGGATGCAGTGGATGCAGGGGATGCAGCGGGTGCAGGGGGTGCATGGGATGCAGCGGGTGCAGGGGGTGCAGGGGGTGCAGGGGATGCAGCGGATGCAAGGGATGCAGGGGATGCAGCGGATGCAGGGGATGCAAGGGATGCAGTGGATGCAGGGGATGCAGCGGGTGCAGGGGATACAGGGGATGCAGGGGATTCAGGGGATGCAGGCGATGCAGCGGATACAGGGGATGCAGGGGATGCAGGGGATGCAGCGGATACAGGGGATGCAGGGGATGCAGGGGACGCAGGGGACGCAGCGGATACAGGGGATGCAGGGGATGCAGGGGATGCAGGGGACGCAGGGGATGCAGGGGATGCAGGGTACCACCCAGTGATGGGGGGGGGGGGCACTCTCAACGGTGGCTCTGTAGAAGTGGGAGCGATCTTTGGGGGAGACGTTGATCTCACGGAGCAGTCTGAGGAAGAACATCCTCTGGTGCCCAGGAGCTTCAGAGCTCACCCCCTGAACCCAGAGCTGTTGATGAAGTGAGGGCTGGGAGGGTGGGCGTCTCCAAAGGTCCATGACCTTCTCCACCGTCTGGTTGGTGTTGAGCTCCAGGTTGTTGTGTGTGCACCACGCTGCCAGCCTTGATGGGGCTCAGGACCGTGGTTTTATCTGCAAACTGGAGCAGCTGGATGGATGAGGGGCTGGAGAGGCAGTGGTTGGTGTGCAGGGAGAACAGGGAGGAATTGTATTGAATTGAAATTTTTATTTCCAACATGAAACAGTAGTGAAAACAAAACAAAACAATAATAATCAATAGTAAATAAATGTAAATAAGAAAACAAAATAAACAAAAATATAAAGAAGAACATGCATCCATCATAATTAACATGCTCGAAAAGGAGAAGGAAGAAGTAAAAACATATTAAATCCTACCCCCTAAACTCTATTTCATTATAATCAAAATTAATTAATTAATTAAACACACACACACACACACACACACACACACACACACACACACACACACACACACACACACACACACACACACACACACACACACACACACACACACACACACACACACACACACACACACACACACACATATATACACACATACACATGCACTTTTTGGATATGACATACATATATATATATACATATACAAATAGTATATGAACATTAATAATAACACATCCTCACACCTATATACACTGATATAAATATACCCATTTATAAATTAATATATCAGTATCAACAATATACAAAAAAAAAAAAGAAAGTTGGTGTTGGTGACGAGGTGACGAGGCCGACAGGCGGCTGCCAGCCTGCACTTGTTGCTTCCTGTTGGGGAGGAAGTCAGTCAATCATGCCCTGGTTCTCAGAACCTTACAACTGAAACAGTGTACAAGTTTTTAGTGTTTTTTGTTCAATATTTGTTTGTTTTCAGGTATTCGAGCATATGAGCAGCTTGGAAATCGTGCTTTTGGCCCCCCGGGGAAAATGTTGGCTGGCTGCATCATAACTGTACACAACATTGGAGGTAATGGCCAGGCCGGCTGTGTCTACGTATGTCTGTCTTTGAAAGCTTTGATCAGACAGAATTAAGCATGTACATATAAACAACACGAGATAAGCCCTCCGTGTCCTTTCAGCTATGTCCAGTTATCTCTTCATTGTGAAGTCTGAGCTCCCGCTGGTTATTCAAGCTTTACTGGATGAAACTAAAAACACAGGGTGAGTGTCGATGCTCTTCTATCATGTAAATTCACACATTGTAGGTTTTGTTTTTGTTTAGCAATGTACTGATTTGTTGTTTTTATCTGTTTGTATGACTGTCTCATAGAGATTGGTACTTGAATGGAAACTACTTGATCATGATTGTTAGTGCCTTCATCATTCTTCCTCTTGCTCTCATGAAACAGCTTGGTATGTCTGTCATTCTGTTGACATTTTCTTCACTTTATTATTATTATAATAATTATAATACTTATTATTATTATTATTATAACCATAATAATAATAATAATAATAATTATTATTATTATTATTGTTATGGTTATTATTATTATTATATTATTATTGTTATAATAATAATAATAATAATTATTATTATTATTATTATTATTATTGTTATAATAATTATAATACTCATTATTATTATTATAACCATAATAATAATAATAATAATAATTATTATTATTATTATTATTATTATTATTATTATTATTATTATTATTATTATTATTATTATTATTATTATTATTATTATTATTATTATTATTATTATTATTATTCATATGTCTCGACCAGCTACTTAGTAGTTTTTTTTTTTGTTTCTTTTGTTTTATTTCTGTTTTTTTTCCATGCCTGAGACAGAAATGACACAGTCAAGCCTCATCCATTAGAGATAATCATGCAGGATGTTTTTCTAATTGCATCTAGGTTACCTTGGCTACACAAGTGGCTTCTCCCTCTCCTGTATGGTGTTTTTCCTCATTTCGGTGAGTCAGTAAGATGCATACGGTACGTCCAGTTGTTCGGTCATTAAATATCTATGTTTGATTAAACTTTGGGTGTGTCCCTCCAGGTTATATACAAGAAATTCAACATCCCCTGCCCTTTTGAGGATAAACTGCATCACAACATAACCCCTACTGTTGACCCCCTCTCTGGCCAGAACAGCACAGCGGACTTCTGTGAGGCCAAATTTTTTACCATGAACTCACAGGTCAGAGTAACAATATTATCTTATTCCCTGATGCCTCATCTCCAGGATGAGTGTGTTTTTATTCTATAGTGACGATAACGGGTCTAACGTCCCCATGCTCAGGCCTCAGGTCTGTCCAGAGGTGTCTTCAGTATTCACATTCATTACTCAGGTAGAAGTATAGATACTAGAGTTTAAAAATACTCCTGTAGAAGTTGAAGTATCATCTCAAGTTTTTTATTCAAGTAAAAGTATAAAAGTACTGGTTTCAAAACTACTTAAAGTATAAAAGTAAAAGTAATGTAAGGGGGAAAAAGCCATTAAGGATAAAAGCCATTGAAAATGAATGTATCTTAGTATAATGTAAATACATTAAAGAAGCATATATGTGTACTATTGAGCATTAACATGTGTTTCAGAGAGCAGGAGATATGATGACTAGTTGCCTATAAGTATTGTAATGGTGCAAAAAGTCAAACTTCAGAGGCATGTTATCATTTATCCTAACCTTTATTGGAATGTACATCCAAGTTTAGTTGCAGGAATCTGAGGGAACGGATGTAAGAACAAAACTGGACAAGAACATTTGAAACAACCACAACCAAATTCACTCTATCCGGATGGAGCAATTTAACTGGATAGGTTTTATTTAAAGGCCTAAATGAAATAGAGTAACAAGGCTGTTTTTAAAATGTAAAGAGTAAAAAGTACAGATAATTGCGTGAAAATGTAAGGAGTAAAAGTTAAAAGTCGTCTGAAAAATAATGACTCCAGTGAAGTATAGATAACCAAAATTTCTACTTAAGTAAGGTAACAAAGTATTTGTACTTCGTTACTTGACACCTCTGGGTCTGTCATATGTATTACCTGCAGTATTTGAGATAAAACAAGCATTAAACCGTTTCACTGTGCTGACCTTTTCTGGACTTTCTCCTTTAGACGGCGTACACTGTTCCTATCCTGGCTTTTGCATTTGTCTGCCACCCAGAAGTGCTGCCAATCTACACTGAGCTACGAAAGTAAGTCAGGATGTCATCCACTGCATCTTTTTACTTGGTGCACGCACAGTTGTGCTGACTGTTGTATTTCTGTGCGTGGCTTTATTCCAGTGCCACCAAGAAGCGTATGCAGACTGTGGCTAACATCTCCATCATGGCCATGTTTGTCATGTACCTGCTGACTGCTCTCTTTGGTTACCTCACCTTCTACGGTAAGACGTTTATCGCTGTTAAGAGTCAGAGGTCACTTTGTTCGGATGTTGTGCTTGTCCCCAAAGCTCGTATGTATTTTCCTGAGTCGGTATGAGATCTGTGAGCAGCTTTCGCTTCTGTGTGGGTAGTTAAGGTGGAGTCGGAGCTGCTGCACACCTACAGTCGCGTGGACCCCCTGGATGTGCTGATCCTGTGCGTGCGTCTGGCCGTGCTGGTGGCCGTCACGCTCACCGTCCCTGTGGTTCTCTTCCCGGTAAGAAGTCTTGCAGAAATCTTTACAATAACAACAGCTCTTCCAAGAGATGACAGATGCAGAAAAACCGACACTGAACAAAAAGTATAGCTGGAATGAGAAGTAGAAAAGTTGTTTTGTTCATATAAACATACCCTATATACAATACCCTAGCAATATTAAATAAAACAAATTATTTTTTCTGTCAAAGAGCACAGTTTTTGATGTATAACTCACTCATAGTTCCATACATGACTTATTGTGTGGAGGTTTGGGGTAACACCTATAAAACAAATACAAACCCTATTTTCCTGTTACAGAAAAGACCGTTAAGGATAATTAACAGATCTGACTATTATGAACCAACAAATAATCTCTTTATTAAATATAATACTTTAAAATTCCATGATATAGTAGAGCAGAAAACTGTTCTATTTGCCTTTAAAGCCCAGCAGAAACTGCTTCCAAACTACATTCAGGATTTGTTCCAGATAAAAGAAACCGCTATGACCTGAGGGGGAAACTCATGTTTGAGACGACTACAGCAAGAACTAATATTAAAAAGAGATGGACATCAATTAAGGCTAGAGAAATTTGGAATAGTTGTAATAACAACCTAAAAATGTGTAGTTCTATTTTCAAGTTTAAGGAAATGTTTAAAGAAAATACTGTAAATAAATATAAAACACTATAATTATAAAGTATACTATCTAAAACATTCTTGAATCTGAAACGTCAATTTTGTGTTTTGTCTTACTTATTTTTGTCTTTTTATGTATTGTTTGTTTTCAACGGAGTAAAGCTGATGTCTCATATTTAAGCTGATCATAAGTAAAAAGGGTAGGCACTATAAGCTACGGCTTCAGCCTACACCTTTTCGGCAAAGGAAATGTTTTTTTTATTACCTTTTCATCTTGTTTTGTAAAAAGTGTGTACAAGCCGAAATAAAGATTCATAACATAGAAAATAATCGACTATAAATGATCAAAAATGTACCTGTTGATCAGGTATTGGTAAAATAATGAAGAAATAACTTTGGCGTCTACCAGGTAGCTTAAGCTTTGAAAAAATACTAAAATAATGGTGGTTTAAAATATATAAAATACCTTACATTTACAACAATAATATATAACAATGTTATAATTTTTCATTACTCTAAATGAAAGATTTTCCCACAGTAAGGGTTTCATATCAGAATTGCTTGTATTAATATTAGTCAAATCTGGTTTTTCAGGCCACTAAAGAGTTTGTTTTGACATATTTGCATACTTTGCTCACATCGCAGTCACAAGCAAGGGAACCTTTAAACCACAAAAGTGTGTGTGCACGTTTAGGCCTGTATCTAAACATCAGCGTAGCTCTGCACGTCAGGGCCCTGAACCGGGGACTCGCACGGAGCTGCCTGTTCCACTAATGCCTCGACTCTGATAGCATTATATAACTAAAGTTCACAATAATCTCATTAGGCTATGATCTCTTTTTTTTTCTTTACTCAGAGATATATGAGAAGAGCATTGCAAAGTCGAGATCAATACTCAAGTCTGTATTCTGTAGTTAGCCTGGCTTTGCATCGAGAGAGCAACAGGAAGCTTAGTTCTGTCAACAGCGTTAGATGTGTTGCATCACATTTAAATCTGAGTAAAAAAAAAACATATTTCTTCATTTAAAATCAAAACGGGTCTTAAACCCACAAGTGCAGCGTTAACACGGATATTTTGCCTGAAACCAGTAACAGCCGTTGCTAAAATGTCAGATCATTGGAATGGAGCCAAGTTATAAAACAAACTAACATACCACAGTTTTGTACGTCATTCTTCATACTTTGTATAACTTGTAACAATGACAGTTCTCCTTTTTTTCTTTTCTTCCTTTTCTGATATCTGCAGATTCGCAGGGCCTTGCTTACGATCTTTTTTCCTGACAAGCCTTTCCACTGGGCCAGACACATCATCATTGCAATCTGCCTCATCTTCGTGGTCAACCTGCTGGTTATATTTGTGCCCTCCATCCGCGACATCTTTGGCCTCATCGGTATGTTTACACGTGATGAACGGACCGGGCCTGTGTAGTGACTTGCAGTATTAACGTGGGCACATTGAGAGAAGAAAAAAAAGTGAGAGCATTTTATTGTGTGGGAAGTTGGATATCATATCAAAAACTCTAGATCAGGGGTTTTCAACCCTGGTCCTCGGGACGCCCTGTCCTGCATGTTTTACATGTTTCTCTGCACACCCTGATACAAAGGACTGCGTCATTAACAGATTTGTGCAGATCTGGATGAGAAGCTGATGACGACCATTAATCAGAATCAGGTGTGATGATGCAGGGAAACATGTAAAACATGCAGGACAGGGAGTCCCGAGCACCAGGGATGAAGACCCTGCTCTAGATTAACACAGAAGATAAGATAAGATAAGATAATCCTTTATTAGTCCCACAGCGGGGAAATTCGCAGTGTACAGCAGCAAAGGGGATAGTGCAAAACAAGAGGCATCAATAGAAATAATAATTATACAGTAATAATATCAGAGTATGGCACACTATAAACAGTACTGGTATATACAATAATAATAATAAAAAATAAATAAATAAATAATAAGAAATACTGGTATATAAAATAACAGACGGATATTTACAGATGGATATTTACATAATTGCACGTTGCAGTGAATGATATTGCACATTATTTCCCTTTATGTACATTTATTGTCAGGTTGTTTGTGGTCTACTGTGAGCAGTGCTGGTTGTGTAGTCTCACAGCTGCAGGGAGGAAGGACCTTCTGTAGCTCCTTCACACATTTAGGGTGAAGGAGCCTGTCGCTGAATTGATAGAACTGGCACTTTGTTTGGGCCGGAATGGCTGCGTTTACATGGGAAGTTTAATTCCTCTTTAATTCAGAATTAAAATTAAATCCGATTTAAAATGAGTAAAAATGACCATGTAAACACCTCATTCAGAATGAAAATGCTCATTCCGGATTAAACTTAATTCCGAAGTAAGTGGCTGGTTTATTCCGATTTTAAATCAGAATAAACCAGAGAATAGAATAATTCCAGATCATGTTTACACTCATTCCTCTTTAAATTAATTCCGGTCTTTCTTTCTGCTCGTTCCCTCGCCCGTCTGTCTCCATGATCTTATATTCCACGCTGGGCTGGTTTTCCAAACAAAGTTTCAAGATGCAGCACGCAGTAAACGCTGGTCAAGAGCAGAGACCATTTATTTAATAAATAGCTTGGAGAACCTGGAAATAATTAAAAGAACAGATGGAAACAGGAAACATAAAAATTGCGAACTTTTCAAAGTTGTAGCGGCTAAGTTTGTTTTTCTTCCGCTATTTTTTTAATTTATTTATTCGTTTATTTGACAGGGACAATGCACATCAATAAAACATTGCTGTAAATGTGCCAGAGTTAGCCAAGAGGCTATTTTACATCTGTAGTCCCTGGACAGATGTAAGAATACAGAAAAAGTACAGAAAGGTACAGAAAGTACAGAAAAGTACAGAAAAGTACAGAAAGTACAGAAGTACATAGAGGTCCAAGACGCTAGACGTAACTTCCGGACGTAACCCCCCAGACCTTAAGAGGAATTGGATAAAGCTGATCAAACGTGTTTTCCATGTAAACTTCAATTCGGAATTAGTATTTCCATGTAAACTGGAAGGAAAATAGTTTAATTCAGAATTATTTAATTCGTAATAATTAATTCCGAATTAAAAAACATCACGTAACCGTGGTCACTGAGTCTGAACAGATGTCCTTCAGTGGGTGCTTAAGATTTGCAGGATCTTGTGACATTTCAGAACCCAGATCAGAGTTAGGACTATCCAGCCCCCCCATCTCTGTCTCACCCCAGGTTCACATGTACTGTACGTCAGAAGGGAGTACTGCAGAACACAGCATTTCTTTAGAAGAACACCCTGAGGAAGAAAGTACCAGAGGGAAATTGAAATTCTAACTTCCCTTTCTAAAACCGACGGCTATGAACAGAAGTGTGCAGACGAGGGGGCTTTTCTACTGAATCTCTGTGGTATTTAAATCACATCAGATTCATTTACACCTTGATTAACCGCGTCACCCTGTCATACGCAGGAGCCACATCTGCCCCCAGCCTCATTTTCATCCTTCCTGGAATCTTCTACATCCGAATTGTTCCTGAAGACCAGGAGCCCATGAAGTCTAGACCCAAGATTCAGGTACAGCTCTCAAAGATATCACACATTCTTTCTTTCATTCAGTTTTCATCAGAGGTGTCTTCAGTATTCACATTCATTACTCAGGTAGAAGTATAGATACTAGAGTTTAAAAATACTCCTGTAGAAGTTGAAGTATCAACTCAAGTTTTTTACTCAAGTAAAAGTATAAAAGTACTGGTTTCAAAACTACTTAAAGTATAAAAGTAAAAGTAATGTAAGGGGGAAAAAGCCATTGAAAATGAATGCATCTTAGTATAATGCAAACATATTAAAGAAGCATATATGTGAACTATTGAGCATTAACATGTGTTTCAGAGAGCAGCAGATATGATGACTAGTTGCCTATAAGTATTGTAATGGTGCAAAAAGTCAAACTTCAGAGGCATGTTATCATTTATCCTAACCTTTATTGGAATGTACATCCAAGTTTAGTTGCAGGAATCTGAGGGAACGGATGTAAGAACAAAACTGGACAAGAACATCTGAAACAACCACAACCTAATTCACTCTATCCGGATGGAGCAATTTAACTGGATAGTTTTTATTTAAAGGCCGAAATGAAATAGAGTAACGAGGCTGTTTTTAAAATGTAAGGAGTAAAAAGTACAGATAATTGCGTGAAAATGTAAGGAGTAAAAGTAAAAAGTCGTCTGAAAAATAATGACTCCAGTGAAGTATAGATAACCAAAATTTCTACTTAAGTAAGATAACAAAGTATTTGTACTTTGTAACTTGACACCTCTGGTTTTCATGTATTTTTGATGATGATTTATTTAATATTTTCCCTTCCATCCCTGCAGGCTGCTTGTTTTGCAGCATTGGGAGTCGTCTTTATGGTCATGAGTCTGTCATTTATTATGATCGACTGGGCAACTGGAGAATCCCGGAGTGGAGGGGGACACTAGCCGGGCGCTGTAGGCCCCGACTGAACAGAGGTACTGCAAACAGAATGTCGTCCAAAGCACTCCGTCTAACTAAATTACCCCAATCTGCTGAGCTTTCGTCCAAACTGAAAAAGTTCCGGTGCCACAAGAAGAACAATTAACGTGAACCGTCGGCAACATCGAAACAAGGTTTTGACAAGTGATTGGGCAGAGGAAAAAAGTAATGTGGTGGAGGAATAAACACAGCAGGCAGCGTACTCTGACTGCAGGCAAACCTGCCACGGCCCAAAGTAAGGATGCCGTTAGGGCTCATGCGTAAGCAGTAAAGAAAAGATGAATGGGAACAGCATGACTAAAATGGAAATCCCATTTTAGACAAATGATGTCATCTTTTTCATGGAATAGCTCAGTCACTGCCACCGTCCCTCCAGCCTACTTCCCTACCAGCTCACAATTTAGAGGACATGCATTGGCTGGTGTTGTAAGGCAAGCATTTTTTTTTTTTTTTTGCCTTTTATCAAACAAAACCAGACATATCAGTTTGTTGATTCTGTTGCGGTTTCATTGTACCTGTAAGTCTGTCGGTGAAGTGTTGCTCAACATTCCCTAAACTGGGTCGGATAAATACGGCAGTGAATTTTAATGTATCAGATTTTCAGTGAAATGGAATTCAATTCATGTTTTGTTTAATTGTTTGTTTGTATGTTGTTGTTTTTTTCCTTTTTCTTTTAATCTATACTTACATTGACTGATGTAAAGGTGATGATCTTCAAGCTTGAATTTGCTGCAGTCCGTTCGGATCAGTCACACAGTTACTGACAATCATGCAAGTCAACACACACAAACACTGAGGTGGTTTGCACAAAGATAGATAAATATAAATATAAATATAAATAAATATATATATATATATATATATATATATATATATATATATATATATATATATATATATATATATATATATATATATGTATATATATATATATATATATATATATTGAGAACAACCAAAAAAGTTTTTATCCTAGTTTAGTTCCAAAACCAAAGAGTATATTTATTGTGTTTGGCAAAGCCACTTAAATGGTGGATTAAATAAATCATTAAATGCAGTGTTACAAAAGCAGCAATTCCAGCAGCTAGTCAGTAAATCGACAAATTATGCAAATGATTAAAGTTTGATGTTTCTCTTTCTTTCTTTTTTTTTTAAAAATGTAATGAAATATGTCTTTTATTGTGTGGCTCGGCCTGTACATTTTTAAATTAATTTGAATGTTGATATCTGTTAATAAATGTGTCTTTTGTTTTTACATAACTTGTATTGCTTTTTTCTTTCTAATCTGAGTGAAATGTTAAATGCACAAACCCTTTTGTTTCTTCTTTTGTCTGGAGGTTAAAATGAACACGGTGCGGTGCACCGTCTCTCTCTGAAAATGGAAGTAACACATTCATTTGTGCTCTTTGTCGGAGTGAAAGAAGAAAAAAAAAAACGGGGGTTAGAGAAGTTTGCTTGTCCATTTCCTGCTTTCAGTTGATGTGTGCGCCGAACACAGAAGAGAAACTTCCTTGACTGCAGAGGTGACTTTGTGACAGCAACTGCGAGGACGTTATTTTATTTATTTTTATTTTTTTTAAATTTCTTTTTCAAATGAGATACAAATTAGTTTTCAGATAAACTGCACCGCTTTAAAGAGGGATCATGAGCCGTGGATCTAAGAGTAAGTCAGAGAATGTGCGGAGCTCTCTGCTGAGCCAACAGGAGAGTGAGAAGCTGGAGGAGCTGCTGGGCAGAAGGTGTGCTGTAAGTTCTCAACTTGTCTGGCCCACTTCTTTGTAATATATAGAAGAATATTATACGCTTCATCTCTCCGAAGAAAGATTTCACTGTAAAAATGACAGGAAAAGGGATCAAAGTTGGAGCAGGTTATTGTGATTGCTGCTTAAGTTTCAGTTGAAGCCCCCTCGACTTTCCGTTGTTCAATGTGGTTAAGTATCATATCCTGAATTTTAATGAGCTCAGTTCATGGTTGAGCATTGAATTGAGGCCTGTTGACTAACGTTTAGTTTACTCCCGAGGATTTCTTTTACTTAAATTAGCAAAAGGTAAGTTTGTAGGTCTGATTTGAACATTTATCTTCTTCTAGTAGACCTGCCTTGTGGTAAAAAGTATTTCCTGACATTAGGTCATCAAGAAAGAGGCAGCTGTAACAGGAAATGGTAGCTGAACCGATTCTTCCTCTGCTGTCAGAATTAGACACCGCACTTGACTCTCGTCTTGCAGCACAGAAGAAGTTGCTTAGTTTTTTTTTCCATCTAGCCCAAATCAAGAATAAACATACATTTTGCTGATTCAAAGCAGTTCCAGCAACAGTTTAAACTGTTATGTGAACTAATGAAAGCAGAGGAGGAAGTTCATTGTCACCACAAAACTGCTGATTTACATGTCAAGAGCAATAAAAATACTCTGGTGTGTCCTGTGGGCCCTGAGCTCTTCTCTGTGTCTTGTTTGTGTGTTTAGTCCATGGCCACGGCCGTGGCTCAGCTGTTCATGGCTCTGCCGCACAGTCCCGCCGTTTGGAGCTTGCAGCACACAGGAGTGGTCTGCTTCGTCAAAGACAACCCCCAACGCTCCTACTTCATACGGATGTTTGACGTAAAGGTCAGGTCATGCTAAGTGCCGAGTTCAAGAGAACAAAGTTCTCCTTTTTAAATGATACTGGGTTATTATCACCAGTACTGGAGTTGAGGGGGGATGAGGGGGAATGAGGGGGGATGGCATCCCCTCCTGAAATAAAAACGGTCCAAATCATCCCCCCTGTAAAACTGCCATCCCTCCTTTCCATCCCTGATGTCATTTCATCAATGGATGTGGTTTTACTGCTATTTCAACATTTAGAATCATCACCAGAAAAATAACTTATTTGACAATTTTCACCTGTTTCAGGTAAATTTTCACTTGAAATAAGTAGAAAAATCTGCCAATGTGACAAGATTTATCTTCTTATTACAAGCAAAAAATTCCACTGGCAGATTTTATTACTTATTTTAAGTGAAAATCTACTTGAAACAGGTGAAAATTGTTGTTTTTTCCAGTGATGAGTCTTGTTTTTAAGTGTAATGAGATTTTTTTTACTAAACTGAGACATTTTAACTAGAAATAAGACAAATATTCTTGTTAAGATTGTGAGTTTTTGCAGTGATCCATGTTACTTATCCTGTGAAGGACAGAGTCATATTGATAAGTTCAGAAAAGTGTTTTTTATTGTTGTGTTTTGATGTATTTGATGTAAGCCCAGTGGATATTTAAAGCTTACAGAAGGCTGCATTTAACTGCTGCTATGTCATTCCTGCAGTATTTCTGCAGGTGTTTTGGTCACTGCTATTATTTGTAATATATTATATTATTTGTAATCAGCACAAATGATCTGTCCCCATATGATAAAATCCACCATCCCCCCTGATTTTATTTTTTTACAACTCAAGTACTGGGTTATCACTTAAGATGACACACATTACATGAGTGTTGTTGAGAGACTAACACGTGGATGATGTTCCTCCACAGGCAGGGAGGATGATCTGGGAGCAAGAGCTCTACAACCAAATAGTTTACTCTTCACCACAGCCTTTCTTCCATGCCTTTGCTGCAGATGTAAGTACTAACACGCGCAAATGCCGGCGGTGCAACCGGTGCAGCTGCACCGGGGCCCAGACGCCGCCAGGGGCCCATCAATCAATCAATCAAACTTTATTTATAAACACTTTTCATACTTATATGTAGCACAAAGTGCTTTACATTTTTTTAAATTGTACAATTTAAAAAGTTAAAATAGGCCCAACCCCAACCCCCCGCCCCCCCCCCCCCCCCACCCCTCACACAAACCCCTTTTTTGTGAATGGAATAGTCCAATCACTTTAACATGCTAGCTTTTTTTTCACAAGTGGATTTTTTGTTCCATTTTTCTTTGTCACAAACACAAAATCAAATATAATATGCTTAATATGCTACCTGTCAGTCATTTTAAGTGCATGATGACGTGACGTCAGTTTTCAGCAAGAAAAAAAAAGGCAACAAAAGAAAATAGACGACAAAAATAGCGTAGCATCATGTTAGGGTCTGCATAGACGTCACTTTCCCACTGGACCAGCCCCCTTACTCGCACTGAGTGGCAAAAACGGCTGCAACTAGTGGAGAAGACGAGATAACAGACGATTAAGGGCTTAAATTAAAGGCAGTTGGACTTGACAGTGAGCCGTACAGTTACCCCAAGAACCAGTGGTCCATGGACATTAATATTTGGTACAGTTACCAAGAACCAGTGGTCCATGGACATTAATATTTGGTACAGTTACCAAGAACCAGTGGTCCATGGACATTAATATTTGGTACAGTTACCAAGAACCAGTGGTCCATGGACATTAATATTTGGTACAGTTACCAAGAACCAGTGGTTCATGGACATTAATATTTGGTACAGTTACCAAGAACCAGTGGTCCATGGACATTAATATTTGGTACAGTTACCAAGAACCAGTGGTCCATGGACATTAATATTTGGTACAGTTACCAAGAACCAGTGGTCCATGGACATTAATATTTGGCCACAAATCCAGTTTCCTGATATTTATATGTACTTAATTTCTACGCCGGGGAAATACACGAAGCAAAGCTTGAAGGCTTACAAAAGTCTTGACGCTTGGTCCGACTTCAAGGCAGGATTTGTTGTAGAAATTAAAGTGATGAGGACACCGAACTTTATGATTTGACCGTTTAACGTTAGCTACCCAAAAATCCAACATTACCTGATACAAAATGGGAACCACAAATCCACGTTTCGGTGTCTGGAATCCAGTTGTTTCTGTGAATTGCAGCGATCCATTTGTCTCTCTTAAGCTTATTTTTCGTCAGTCTGTAAAACGATAACTCTGATTTCTTGCTAAATCTATGAGTACAGTCGATCGCACAACAGCTCTTTCCCATTTTAGATGTTTTCCAGTTGCTCAAACTGAAAGTTTACGCTGCCACTCAGTCTTTCTGACACTCAGTCTTTCTGACACTCAGTCTTTCTGACACTCATTGTGTATAACCCGCTGTGAAGTCGCATCTGTGACGTCATGCACATTCCCTCTATAGCACCGGGGCCTATCACCACGATGTTAGGCCCCTGTAAAAAAAACCCCAGACTGTCACCTTCCTGCCTCTCACATGTTTGTACAGCTCTACACCTGTTTAATTCATCTCTGTTACTCACAGATATTGTTCATGAAATATGAAATTCTTTCTTCAGAGACGTATGTGTTTGATTCTGCAGGATTGTCAGGTGGGACTAAACTTCTCCGAACTCCAGGAAGCAAACGCCTTCCAAAATGCTGTCATTGAGAAAATCAACCAGAGAAACAACCGTCAAGGTCGGCGAGTTGAGCGTTTCCCCTGCAGATGCTATCTGACTGCCTTTTATGTGATGGTGCTTTGCCACATTTGCATCTGCTGTAGGTTTTTGAATGACTGCTCTCCAGGGCTCCTAGTCTCCTTCTGGGAAAAAGTATTAGAAATTAGTTAGATTATTATTAGTTTTCTGAACAAATATCAGGAATGGTAAGAGTCTGTAGGATCATCTTATGTAAATAATATCTTAATTCTTTAAAGAAAGGTAACTTGATCATTTTAGCTGCATATACAGGACTGTCTCAGAAAATTAGAATATTGTGATAAAGTCCTTTATTTTCTGTAATGCAAAAATTTCATACATTCTGGATTCATTACAAATCAACTGAAATATTGCAAGCCTTTTATTATTTTAATATTGTTGATTATGGTTTACAGTTTAAGATTAAGATTCCCAGAATATTCTAATGTTTTGAGATAGGATATTTGAGCTTTCTTAAGCTGAAAACCATGATCAGCAATATTAAAATAATAAAAGGCTTGCAATATTTCAGTTGATTTGTAATGAATCCAGAATATATGACATTTTAGTTTTTTTAATTGCATTACAGAAAATAAAGAACTTTATCACAATATTCTAATGTTCTGAGACAGTCCTGTATCTTGTTAGGGTGATTAAAAAGTGGTTTCTGAGATTTCTTTGTTTTGACAGAGAAGAAACAGCGACCCCCGCCGAAAAGTGGTAAGACATAATCCTTATAAAACCAGTAGGCCCTGGCTTCATGTACGTCAGTAAATATAACTCTTTTCTCTTCTTTTGTTGCAGCAGATAGAGGATTCTTACCTCCGGCCCCACCTGAAAAAGGTGCAGCTCATTTTGTTTTTACTTTAACTGTTAAAGTGTTAAACTGTTCTTTTACAAAAGAAAGTGATTCGGGTTATAACATGGAGCAAATTTAATGCTCCCTCTGATCCTCTTTTTTATGGTTTTTAAGCTTCTGAAAACTTTCTGAGTGTAACATTTTCCACAATGCCTGTGTAATGGATAATGTAGTTTTTAGGACTCAATGATAGACTTTGTCATCTCATCCCCATTTATGCTCCCACTCAAACAACTTTTAACGGGAAAGAAAAGGAAACTAAAATGTACAAGTTTTAGTGTAACCTGCAAAGGTCCCAAAACATTTGGAATGAGCTTGGTAGTGCTATAAAAGAGTCTGGATATCTCTCAATTAAAAAAAAAAAAGACTAAAAAGAAAATTGTTATTAAATTATGTCTCTTATTACATTTTTTTATGTACCAATACCTGATGTATTATTTTTATATGAATATATTTTGTATCTAGGAAATCTGAGGAGGTCTCAGGTTTTTTTTTTTTTTTTTTTTTCTTATTTAAGTTATAAGGTTATTATATTGTATGTATATGTATAATATGTGTAATTTATAGTTGTTCTGCTGTGTGACTGGGCCCCTATTCATAAGCTACAGTAGCTTCTGGGGAGTCCCATTTTACAAACCTCAATTGATTATTATCTGTATTTGTGTTTTTTTTTTTAATTATTTGTAAAATAAACTCTAAACTTAAACTTAAACAATCAGTTGAGTATTACACGGTAGATCAAGATTATATTAGCCTGAAAATACGTTTGTATTTCCCCTCCAAGCCTCCCTCTGCCGGCCCCGGCTCCTTCCACATGGCCACGGTGGACATCCAGAACCCAGACATCCAGTCGTCGCGCTACCGCTCCATGCCTTCCCCCCTGGCTCCTTCAGCTCTGCTCGACAAAGGGAAGAAAAGCAAGAAGGGCAAGAAAAAAAGTGCCTAAGCTCTCCAAAGCAGACATAGGAGCACCCAGCGGATTCAAGTAATGCCGCACAGCTGGTCTCCGGCGCGGCAGATATTTTTTACTGCTCTGTTCATGTTCAGCCGCTTTAGCTGATTGATGGTTTTTCCTGTCATCGTCTTTCCATCAGGCATGTGTCACATGTTGGATGGGACCCCAACAACCTTGATCCTGATCTGATGCAGCTCTTCTCCAAGGCCGGCATTAGTGAAGATGAGCTCAGGGATGAAAAGACCTCCCAGCTCATCTATGACATCATTGAGCAGTCCGGGGGCATGGAGGCCGTGAAGCGGGAGGTGAACAGTGGAGGTCAGTCCCGTCATGTTACCCAGTAACCACCTCGTCCTGGGAGCTCATGGAAACTGGGCTGAGTTGTAACGCACACCTTGACTACATTTACATGCAGTCAATGACCCTTTTCTAACCAGAATATTAGCAATAACCCGGTTTTGCACGGCCATGTAAACACCAATAACCCCTTTGAATAACCGGAATTTGCTCATATTCTGGTTTTTCAAAACCAGAATATGAGCCCTGGGTTACTCCTTTTCTAACCTGAATATTTGGTCATGTAAACGCCTAACGGAATATCCTCATCAAAAGGAACAGGAATTGTTTTCTGCACATGTTCTTTTCGCAAGGAATCTAGGGCTGCGTCCGAAATTTCTATACTTCCACCCTAATGAGTGGCAAAATGAGTATGCAAGATTTTTTAGTGTTTCCGAAACATTAGAACGTACTCAATAGTATGTACTATCCATACTCATTCCGGAGAAATGTATTAGTGTGGATTGAAGGACACTAGCTAAGCAGAAACTTCCCACAATGCAATGCAGCGGTGTTTGGTTGCTAAGTGATACGTCATAAGTATAATATTAAGTATAATAATATTATATAATATTAATATTATAATATTCGTATATATAATAATATTACATAATGTCATCTTGTTTGGGCCAAGATAAAGGGGAAATAGCGGAGTGGTGCAGCTACTGCTGCTGTTACCATGGTAACAGCTGCTACTGCTGCTGTTACCATGGTAACAGCTGCTACTGCTGCTGTGACACGTCACTTCCTCCCAACGGCAGGAAGTGACGTGTGCGTTCTTAATAGTACGTCCAAATTAATGCACACTACTGATATTTACTCAAAAGTGTGCCAAACTTAAGTATACTTTTTAGTATATACTGTTTAGTCTGGCATTTCGGACGCACCGTTGGTCTTTTGAGTCCAGGAAGTTCTTATAAACACGGAGAAACACAAGACCAGGAGGAGACTAATAACTTCATAAATGTAATGAAGGATGAACATTTCTGCATTTGTAGATGGTAGAAAGTACCGGGATAGAAGATTTACAAGAAGGTGAGAGAAAAGTTGCGCGAAGCAGCATTTGTACGAACGCCAGACCAGATCAAGCACCGCTGGAAGACGCTGGAAAAATATTGACCTTAACCCCAATTTTGACTGCATGTAAACGTAGTCCTTCTTTCCCTTCTCCACAGGCGCTGCCCCTCCACCCCCCCCACCTGGCAGACAGGGACCCCTGCCTCCTCTGCCCGGCCCCGGCCCCGGCCCCTCCGGTCCGGCCCCCCCTCCCTCCCGAGCTCGCTCCGGTCCCCTGCCCCCCCTCCCTGGCCAGCAGCGGGGAGGGCCCTCAGCCAAGCCCCCTCCGCTGCGCGGGGGTCCGCCACCCCCCCCTCCGGCGAGCCGGGCCGGTCTGCCCCCACTGCCCCCGCCGGCGCACCCGGGGCCTCCTCAGATGCCCCCGTCCTCCAAGCCCTCTCACAGCATGCCGGCCCCCCCTCCACCATCAAACCAGCGCTCCGGGGGCGTCCCTCCTCCTGCTCCCTCCACACCCAGCAGAGGAGGGGGAGGGGGAGGGGGGCCTCCACCCCCACCTCCCCCACCTCCACCCCCACCTCCTCTAACCTCCACTCCCTCAGACTCCCCAGCCCCCCGACCCCCGGCCCCCCCCTCCTCCTCTGGAGGAGGAGGAGACGGAAGAGGAGCTCTGCTGGACCAGATACGAATCGGGAAGAGTCTCAAAAAAGTAAAGCAACTTGGTTTTTCTCAGGATAAAGAAAACAGACAAACATCTAAAACTGCTATATTCTTGATTGCTCGGCATGTTTCTGTTGTACTGTATTAAGGCGTACCTTCAATGAATGTTTTAAAACTGTTTTTATATATAAGGCGCACCACATTATAAGGCGCACCTTCAATGACTGACGTATTTTAAAACTTTTTCCATATATAAGGCGCTACAGTAGAGCTGGGGTTACGTTCTGCATCCATTAGACCAAGGGTCTCAACCCGCGGCTCTTTCATCCTTATACTGCGGCTCCGAGTGGCTTGGCAAAATAAATTACAAAAAAAAAAAAAAAAAAGTATTTAATTGAAGTGTACGGAGCCCCTCTGGTGAGATTTGAAAAAAATTAAATAACTCGTGGCCACGCATTAATAACTCGTGGCCACGCATTAATAACTCGTGGCCACGCATTAATAACTCGTGGCCATACATTAATTATCTCGTGGCCATGCATTAATTAACTTGTGGCCACGCATTGATTAACTCGTGGCCATGCATTGATTAACTCGTGGCCACGCATTAATAACTCGTGGCCACGCATTAATTATCTCGTGGCCATGCATTAATTAACTTGTGGCCACGCATTGATTAACTCGTGGCCATGCATTGATTAACTCGTGGCCACGCATTAATAACTCGTGGCCATGCATTAATTATCTCGTGGCCACGCATTAATAACTCGTGGCCATACATTAATTATCTCGTGGCCATGCATTAATTATCTCGTGGCCATGCATTGATTAACTCGTGGCCATGCATTGATTAACTCGTGGCCACGCATTAATAACTCGTGGCCACGCATTAATTATCTCGTGGCCATGCATTGATCAACTCGTGGCCACGCATTAATTATCTCGTGGCCATGCATTGATTAAGTCGTGGCCACGCATTGATTAACTCGTGGCCACGCATTAATTATCTTGTGGCCACGCATTAATTATCTCGTGGCTACGAGTTATTAATGCGTGGCCACGCATTATTTCATTTTTTTCAAATGTCACCAGAGGGGCTCCGTAGAAGTGTATTTTATTTGTGTTAGTTTTTTAATATTTTAGTTCTAAATTGGAAGATTATTGTGATCTTGACATATTAGAATAAATATATTTTATTGTTTTTCGTCGCTCAAAATACGTATATGTCTATGGTTGCGAGACCAGTTGCGGCTCAATATTGATCCATATATAAGGCGCATCAGATTATAAGGCGCATGGTCAGCCATTGAAAAAATTGAAGGCTTTTAGGTGCGCCTTATAGTGCGGAAAATACGGTAATCAGTTTTGCAAAAGAAGGTTTGATCATTGTGGTCCTGTCCTGGTGTGTGACAGGTGACGGAGAGCCCTGACCTCCCTGCTCCTGCAGCACCAGGGGGGGAAGGGGAAGGCATCGTGGGGGCTCTCATGATGGTCATGCAGAAGAGGAGCAAGGTCATCCATTCCTCCGGTAAAAACCAGAGAGCAATGTGAGCATGTGGTCCATGAAATCTTCTAGGAAATGACGTCCCTCATCTTTATGTGTTCACTCTTTCAGACGAAAGCGAAGATGACGGCGGAGACGAAGACGAGGATGACGATGAATGGGATGACTGATGTGGCAGCTCTGATTTTTGTGGATTCTGAAGCTGTGAAACTTTTTGAAAAATGTTTTACCGTCCAGCTGTTACATGGGATGACGCCACTGAGGCAGTCAGTGCAAACTGGAGTACGACTTGTGTGTGTATATAAAACTTTGTATGCAATTAAATAAATGAACTCGTAGTTGAACATAAAAGACTGAAAGTGCAATGATTATACATTTGTCCAAGTATTTCCAGTGTATCATCGACATAACAAAACATCGCTGAGACGGTGAGGATTTCTGACTGGAAAGTATCTTGTTTTCTTGAACTTCCCGTTATTATTTTTAAATCTGTGAAACCTGCATGTGACAGAACGCCAGCGAACAAGGACCCTTCTGAGCCAGATTCATTCCCATTTTTATGGCATACTGTACATAAAAAAATCAGGTTCTTTTATTATTTTCTCATACATTTGTGCAAAAATCCCCATTTCCCTCAAATACCACCACCGACAAAGTGCATAACTGGGAAAACACTGTACGCTACAAATATGTTCCACACTCACATACCGTAGCCTACCAAAGCACAGGACAGTAAGGGCATTATTACACGTCAACATCCAATGGAATTAGCTTAACAGAATACATTACACCTTACAAACATCATAGCAAGTTCGGAGAAACAGTGAAATGTACAACTTGCAACAAACAACAATGCGCATGCAAAATATGCATTTTTGTCGCCATTAGCATCATACAACACAAGGCTAATCTGAAGAACATATCATGAACATACACATATTCACAATCAATATATTACATTTCTGTTTAAAGATTCATACTGGAAAGCAAAGCTGTGTATTTTTTTGTTTTGTTTTTCTGTTTGTTTGGTTTTTTTGCATTTTGTAGCCCATTAACTACAGGAATCCATGTACTTTACATCTCAGTCAGTCTTTTTCCCTAGAACACCAAGTGTGTGTGAAACGTGTGATCAATTCCACCGATCAGCCTTAAATTAGTTCTTTTTTATGATTTTTTTTTTTTTTTTACCACACTAGCGTTGCATGGTAATAAAGCTGTGTTCTGGTAACAGAAAGTGTATGGTATTATTGAGAATGTGGTCATCAGTTGTGTGAACTAGAATAAATATGAATTTTCTGGGCCCTCATTTGCAGAACGACAGACACTTTAACAACAGATTGGCATCATCACTTGCCGAATGAATGGAAGTGACACCTAAACACGTGTCAAACTAAAAGTCCAGCATAAAGTCCACGCAGGCCAGAGTTGGAGAGAGAGCGGTCCCGTCCTCTAACCGAGGCCTTGGTCCTGGCTTTCTGTGTGCCTGCGGCTGGTGCGCTTGCGCTGCTGCTGTTTGGGGTTGAGTTGGTCCCAGTAGGACTGGCAGTACTGGTTGATCAGCCTGATCTCCGGGGGGAAAGGGGTGGAGGTGAGGGTGGACTGCAGGTAAAGCCTCGGCTGGTGACCTTTTGGCTGTTCGTCCTCATCTTTGGCGGTGAGCGCTAAAGCGATGTCTCGGTCCAGGATCCTCAAGGCCACGCGAGCCACCGTGTGTTTGAAGTTGTTTTCCGTGGCGAGGCAGTGGTAGACACCGGCGTCTGACTGGTTCAGGGACTTCAGGAGGATGCCCTGGTTGGTCTTAAGAACTCCTGTGGCACGGTTAAGCTGCAGTTATAAGGAATGAAACAGCAGAGGTTTAAAAGCAGAAAAAAAACTGACTTAAATTTGTGTACATGATAGGGATGGGCGGATAAAAAAATTATCACGATAATTTCTGGCATTTATCCCGATAACGATAAAAATGACAATAAAAAAAATACCAATTCAACTCCATCTTTGTAACTATAAATCTATCACCACATTCAGTCTTTGGAGCCCCCAAATCACTGCTCTAAAAGATACTAAATGCTACTAAACTACACCAATTACATTGAATTAATAAAAACCAATTAAATGAGTTACACCTGTACTGCAAAACTAATGACTCAGATCCTCCATGTTTGTTACACAAACACGTATCAACAGGAATTTATCTTTCTTTCTTTCTTTCTTTCTTTCTTTCTTTCTTTCTTTCTTTCTTTCTTTCTTTCTTTCTTTCTTTCTTTCTTTCTTTCTTTCTTTCTTTCTTTCTTTCTTTCTTTCTTTCTTTCTTTCTTTCTTTCTTTCTTTCTTTCTTTCTTTCAGGCTCATTTCCTTCCTTCCTTCCTTCCTTCCTTCCTTCCTTCCTTCCTCCCTCCCTCCCTCCCTCCCTCCCTCCCTCCCTTCCTTCCTTCCTTCCTTCCTTCCTTCCTTCCTTCCTTCCTTCCTTCCTTCCTTCCTTCCTTCCTTCCTTCCTTCCTTCCTTCCTTCACATACGTTGTGCTTCGATTTAACGCAGAACCATAAATCAGCTTCACACAAACACTTTTGAATTTTGGAATTTTTTTGACGGTATATCGTGAACGGTAAAATATCACCCATTTCTACATGACATAAAAAGTATTAAGTTGTCATTTATGGAAGTTGACACAATTTCCTGAAATGTTTATGGCATATTTGTGTTAGATAAGTAGAGTACAACAGTTTCCGTTTTCATCTGGATACAGCTTTGTTCACAGAAGAGAGTTTTAGGGGGTGGACTCAGGCACTTGACTTTGCTCATTTTTCCATTTCCGAGGAGGAGTATGTTTATATTTAAACCCAGAATAATATATCTGTCTGCAATGTAGTGGAAGATCAACATGTTCCACATACTGCTGTGACATACTGTAGGTTTTATGTCAGACGCCACTCCTGTCACAGTCCTCACCAGTACTCGAGTTGTAAAAAGAATCAGGATGGTGGGGATGGTGGATTTTTATCATATGGGGACAGATCATTTGTGCTGATTACAAATAATATAATATATTACAAATAATAGCAGTGACCAAAACAGCTGCAGAAATACTGCAGGAATGACATAGCAGCAGTTAAATGCAGCCTTCTGTAAGCTTTAAATATCCACTGGGCTTACATCAAATACATCAAAACACAACAATAAAAAACACTTTTCTGAACTTATCAATATGACTCTGTCCTTCACAGGATAAGTAACATGGATCACTGCAAAAACTCACAATCTTAACAAGAATATTTGTCTTATTTCTAGTTAAAATGTCTCATTTTAGTAAAAAAAATCTCATTACACTTAAAACAAGACTCATCACTGGAAAAAACTACAATTTTCACCTGTTTCAAGTAGATGGCAGATTTTCCTACTTATTTCAAGTGAAAATTTACTTGAAACAGGTGAAAATTGTCAAATAAGTTATTTTTCTGGTGTTATTTTTCTGGTGATGACTCTAAATGTTGAAATAGCAGTAAAACCACTTTCATTGATGAAATGACATAAGGGATGGAAAGGGGGGATGGCAGTTTTACAGGGGGGATGATTTGGACCGTTTTTATTTCAGGGGGGGATGCCATCCCCCCTCATCCCCCCTCAACTCTAGTACTGGTCCTCACGATTTATTCAGGTTGGGACCAGAAATATAAGTAAAGTGGACACCTAGGTGGCACATGTTGGAGGTGGAGATCGATCAGAAAAACCTTCTGGTTTGGAAATTTAGTAAATTAACTCTTACCTACCATGGCCACCTAAAGTCTACCGCAACCACCGCAGAAGAGAGGAACTATGAGGTAGCATTAAACAGAAATAGCCAAGTAAAGTAGAGGTACAGTTACCTTCAATCACTGGAAAATAGAAATATCTAAGTCTTGGGAAAAAAAGAAAGCTATGAAAAATGAGTTGCCGAGACTTAAAGGCGGCCCCATCCGATATTTTTTTAGAAATATATTTTTAATAAATATTCTACATATTCAACCTTTAAGTCTGAAAATACATTTGTTCAATTTTGAATAATTTAGGGTATTTTTATTGGGGGGGACAATGGTCCTTCAGTAAAAGTCTGAACATTCATCTGTTGGCTCGTGTGCTCTCTGACCGAAGCCCTTCAGGGGTCAGTTAGTCTGGAACCCAGTATCAGAGGGCTAAATCCTCAACAATATGTCTCTATTTTGACTTGTGACACGACTTCTCAGCTCCCGTCTGCCAAAGAGCTGATCAGACAGGAGCCCTTTACTGTCACACATCGCTGTCAACAGGAGTGTTTCACGTCAAAGCTGCAAAACATTACAAATGTTCAATGACTTTTTAGCATTGTTGTCCAGTTTAAGGCATGTATCATTAATCAAAATAATGTAAACAATCAAAAGTGATTATTGCTTTGATAGTAATCAGAGGTGTCAAGTAACAAAGTACAAATACTTAGTTACCTTACTTAAGTAGAAATTTTGGTTATCTATACTTCACTGGAGTAATTATTTTTCAGACGACTTTTTAATTTTACTCCTTACATTTTCACGCAATTATCTGTACTTTTTACTCCTTACATTTTAAAAACAGCCTCGTTACTCTATTTCATTTCGGCCTTTAAATAAAAACTATCCAGTTAAATTGCTCCATCCAGATAGAGTGAATTTGGTTGTGGTTGTTTCAGATGTTCTTGTCCAGTTTTGTTCTTACATCCGTTCCCTCAGATTCCTGCAACTAAACTTGGATGTACATTCCAATAAAGGTTAGGATAAATGATAACATGCCTCTGAAGTTTGACTTTTTGCACCATTACAATACTTATAGGCAACTAGTCATCATATCTGCTGCTCTCTGAAACACATGTTAATGCTCAATAGTACACATATATGCTTCTTTAATATATTTGCATTATACTAAGATACATTCATTTTCAATGGCTTTTGTCCTTAATAGCTTTTTTCCCCTTACATTACTTTTACTTTTATACTTTAAGTAGTTTTGAAACCAGTACTTTTAAACTTTTACTTGAGTAAAAAACTTGAGTTGATACTTCAACTTCTACAGGAGTATTTTTAAACTCTAGTATCTATACTTCTACCTGAGTAATGAATGTGAATACTGAAGACACCTCTGATAGTAATTAGATTTGTTGGTCACGATGTTTCTAACAAAGAGTAGAAATCTGTACTCTATAATCTCAACTCTGATTACATGTTTATGAGCCAGATTATGTTTCAACAGGCAGATCAGCCACGTAATAAGTGTCAAACCATTCCTTTCAAAGATTTGATGGCTTTTCCTCACCACTTTCCTCTTTCCCTCTCTCTGGAAGAGCCACTTGATGGAGGCCTGAGGCGAGCGGGGCTGACACTCCAGGAAGGTGCTGCTGCCCTCCACCCCGAACTGCACCGTCTCTCGCAGGCGTTTCTCCACTGCACACACGGATGGAAAGAGAAATGTTGAAAAATGCTCAGGATTAACAAAAAAACAAAAAGATTGAGCTGTGCAGAGTGACTACGTTTCCATGCATCAATAACCCTTTTCTAACCGGAATATTGGCAATAACCCGGTTTTGCACGGCCATGTAAACACCAATAACCCCTTTGAATAACCGGAATTTGCTCATATTCTGGTTTTTAAAAACCTGAATATGAGCCCTGGGTTACTCCTTTTAAAACCTGAATATTGGGTCATGTAAACGCCAAACGGAATATCCCCATCAAACAGAACAGGAATTTGTTTTCTGCATGTTCTTTTGGCAAGGAATCCTGGTCTTTTGAGTCCAGGAAGTTCTTATAAACACGGAGAAACACAAGACCAGGAGGAGACTAATCACTTCATAAATGTAATGAAGGATATGAACATTTCTGCATTTGTAGACGGTAGAAAGTACCGGGATAGAAGATTTACAAGAAGGCAGTACTGGAGTTGAGGGGGGATGAGGGGGACGGCATCCCCCCCTGAAAAAAAAAAAGGTCCAAATCATCCCCCCTGTAAAACTGCCATCCCCCTTTCCATCCCTTATGTCATTTCATCAATGAATGTGGTTTTACTGCTATTTCAACATTTAGAGTCATCACAGAAAAATAACACCAGAAAAATAACTTATTTGACAATTTTCACCTGTTTCAAGTAAATTTTCACTTGAAATAAGTAGAAAAATCTGCCAGTGGGACAAGATTTATCTTCTTATTACAAGCAAAAAGTTTTTTACTACTCATTTCAAGTGAAAATCTACTTGAAACAGGTGAAAATTGTTGTTTTTTCCAGTGATGAGTCTTGTTTTAAGTGTTATGAGATTTTTTTTACTAAAATGAGACATTTTAACTAGAAATAAGACAAATATTCTTGTTAAGATTGTGAGTTTTTGCAGTGATCCATGTTACTTATCCTGTGAAGGACAGAGTCATATTGATAAGTTCAGAAAAGTGTTTTTTATTGTTGTGTTTTGATGTATTTGATGTAAGCCCAGTGGATATTTAAAGCTTACAGAAGGCTGCATTTAACTGCTGCTATGTCATTCCTGCAGTATTTCTGCAGGTGTTTTGGTCACTGCTATTATTTGTAATATATTATATTATTTGTAATCAGCACAAATTATCTGTCCCCATATGATCAAATCCACCATCCCCCCTGATTGTTTTTTACAACTCGAGTACTGCAAAAAGGTGAGCGAGAAGTTGCACGAAGCAGGATTTGTACGAACACCAGACCAGATCAAGCTCCGCTGGAAGACGCTGGAAAAGGAGAACTACAGGGCCGAGAAACAAAAGGGTACCAGCGGGTCCGATTATCCGCTGTGCTGCTGTTATTGTTGTTGTTTTGGATTTGGATACAGGAAGAAGAAGCGGAAATGAGGGGAATTGCGATGACGTCCGTGCGTCGCTGATTTGATCCAGATATCCCAAATGATTAATCACCATGTATACAGGGATAACCCTGTTTGCTCACGCATGGAAACAGATTATTCCCAATGTTTCAGTAACCAGAATATTGACCATAACCCCAATTTTGACTGCATATAAACGTAGTCAATGTCTAAGAAGCAAACCAAGAGAGGGAGAAAGCTCTCACCTTTGGCATTGAAGCCTCTGCACTGTCTGAGTGGATCCCCGTGTTTAACATCCTGCCTTCTGCTCCTCCTGAAACAACAATAAGAGTTTAGGTTTAGGCAGGACTGACGCGGCCTCTCTGCGTGCCTCGGTGCATCGTGGGGATACGAGGCGCCTCTCGCCTTTTGGTGGACGGGGTGAAGGCCGAGCAGCTCTCTCCGTCCCAGGCGCAGTAGGGGTCCCGTGCCAGACAGCAGTCGGAGCAGGCCCGGCCGTACACGCCGCAGCGGTGCAGCGACACCTGCGTCAGCCCGGCGTCGGATGACACGTACAGCTGTTGCTGCGGCGACACAAACAACACAAGCTCAACTCAGAGACCCCGTGAAGCGGCTTCAGTACATGCAGGGATGTGTTTGTGTTCCCCTCAGATAGTCTTCAAGATAAACATGCTTACTCTTTTGGAAGATATCTTCATTGTTTTGACAGGAGCTCTGGTCTGTGAATCAACAAACAGCAAAAGTTGAGCTTTCATGTTTGAGATCATTGAACAGATGAACGGGTTAACCAGAGCAGGATCTAGAGGGGACTGTGTTGTCCCGTTCAGGAAAAGTGCTTTTGGGCAGGCAGCGTTTTTATACCGAGCATCTCATACATGGAACCAGAGCTGGTAGAGTAGCCAAAAAATTGTACTCAAGTAAAAGTACTGTTACTTCAGAATAATATGACTCAAGTAGAAGTAAAAAGTAGTCATCCAAATAATTACTTGAGTAAAAGTAAAAAAGTACTTGGTGAAAAAAGTACTCAAGTACTGAGTAACTGTTGAGTAACGTCTGATTTATTTTTTTAACACAACCATTGAAACAGACAAAAGTACAAAATAATCATGTTCAGGGAAATTAAATCAATAAAATAATAAAATTAATTAAAATTAATAAAAAATAGCTTAAATTAAAATAATCTTAAAGTAAATTCAAGTACTTTAATAAATAATAAAATAATAACAGAATAAAAAAATAAATTAAGCACAAGTAGCACAAAATTTCCAGCCTTTGTACTTTTCTTTTTTAACCAGGCAGAACTAGAACAAACATGAACTCATAGAAACTCTGTGTGTGTTTGAGTCTGTGTAAATGTGACAAAACATGCAAAAACAAACATTTTTCCCAAAGAATCACTCAGTGATGTCATGAGATTGACACGTACGTGGATAAAAGGGATAAAAGAAAAGTAACAGCTCAACGTAGCCTAATGTAGCGGAGGAAGAGTAACAGTTTCTTCTTCACAAATCTACTCAAGTAAAAGTAAAAAGTATAGTGATTCAAAACTACTCCTAAAAGTACAACATTTCCCAAAACTTACTCAAGTAAATGTAAAGGAGTAAATGTAACTCGTTACTACCCACCTCTGCATGGAACACAGTAGCAAATGTCATACGAGACAAACCCACCCTCACCTTCATTAAACACTTAAGAACAAGCTTCTAGAGAATCAAGTCTGCACTCATATTACATCTTAGTGTATTTTATTGTATGTTTTATCTTATTTACTAGTGTATTTTTCTGCTGTTTGTCATCATTTCATGGACTGTATGTAATGTATGTGTGTCTGGAACCTTCTTTTACATCAACCAGGGACTAAAGATGCAAATTAGTCACTGTAAATCTAGCATATTTACATGAAAATGTTATTATTAATATGTACTGTCCCTGGTTCTTTTTTCCTTTAAAAATAAAATAAAAATACAAATACAATGCAAATACAATTGAGGTCTAGTGTTGTCAGGCAAGTGTAAAGACGTACCCGGAAAACCTCCACTTCCTCCAGTGTCAGTTCCTCCATGCTCACTGGGTCCTTCGGTAGCACTATAACCTTCTGCACAGTGCCGCGGTCTGAGCGGGACATGAATAGAATAGAATAGAATAGAATAGAAAGCCTTTATTATCGTTATACTGGTACAATGAGATTAGGCAGCAGCTCCGTAAAAGTGCACACATGCAAAAACTATGTAAACAAGTCAAGACTGTAAACAACAAAATGGGAAACATTAAACATAAATATATATACACACTAGGAATGGGTGATATTTTACCGTTCACGATAAACCGTCAAAACAATTCCCCACGGTAAGAATTTGTCATCTCACGGTAAAAATGATAAATTCCCGTTGATGATGTTTTTGTGTAAAACTGATTTATGGTTCTGTGTTAAATCGATGCAGAACGTATGTGAAGGAAGGAAGGAAGGAAGGAAGGAAGGAAGGAAGGAAGGAAGGAAGGAAGGAAGGAAGGAAGGAAGGAAGGAAGGAAGGAAGGAAGGAAGGAAGGAAGGAAGGATGGAAGGAAGGAAGGAAGGAAGGAAGGAAGAAATGAGCCTGAAAGAAAGAAAGAATCTCCTAAAATATGAAAGAAAGAAAGAAAGAAAGAAAGAAAGAAAGAAAGAAAGAAAGAAAGAAAGAAAGAAAGAAAGAAAGAAAGAAAGAAAGAAAGAAAGAAAGAAAGAAAGAAAGAAAGAAAAATTTGTGTTTGTGTAACAAACATGGAGGATCTGAGTCATTCCAGTTTTGCAGTACAGGTGTACTAATTTAATTGGTTTTTATTAATTCAATGTAATTGGTGTAGTTTAGTATCATTTAGTATCTTTTAGAGCAGTGTTTTGGGGCTCCAAAGACTGAATGTGGTGATAGATTTATAGTTACAAAGGTGGAGTTGAATTGGTATTTTTTTATCGTCATTTTTATCATTATTGGGACAAATGCCAGAAATTATTGTGATACATTTTTTAGTCCATACCGCCCATCCCTAATACACACACTATAAAAAATGAGTGAATGAGAGAATAACTAAGTACATGAATGAGTGGGAGAATATTGCACTTGACTGGATGGAAGGAATATTGCACATAGATGAATTAAGGAATATTGCACATTATGCATGGGGAATATTGCACAGTATGAGGTAGTTTTTACTGGTTTAGAAAGTTCAAGACCACCACTTTCTTGCAGAAAATAATCTTCAGTCAGGCATCCCCCCCCAGCCCGGCAGCCGTCTCACCTGTGCCCAGGAAGAGCACCTCGTAGCGGCCGTCCACCGCGTCCACCTGGTCCACCACCAGGGCCGTGAAGCGGTAGTCCACCGCCGTCCTCACCACCAGGGGCGCCGGTGGATCGGGTAAACCGGGTGAAACATGAGCGGATGGGCTCGGATGAAATTCACAGCTTCATCTGAGAAGTTCTTGGAGGAGACGATGCCGGGAGTGAAGGTTCCTCCCGGACACTGGATTGAAAGGATGAAAAGACGTGTGCAATTTCATAATGATTATAATTTCAGGAAATTATATGACCGCATCGCCTTGGACACGACAAGACAGAAACCTACCGTCCCGGGCCGTGGGTAGGGAATCTTGCCAGTGTACTCTGTCCATTGATAGTTATGGCCATGTTTGTGGGCAAACGGTCCGTTGAAGACATTGCGGATGTCCGCCATCGAGTACACGCAGACGGCCGAGCCTTTGAACACAGAGCTTGTGCAGAAACGATTAAAGTAAGACGGAGAAGTTTGAGTTTGAGTTTATTTCGATCAGCAAAAAAATAAAAAAGTCCTTCCAACAAAACAAAGAAAGGGTACACAGGTCTGACCGAAAGGGTTAGGGCTGAGGCTAACGAGCTTATAGATGCCCTAACCTTTATACCATCAAATCATATATAGCATGCGTATATACAGTACGCACACATACACATTGATGCATTCATGCATCTACACCCATATATAGTGCACATACTCATAGATTTTCACACGTACACATATACCTACCACCTATACATATAAATACACATACACAGCTAATACCAAACATAATACCAGAGATTCAGTTCAATTTCCCCCAAAATCGTGACTATATACCATCATGTCTATAAATATCCAGAGTATTGTTTTTAAATTCTTTTTTGAATTGCGCAATATTTTTACTTTCTTTGATGTTGTCAGGTAACTTATTCCACAATTCACCCCATGGACAGATACACACATGCTTTTCCGAGTAGAATGTACAATCGGTTGTTTGAAATTCCATCTCCCTCTTAGCTCATATCCTCCTTCTCTGACTGAAGTGGGAGACAGCTTTCACCCAACCCATGAAATTAGGGCATCGACTACCCACAAACATTTCTGAAAACAAACTGAGTGAACAAGGCTGGGTGGGGTATAATTTTATCAGGCAAGCTTGTAAGAATGACTCACCCGGCTGTGGTGAAGAGAGCGTACACCATGGGGCTGCGTTCATCCTGCGCTGGCTGGATGAAGACATCGCCTAGAGGGGAATAAAATGATATGCAAGTCATTAACTCTAAAGTTGAAGCAGATTTGCATGAAAAGCGACTGATTCAGGTTTTATATATGGCTTTACGTAGTTCATCAAATCGCGTCTCCACTCCGTCGTCTCCTATCACCGAACAGATGAGACGAGCCTTCAGGAACGTGGTCCAGCGGTTCACCAGGGACTTCTGCCCTCCTTCGTCGTTCTACAGGAGAGCGTTTCAGTCATGATGCAATACGTGCAACGTGTTTCATGTTTGAGATTAAAGCTCTCATAAGTACGGTGGCTGAGACCCGCCATTGCGGAAAATTAAAGAAACGCTGCAAATAAAATAAACGCTTTGCAAATAAAATAAACGCTGAAAATAAAAACAAACGCCGCTGCAAATAAAAGAAACGCTGCAAATAAAAAAAAAACGACGCAAATAAAAAACCACAACAGAAGTGAATTACCGGGGACTATTTTTGCTGATGCACCGGTGTTTTTTACGTGAGAGGAGAAGAAGAAGATGAAGAGGACGTAAGTGAAAAGGAAGAAATAAGAAGAGCGAGGAATAAGAAGAACAACGAACGAGAAAATAAGTGAAAAGGTTAGTGTTCAACGTCGCTACGTGTAATTTTTAATGTGCAACACCGGTGCATCGGCAAAAATAGTCCCCGGTAATTCATTTCCGTTGTGGCTTTTTTATTTGCGTCGTTTTTTTATTTTATTTGCAGCGTTTCTTTTACTTGCAGCGGCGTTTCTTTCTGTTTGCAGCGTTACTTTTATTTTCAGCAATGGCGGGTCTCGGCCACCGTACATAGGCAGCGGGGCTTCAGCTCACCAGACAAACTCTTCCCACCCGGGCTAAAACTGTGGGACTCGTCCCACTGCTGGAGTCCAGACTCTTCTCGCGGAAAAAGAAGTAAAGTTTGTCATCGTTCTTTTCTGCACTGTCAGGGATCTGCTGGATCTGAATAAACACCGGTTCTGTGGGGATAAAAACATACGAGCAGAGAAGGGGACGGAGAAAAGTGGTTGTCAAGTAAAATAAGAGGAACCAGAACGTGTAATCACCAGCGTTTACCTGCTCACACCTACACTTACTCACCATTGAGCCACCTGGAGTCATACTGCTCCGTCCTGATTGCTGTTCTCCCTCCCATGGTCCTGAACAGAGCAGCGTCTGTGCTCATAAAGTCAATATGGACACCTGCATATAGGTTGTTATCTACAAAGGTGAGGGAAACAGATCAGAGCGGTGAAAATTTTTTTACCCAGCACCTGAAAGAATTTGAGAGGAGTCGGCATGTTTTTGTTGTGGTTACAAATGAAAAGCATCTCACTGATCAGAACGCCGATGTTCTCCTGTTTGGGGTCGTACGAGCACTTTCCCTTCCCTGAATCCACATACCCGGGGACCAGCCTAAACAGGTAGTCCTGCACAAACAACACCAGCCCACGTTGAAAACTTACACAGCCTTTATTCACAAGAATTATCCAAGCTTTTCAAGCAATAAAGAAGAATTAAAAATGAACTTTGGTTTTTATGAGATGTGGACGCCTTTCTTACAATTTATGAGTGATGTGAGGATGTGAGATGCTTGTGATTGGGTAATTGTACTTTTATTTTCAGTCTGGTTTTACTTGTGAAAGTGTACTCCAGCTAAGGTAACTCAGGTGCAAATAATAACTTGGCTGTAAGAGATAAACAGAATGATGACTGATAATTATGATTTATTTAATTTAAATATATTTTATTTTTACTTTTACATTTTTTATTTATTTATTTACTTTTAATTAAAAAATTTTAATTTGTATTTACTAATTTCTTCCGTTATTATTTATTTTTTCAATTTAATTTCCTCATGTATATGTACATATGATTATATGTGCATATGTGTATGCATGTATGTATTTATTTATTTATTTTATTTAAAGGTTTAAATTACAGGGACAATGCACATTAATAACACATTTAAACCAATGTAAAATGTGCCGGAATTAGACAAAAGGCTATTTTGCATCCGCTGTCTCTGGACTGGTGTAAAAATAGTCAACCTAAAAGAAAGAATTATTAGATACAATCAATAAAACATTTCATGTATATGCAGGCTTGTGTGCATGTGTATATGTACATAACTGTATTCTTTATTTAACATTTTGACTGAGAATGTTGTGTTATTGGGGATGGGAGGGAGGGGTTTTATGGATGTCTGTTCTGTATATTTAAGGAAAAAAACCAATAAATATATTGTTGAATAAAAAAAAAATTCACTTTGGTAAAAGCTGATGCACCGATTCTACTTAAATACGTAAATGTGAAAATGTAGAAGCACTCAAGTCAGCCTTCTGTGTAACTGCAAACCCTTTAAAGCTAAATCCCTCCAGCAGTGTCTGTGCTATCTGAGCGTCATCATTATGTAAATGAAAGGAAATCAAATATTTGCAGCTTTAGATTTATTTAAGAACATTGTAATGAATTGATTATTGAGTATTTTCAACATTCTAATGAAAAGAATCAATAATGGTGCATTTATTGTTCTCAAATAGTTTATCAAAATAAGGCCAAAAAATGAGGAATCATTTGCTGCGTCTCCTGCTTCACTTTCATCCACGCCCCTTCTCTCCTCTGATATTTTACGCAAACATTTCTCTTTTCTGCTCAGTCATGTTGCATTTTTAAGTCCTGTTAAGTCTGCCTCGGACCAGCCAGGGATCATTACTCTTGTTAACGTCCCGTCCGTGTGGACTGGGATTGACCAGGCGGTTAGGATAGCACTTTGGTGCTCAAAATGAGCTGTTTTGTGAAAATGTTATGAGCGGAAATTACAGATACGCTTGCAAAAGATGTTGCAGGTGAAAACAAAAAAGCTGTCACAAAATAAGTATTCAAATTAAGTTCAGATAGCTACGGTAAGCATTTGCATTTTGTTACTTCCTACCTCTACAGATTCGACAGGGAATATGTATATAAATAGATGTAAGATGTGACAAGGGAGGACAGAAAAATCATAAACAAATCAGTGTCCCAGTTTGCGCTCTTGAAATATTTAACAGGGAAAAGCTTTCCTGGTGTACACTGCTGGGGGAGTTTAGCTGTAAATCCCATTCTGGGAGCTATAAATCTCACCTCTGCCCTCCAGCCTCGGTTGATGAAGGTGCAGATGGGCTGGTACGCCCCCGTTCCACAAGTGTAGAGGTGGGTGCGGTTCCACGGCTCAATCAAGCGCACAAAGTTGGCACATTCCCCCTGGACGGAGAACAGTCAGAGAACTGGAATTTAAACATCCCTGTCCCGTCTTGAAAGCTGATTTATTATTATTGTTTTGAAAGAACAGGATGGAAGTGCATGATCCCACCTGTCTACCTTTTCCTGTCATCTGACATTCCCCCTTTCTCTTAGCAGAGGCCGGCCAGTGGATCTGGGGGTTGCAGAAAAGCACAAAAAACAGGGAGTTCTTAAGGATCATTGCACCTTCAGATTTAACACCACATGCCGAATAGCAGACTGGATTTAAGGAGCAAGCTGCTGGAATTTGCACGCACTATGAGGGGCTCTTTGTTGACGTTGTGCATGTCCAGGGCCACCAGGTACTCCCGGCTGCCCAGGTACAGGCGGCCCTGGTCCTGGTCCATCAGGAGGATGCGGTAGTCGCTGGTGTTGAAGGAGAAGCTGAAGGGCCGCGCCGCTCTCGTGTCCATCAGTTCTGTGTGGGAAGGGGAGCAGTTTTTAAACTTTATTTTTGTATTTTAGTTTTTACAGTAACACAAATATAACACGGATGTACATGCTGATGAACATATGAACAGATACACTATACAGTTTGTCTTTTCTGTGTTCGTTTCTTGTTTTCTGGGTTACTTTTCCAACATTTCCACCGAGAGTAAAGGTGACAGGAGCTTCACTCGGGTCCCGAGTGTGATTTGAATTCAGTCCATATCATCTTTAAGCCGAGGACAAACCAACCCGACTTCCCCCGCTGTCTGCCGACTGCTGTGTCGCCTCGTGTCGCCTGTGTCGGGCTGGGTTGGGCTTAAAAAGAAGCTCTAGACACACCGCAAAGACGACACCCGACGGCGAACTAGCACGTACGTTCTGCGCATGCGTGAGAGGTAATTCCCCTCCATACCAGCAGGCAGCGGTAGTCTGTATTCAGGGGCTCAAGGAGGAGGACAGCGCTTTTTTTTTTTTTCAAAGCTTTATTGAGAAGACCAGACGGCACAACCACCTGCAGCTCTGTGGAGAATTACCGCTGGCTGAAATAAACCATTTAGGAAGATAAATATTGGTTTAATAGATGAAATCTAACAGTTGTAGCTACGCCTGTTAAGAAATTTGCTCTGAAAATTTCGGGATTTTCTGCCTGCCGGCTCCGGAGCTGATTTATGGTTCCGCGTTAAATCGACGCAGAGCCTACGGCGTAGGGTATGGCGTACGGCGCGCGTCGCCGCGTAACCTACGCCGTAGGCTCTGCGTTGGTGTAACGCAGAACCATAAATCAGCCTTTATTCTGGCAAGGTTTGGCGATGGATTATGTACATTCACTGAGTGAATATTATGAAAGTAAAATATATATTTCTCGCTAGAAATGTAATCAAAACGCATTTTTATGCAGAAACTAACTCAAAATATTGATTTTATTCACTAAAAAATAAGAAATGTCCTTCATGTTTTTTTTTTTTGATTCAGTCTGCAAATGACGACGAAAAGCATTCTGGGAAATTCTGGGAACAGCCAATCACAGAGTGAGCTGTTTGACCGACGTCCCTGAAAAGCTGCCGACGGGAGGCCGACCTGTGGCGACGTGCAGGACACACCGGGGAAACTAGCCCGACAGACGCACCAACGCTCATCGACGGCCGACAATCGGCTTGGTGTGTCAGGGCCTTTAGTCCATATTACTCTTCAGCACATAGAGAATTTACTTTGATATCTGATAAATAGGTGACAAAGAAATAATAATAATGAGGTGCATTTGTAGTAATTGTTAAAGGAAATAAAAAAACATGTTCATAATATGTTAACATAAAAGGTCTTCTTTTACAACATTCATGTGCATCACCCATTTGTACCAATACTTTATACTATACTATACAATACTAATTTATCTGTGCAGAGTCTGAGAGAAAATGTCAGCCTTTCCATGACAAACATGTCCTTTACAACGTTACCCACTCTCTTTGTTTAGCCATTTCCTCGTTATTGTTTTCTTGGAAGCTACTAGTAATATTTTAAGGAGGTATTTGTCTGAGGTATTTAGTTTAGTTGGTATATTTCCCAGATATATTGTACAGAAATTATGTTCAATCTTAGAGCAGTTTTGATCAAAAGGAACAGCCACCCCGTTAGGAGAAGCAGCGGTCCAAAACTATTCACAATATTCCCTTATTGACTTCTGCATGTTCATCACTGACTTGGTCGAACTTAAGGAGCCAGAAAATGTGGAAAATGTGTGTCCCTGATTAAATATAACTCAATGTGGAGCATTTACAGAAACATATTTGCTTTTAAGATCTGAATATTTGATGTGTCCTGGCTGTGTGATTGAGTCGAAGGCGCTGCCCGCCCCGTGGAGCCGGTCCCCGAGGAAACACGGTCAGTGGAACTTGCAGTTAATTGTTAAGATCAGGTTGGTGTTCAGCAGAGCGGAACCTGTTACGACATGCTGCAAAGGAAAATGTTTCTCCTCTTTTTTTCCTCTCCTGAAAGCTCTTTCTGAACCTTTTTCTTCTACTGCAAGATAAATGGCCTGGAGCAGAACTCCAACAATTGAATATATCAGTTTAAAACCATAAAAAAGACTCACGCCACTAGGAATGGGTGATATTTTACCGTTCACGATATACCGTCAAAACAATTCCCCACAGTAAGAATTTGTATCTCACGGTAAAAACGCACAACGTACGTGAAGGAAGGAAGGAAGGAAGGAAGGAAGGAAGGAAGGAAGGAAGGAAGGAAGGAAGGAAGGAAGGAAGGAAGGAAGGAAGGAAGGAAGGAAGGAGGAAGACAAGGAAAGAAGGAAGGAAGGAAGGAAGGAAACCAGGAAAGGAGGAAGGAAGGGAGAAAAGAGGAAGGGAAGAAGGAAGGAAGGGAAAAAAGAAGGAAGGAAGGAAGGAAGGAAGGAAGGAAGGAAGGAAGGGAGGAAGGAAGGAAGGAAGGAAGGAAGGAAGGAAGGAAGGAAGGAAGGAAAGGAGGAAGGAAACAAGGAAAGGAGGAAGGAAGGGAAAAAAGAAGGAAGGAAGGAAGGAAGGAAGGAAGGAAGGAAGGAAGGAAGGGAGGAAGGAAGGAAGGAAGGAAGGAAGGAAGGAAGGAAGGAAGGAAGGAAGGAAGGAAGGAAGGAAGGAAGGAAGGAAAGGAGGAAGGAAACAAGGAAAGGAGGAAGGAAGGGAAGAGGAAGGGAAGAAGGAAGGAAGGGAAAAAAGAAGGAAGGAAGGAAGGAAGGAAGGAAGGAAGGAAGGAAGGAAGGAAGGAAGGAAGGGAGAAGACAAGGAAAGAAGGAAGGAAGGAAGGAAGGACGGAAGGAAGGAAGGAAGGAAGCACGGAAGGAAGGAAGGAAGGAAGGAAGGAAGGAAGGAAGGAAGGAAGGAAGGAAGGAAGGAAGGAAGGAAGGGAGAAGACAAGGAAAGAAGGAAGGAAGAGAGAAAAGAGGAAGGGAAGAAGGAAGGAGAGAGCAGGAGGAAAGAAGGAAGGAAGGGAAAAAGGAAGGAAGGAAGGAAATGAGCCTGAAAGAAAGAAAGAAAGAAAGAAAGAAAGAAAGAAAGAAAGAAAGAAAGAAAGAAAGAAAGAAAGAAAGAAAGAAAGAAAGAAAGAAAGAAAGAAAGAAAGAAAGAAAGAAAGAAAGAAGGATAAATTCCCGTTGATACGTTTTTGTGTAACAAACATGGCGGATCTGAGAGCGATAGATTTATAGTTAAAAAGATGGAGTTGAATTGGTATTTTTTTTCATCGTCATTTTTATCGTTATTGGGATAAATGCCAGAAATGATCGTGATACATTTTTTAGTCCATACCGCCCATCCCTACAGGCCACCCCCGGACACACGTGCCGGAGCGCTGACCCCCTCCCAGTGGCTGTGGGGACACGGCTGAGGCGTTTTAAAGACAGCGGGCTTAAATAATGACAAATGTTCACGGAGACCCTCAGAAGCGGAGCTTACAGGGATTCGGGAGGAAGCACAATCTTTATTTACATCAAAGCGCTGCCATCTTCCTTCGGGGGCCGGCGTTAACAGGATGCAGTCAAGGTGCCACTAAAATAAGCCGTGCAATCGGATCTCCAGGAGACACGGGATGGAGTCTCTCTAGCAGTGGGATGAGGTCCGGTTGGGTTCCCGGGAGGTAAACACAGGATAACAAGCCCCCCAGCCCCAGTCAACCTCCACTGGGCCATAGTGGATTCACAGAACAGTCTAAATGGGGAAGCGACACACCCCTTTACATGTCTCCATTGTCCAAAAATAGCAAACAATGTACCGCCATCATCTGAGAAACATTCACGATCACCTCTGGCGGCATTCTGACACCGATAGGAAAACACCGGGAAGGACGAACAATCCTAGCACGAAGCTCCGGCGGGCAGAGGTGTCAAGTAACAAAGTACAAATACTTCGTTACCTTACTTAAGTATAAATTTTGGTTATCTATACTTCACTGGAGTAATTATTTTTCAGACGACTTTTTACTTTTACTCCTTACATCTTCACACAATTATCTGTACTTTTTACTCCTTACATTTTAAAAACAGCCTCGTTACTCTATTTCATTTGGGCCTTTAAATAAAAACTATCCAGTTAAATTGCTCCATCCGGATAGAGTGAATTTGGTTGTGGTTGTTTCAGATGTTCTTGTCCAGTTTTGTTCTTACATCCGTTCCCTCAGATTCCTGCAACTAAACTTGGATGTACATTCCAATAAAGGTTAGGATAAATGATAACATGCCTCTGAAGTTTGACTTTTTGCACCATTACAATACTTATAGGCAACTAGTCATCATATCTGCTGCTCTCTGAAACACATGTTAATGCTCAATAGTACACATATATGCTTCTTTAATATATTTACATTATACTAAGATCCATTCATTTTCAATGGCTTTTGTCCTTAATGGCTTTTTCCCCCTTACATTACTTTTACTGTTATACTTTAAGTACCATATTTTCTGGACTATAAGCCGCTACTTTTTTCATAGGTTTTCAACCATGCAGCTTATACAAAGGCTATTCTGTGGATTTTTCTTCCACCGCTCGGGGCGCTCTATTACAATCAAAACTAAGACAAAATAAATGCAAAGAAGAATACGCTACTTCTTCTTTAGCAGATAGAAGTAGGTAGAAGCAGATTTCAAACAGATAAACAGATAGATAAATAAATACCGGTTATTTTCTCTTGGTTCTGTCCCGTTTTAATCAGCAAATTTGCTGCCGTGTTAAAAGACACTGTTAGGAAAGGATCTATTTAGGTACAAACATGTACATCATTTACAGTTCAAAATCCTTCTGTACATGTAGTAAATATCTAATCTAACAACATAAATATCTGCAGCTTGCATGTCTTTTTTTTTAAATAGAGCGGATGCGGCTTATATACAGGTGCGGCTTGTATATCTTTTTTTTATTATTTTTAAAAAAAATAGAGCGGGTGCGACTTATATACAGGTGCGGCTTATAGTCCAGAAAATACGGTAGTTTTGAAACCAGTACTTTTATACTTTTGACTTGAGTAAAAAACTTGAGTTGATACTTCAACTTCTCCAGGAGTATTTTTAAACTCTAGTATCTATACTTCTACCTGAGTAATGAATGTGAATACTTGTGACAGCTCTGCCGGTGGGCCACGGCCACCTCTCTCACGTTACAACTACACATCAAATTGTCACTAAGACACTAATGACTACTGCCACTTAGTCGCAGTCACATCTCTCGTACAACAAACTGGTGACAGCTCTCGGAGGGGCTGAGATCCTAAACCGCAGCTTCAGTTACACACCGCATTCTGCTCTCTAGCAATGCTGACTAATTCCATCAAATGAGCCTCTCTCCCTCTCTTTGAAGTGCGTATAATTGACAGAGCGTCCTAGCAAAACAATACGAGATCCCTGTCCTCAGCAGGCCTCATGCACCCCAGAATGTGGCTCAGAGGAGTCACATGTCCTTCAGCTGCCCCAAACCTCCTCCACTGGCGCCTCCGGGAACAAAGAGACTCGCTGTCACAAACAATGAACAATAAATCCTCGGAGTGGCACAAAACAGTTGGGGAGTAAATCCAACTTCTCTCCTTTTTTTTTTGTTTGCTCGCGGGGGGGAAGGGCGGTGGAGTTCTGGGTGCTGCTTTATCAGAGAGAGGGACCTGCTGGACAAACCCCCCCAGCTGCTCTGAACAAGGATTTGTCAGCGGCGTACAGATATGCAAAGGCCGAGAGGTCCAAGAGGAACAAGTTCACAACCAAATAAATTGTCAGATGACCACTTTGTTCAACTACACGGTAGTAAGCTGTTTACTGAGAGGGGATTAGTGTTAAAGGTCGTATAAAAATGCACCGCAGTTATTCTGTCGAGACCCAAATGGAACAGAGTCTGTGGATGACACGCGTCAGCAGCTGTCACCGGTACCGCAGAACCAGACACAGCCTGCTGGTATCCTCCTCAGATCTACCCAGGAGCTCCCGTCTGCATCAGATGGGGTTTTATCTGCACAAAATCATAAGGGTTTATCACCTAGTCGCTGTACTCCGATGAGATAAGACAACGCTGCCCATACCTGACCTGCAGCCAAAGCAGTAGGCCTGTGTTGAAAAAATCGATTTCCCAATTCTAAATTGATTCTCATATTAATTCCTAAAAATCAATTCATATGTCTAAGGATCGATTTTTTGTAATTTTTTTTTTATTCTATTTATTTATGTTTTTTTTTTTTTTTCCATCATTACATTACAACTTTTGGTTATTTTTTTGTTTATCCCCAAAAAAGGAATGTTTTGTTGGACACGAGAATAACTAGTGCCATGTTTTTGCCTTTAAATATGTTTAAAGGTATGAAAACATTAAAGTGTTAGGTTATAATTGCATAAATTGTCTATATTTCATTACTTTATATACCATCTTGGGGTTACATTTGCAAAAAATGCTAAAAACCAAATGGTCAAAAATTAAAAACCAAAATAGACAGAAAATGGAACAAATAAAAAACGGAATGTGGAAAAAAATAAAACCGATTTCATCCGTCTCTGTTTCCTCCCTGGATCTGTTTGATAATTCTGTCCCACATGATGTTTCTGAAAGCAGTCCTATCAGCATTCTGGGAGCTGATTGGTCCTTACAGCATCATTAGCTGCTATACTTGCTGTTTAATCTCAATATAATACTAGTAGTAATATTTTGCATAACTACAGTCATATCATTCATGCAACAGCTCAAAAACTGTTTTAATAACACTAACCCAAATCAATATCGGAATCGAATCGAATCGGATCGAATCAAATCTTGATAATCGATTCTGAATCTTAATAATCGGAATCGAATCGATTCTTGACATTTGAATGGATCCCCAGCCCTACAAAGCACGGCTCAGCGGCGCTCGAAAGCCCTAAAACAAGTGTTAGAAAACTGACCCACACCTCTAATTTAAACTTAATATGCACTCAGGGCAGGGGGCCGCGGATACGTTCCTGCAAGTCTGTTTACAAGCTGAGGTGACATCATGGCTGGGATGCAGAAGTGGCTATAATCATCCCACATTGTTCGGATCAAAGGTGTTCGTCCTTGTATCTGCGAGGAATATCTCTGCCTTCAAGGTTAATAAGGACGAGGAGGAGACAGCAGGGAAAATCCCAAATACCTACACACACAAAAAGCCTTTAAAAAACACACTAACAATCATATGTTTGGAGTAACACCTTGCAGCAAAATCACAAAACAGCACTTTGATCAAGACTTGGGTGTTTCTGTCTCGTGTCACATTATGAGACTTCAAAAACAAGGCAGAACTGACAGGTCGGACTGGAGTGCGTGTAGGTTTTAGGGTGTGAGGGATCATTCCGGCGAAGGGCACTGCCAGTAACCGGCCAAACGTAATATCCACCTTTTGTGTTCAGGGTTCCAGTGTTTGACATGGGGCAGGAAATACGCTGGTTCCATATGTATGAAGAGGAAACAAAAGTGCTGGTGTGGATCGGTGCGTGGGTGTGTGAACCAGCCTGTGTGTGTGTGTGTGTGTGTGTGTGTGTGTGTGTGTGTGTGTGTGTGTGTGTGTGTGTGTGTGTGTGTGTGTGTGTGTGTGTAGGTATGTGTGTGTGCTAGGAATGGGCGATATTTTACCGTTCACGATATACCGTCAAAACAATTCCCCATGGTAAGAATTTGTCATCTCGCGGTAAAAACGATAAATTCCCGTTGATGACGTTTTTGTGAACTTTTCTTTAGAGAAAATGTTGGACATTTCAGCTTAAATTTCTAAATGTTATATTAGTTCAATCCCGTTAATGACGTTTTTGTGTGAAGCTGATTTATTGTTCTGCGTTAAATCATCAGCGTTAAGATTCAATGCAGAACCATAAATCAGCCTTAACAAACATGTTTGAAGGCGGATCTGAGAGCGAGGAGCTCGTTGTTAAACGAGGCTCCAGCTCCGTTATCTGGAACTGGTTTGGATTTAAAAAGAGTGACGGGGAGCAAACATCATCTATTATATGCAGAGTCTGCAAAAAACAGTGAGTGCAAAGGATGGCTTTTATTTATTTGTCCTGTTTCTTTATTTATCAGGTTCTTTTTTCTACTTTGTGATTTTATAAGCTAAGAAAACTGTTTGCACTGTTATCCCACTGTTTAAGCCGTACAGTTTGAATAAATGTTGAATCTGTTCTTACATTTCAAACTTGTTTCATTTGAGTCATTACAGTTTTGCAGTACAGGTGTACTAATTTAATTGGTGTAGTTTAGTAGCATTTAGTATTCTTTTAAAGCAGTGTTTTGGCAAAGTTAAAAAGGTGGAGTTAAATTGGTATTTTTTCTATCGTCATTTTTATTGTTATCGGGATAAGTGCCAGAAATTATCGTGATATATTTTTTAGTCCGCCCATCCCTAGTAGGGGTGGGCAAAAATATCAATATGGCCATATATGGCGATACTTTTCCAGCTGATTCAATATCGATATTCAAAATTTGAATATCGATTTTTTTTTTTTATATATTTTTTATCCCCGATTTTTTCCCATTTTATCACCCAGTGCTCCTACCTAAGTGACAGTCCTGGGCATTGCCACTCTCTACCAACCCCGGGAGGGCCCTGCACTGAGCTCAGGTTTTATTTCACGTTTTATTTCATTTTATAATTTATTTTTTATATAACACAATTGCCTGTCCTTAAAAAATGAAAAATAATGGACAGAGGTTTATTTATTTATGGATTTATATCTATACTGACTGATCACTGTGCCTGTCCTTGGTTTTAGATAGGACATTTTATTTACTTTTTGTATGAACAGCGGCAAAGTTGAATAAAATATCTATTTTCCATTGAAGTACCATCTTTCTTGTGTTTATTATCATTTGCCACATAATTAAAGCAACCTCATACTAAATGTAATGTTAATTTCATATGATGAAAATAATATGAAAAACATATACAAATATGTTGTAACTTTAGCTTGTATAGTTATAATAAAACATTGTTTTGACTCAGTTTGTCCCATGAATTGTCACTATAATCTGATGAACGTGCAACTCGGATTTTAAGATCCATAAAGCTTTTTACAGTTTTCAGCAAACTTTATATAACATCGCAATATATCGCAAAATTTGGATATCGCAAAATATCGTATCGTGACTCAGGTATCGTGATGTGTATTGTATCGTGAGGTCCTTGGCAATACCCACCCCTAATCCCTAGTGTGTGCCAGTGACTTATCTGGACAAAACCAAACAGATAAAGTGTTGCCGGTCCCCAGCGTCCGAGGACTTCCAGTGACCACTCACCTTTGAAGGAGAGGCGGACCCGCGGGGCGGACTGCTGCAGGCCCCAGCCGCGGTAAACACACAAGGCCAACAGGAGGAGCTGGGCTCCAGATGCTGTCATGGTAACAGTCATGCAGGTAGCCCACAAAGATCTAAATCTGGACAAAAGAAGAAAGAGGAATGAATGCTATTATAGCGTGCCCCATGAGAAATGGGAGACAGAAAAAAAAGAGGGAAGGACAGGCAGGATACTCTCTCTGATCTCTCTGATCAGACAATTGGCCTGCAGCCTTCCCTCGCTGAGATGTATAGTTTGGCAGCAGAGAAACAACGTCCAAAATCTTCACACCTGGGCTGGAAAATATGACAGCCCCATTATTTATTTAGAGTGTAAATGCAGTGAGGTATGTGTTAAGACTGTATAATGGTCCTTTCACCAACGGGCTCCTGGAAAATGTTTTGAAAATGGAGATCAATATCTTCTAGCCTTCATCTTGGACAATTTCTTAACAGTATTAGACATATTTATGCATATATTTCACCCACGTTTTACACCGAAGCATGTATAGATGCCAATCAATGAGTCCCCCTGGCTTTCCCTCACTCTTTCAACAAAGCACACCGGAGCCCTCTCAGGAGCTGATGAGTGAAAAACATGACAGTTCAAAGGAACAGGTATCCTTCACTGCAACACTCCCTGACAGTTTAGAGGTGTTGAAACATAGCCTAACTGCTAGACCTTAACTTAAGCATTCATTATGCATCTGCACTTTACTGGGAGAGGATCCCATATAAATTATGAATACTAAAAGCTGAGTCCATAACATCCATTAAATTGTCTCCCTGAAGGTGTGCTTTTTCCTGGGCTTTAAGCCATCCCACAGGCTTCCCTTTCCCCTCTCCCCCATGACATCCGTGCAGCCACGACCTCCAGCCGCACACGGCCCCGTGCACGCCTGAGAAATGAGGGCTTTTAGGGAGAGGGAGAGACGCTTGTGGTTAAAAAAAAAAGGAGTGTGATTTCACAAATTCTGGGTGTGACACATGTTCCCATGCAAAAAATCTGAGCATTCTGATGAAAGTGAAATGACTGGCGTGTGGTGGTGAACGTTTAGAGCCTTTGAAACCGTAAACAGCTTCTGTCCCAGGCTTTGCCAGAGCTGCTCACCAGGAGATATTGATTCCTTTTCCCCCTCCTTCAAATATTATACAAAAAGTGCAAACAACACATATTCATGTGTAAGAGACATCTTTCCATTAATGGCCACAGCTGAAAAGGGATAAGCCATTAAAATTACAGTTAATCATCATAAAAACCTGTATTTGTATTTGACCAGATGAACGCTAGACGATTTAAGTTCCCATATAAGGGAACTTAAATATATTCATATATGAATAACAACCTATTAGTTAAAATGTATGTCACTTAAGACATATACCCTATGTATTTCAGATTAACTCAAATACTTTAAGTATTGTTAGTGAAATAACTCCAAACATATGAAACATCAGGTGAATCAGATAAGGGTGTTGAAAGGTTATGTTTAGTCTTATGGGGCTCTAATAAGAGATTGGCTGTTTTTGTGGTATTTGTACAGCAGTTCTGCTGGTTTGCTGTGCTGGGTGGGACCTACAGGACAGATTAAAGTTCTGCTGTAATATCATATGGTTTCTCTGTAAATAATGACAGGGTTTCTCTTTTGAGCGTTTATAAACGGAGGAGTGCGCACTTACCTGCGGACTCCACATCCAGAAATAGGAGCCGGACCAAAACGCGCGCCCTGCGGCCGTTTTTACCATTCACTCCGACTAACTACAGTTCAAAGTTAACCCCGGGGACAAGTTAAAACGCCTTACCTCTTATTTCTGGCGTTTTCTCTCCAGCCACCGTGCCGTTAAAAGAGCCGAAACTTGGGTGGATGTTACCGCTGCAATTCCCGGCGCCGTGCGCCCTCCGAGCTGGAGCTGGAAAAATCTGCGCAGGCACAAAACAATCCGATAGGGTTTGGAAGATTAAAAAAAAAAATAACGCTCTTCAGGAAGGGAAAAAAAGCAAAATATGTGCCCTAATCAGTCGCCTTTGACCGAGGGGATTCCTCTGCGCGGATTTATCACAAGAAAGGGAACAAAAAGAAAAGGGAAAAGGGGCATCAGATTCCTGGAGGCTTGTTCCAATCTCTCCAAAAGTTTCAGCCCGGGTGGCAGCAGCAGCCGTCGGTGTGATGGGATCAAGATGTGGCTCCGGTGATCCGGTAAAGGGACTTTACTGGGGTCTGAATGAGGACCAAGTGACCAGGTGCAGGTGTTGGGAGAGAGCTGCCCCGCCGTCCTCTCCCTTCTGTTCTGCCCCCACCAGCCTCCCACTCCTGTTGGCCCACAGCAGCACTGGGCCAAACCTCTCCTCCACCATATGGGTAGGATTAACCCCGTCAGTGCCGGGGACTGGCTGCCTGGGACACACTGCTGCACTCCATTTGTCATTTTTTGGTGAATCCAAAATGATTTTCCCCTGCAGGGGCGTCAATTGGGTACGGCGGCCGCCACACCTTGGCTTCAAGGGAAAATGTAAATGTTTGTTTTTTAAATACATTTATGGAATTACTCTTTGTATTTGATTATTCTATTACTTAATACATATAGAATAATTACAAATGCAAATCAGAACAACATGATGGATTTCACTAGTTATTTTACACTGCAAAAACTCAAAATCTTAACAAGAATATTTGTCTTATTTCTAGTTAAAATGTCTAATTTTTAGTCAAAAAAATCTCATTACATTTATAGCAGCACAATGTAACTTTCAGCTTTTGTTGAGTTTGGCGGCTCCTTTGGACAAAAGTGGTAGTGCTTTACCAGTAGTGTGGCAGGGTTCCTACCATGCACCTCAAAATTCCATAGTGCCAGTGAAGGTGATACAGACCCCTCAGACCATGACAGAGGTTCATTAAACCTGTTGGAAGTTGATGTTCCATCACAATGACTCTGGAAATATGATATTAAGGTGGAAAAGTAACATTGTGCTGCTTTAAGACAAGACTCAAAAACAACAATTTTCACCTGTTTCAAGTAGATTTTCACTTAAAATAAGTGGAAAAATCTGCCAATGGAACAAGATTTTTTTGCTTGTAATGATAAAGATAAATCTTGTCCCACTGGCAGATTTTTCTACTTATTTCAAGTGAAAATTTACTTGAAACAGGTGAAAATGGTCAAATAACAAGTTATTTTTCTGGTGATGACTCTTGTTTTAAGTGTAATGAGATTTTCTGACAAAAAATTAGACATTTTAACTAGAAATAAGACAAATATTCTCGGCTGGTAAGATTTTGAGTTTTTGCAGTGAGCGAGACTGCATTTGAAAAAGTTCCAGTTTTCTTGACCACACAGATAAGCTCCATAGCAGACTTGTGTGATGAGTATTTGCTGGACGTGTTGATTGATACTCTAGTTAAGTTCTGTGACTCGTAACCTTGCCGTACCTTAGCTTGGACTGAATTGACGCCACTGTTCCCCTGAGCTGAATAATTCAGCTGAACTGTATTGGGCATTCAGCCTTTATTTTGGATCCATTTTGGTGTTTTTTTTAGGGCACTGGGAGGGTCACAGACTATTCTTATACACCAGCATGGGCTGAAATCCACTATGATAGACAGAGGAGAGGGTCTGCCGTATGGGGACTATGTCACCATCCCCTCTTCGGCTCTACATGAGAGCCCGGTCAGCCAAAAAAAGATTCCTGGGATTCCTCCCTGGCTGGCTCCGGCGCTCATGGCGACAGTGACAAAGCAGCCGAAAGGGGGGGCGGGCAGCTGGATGCAAAGGACATCCATCCTGTTAACACAGCTTCCAGCCTGAAGTCCAAAGGGCTTTTTGAGCGCCTCTCATCATTACCGGCTCTGAGAGGGAGCTGTGACGCAGTTCGGTGCACAGAGGGCACAAAAGCCGAGGCTGAGTGTATTCTGAGTAACAGTCCTGCATGACAGTCAAATAAAATAAACACAGGAGGTGAGGTTGCTGTGTGAGTGTGTAAAAGTTCACAGAGGGCTTTCGCTGACAAAACCTCAAGGCTTTAATCTGCACTTTCTGAATGCACGCGATCATTAATAGGTTTGGCTTTTTTCACACTCGCATATCTAACGTTGGGTGTCAGCCAGAGGTGACGACGTCCCGGCAGCATGTGTGTCAAAGTGTAACCAGGAGGGGGTCTTTGTTTCTCGCCCCACAGGAGGCATCCCTCTGTTTCCAGCAGAGGAAGTGACTAATAAGTGTGTGCTCAGTTCAGGTTTCCGTGTGGTTGAAAACTTGGGCACCAGGAAAGTGACCCGGTCCCACCCGCCCATCCGCCGCCCAACGTCATCTGTATCTTTCACGACTTCATCATCCGCCCTTATCTCACCGAGCACGTGCACGCCGCACCTCTAACAGAGCAACAGGAAATGATTCTCCACCGGAACAGGTATTTTTGCTCTGTACGGGTGTGAGGGGAAGGAAACGGCATGAGGAGGGCCAGCGTGACGGATGAGTTCTGTACAGCCAGGATTAGAAAAACAACACTTTTTCTGGCCCACGAAAAGCTCCTTCAAGGGGATCTTCCTCCATAATGGAGGTAGTTAGGTAACATAGGTGTCCAAAGTATTCACATTCATTACTCAGGTAGAAGTATAGATACTAGAGTTTAAAAATACTCCTGTAGAAGTTGAAGTATCAACTCAAGTTTTTTACTCAAGTAAAAGTATAAAAGTACTGGTTTCAAAACTACTTAAAGTATAAAAGTAAAAGTAATGTAAGGGGGAAAAAAAGCCATTAAGGACAAAAGCCATTGAAAATGAATGCATCTTAGTATAATGTAAATATATTAAAGAACCATATATGTGTACTATTGAGCATTAACATGTGTTTCAGAGAGCAGCAGATATGATGACTAGTTGCCTATAAGTATTGTAATGGTGCAAAAAGTCAAACTTCAGAGGCATGTTATCATTTATCCTAACCTTTATTGGAATGTACATCCAAGTTTAGTTGCAGGAATCTGAGGGAACGGATGTAAGAACAAAACTGGACAAGAACATCTGTGCCACAACTGCAACCAAATTCACTCTATCCAGATGGCGAAATTTAACTGGATAGTTTTTTTTAAAGGCCGAAATGAAATAGAGTAACAAGGCTGTTTTTAAAAGGTAAGGAGTAAAAAGTACAGATAATTGCGTGAAAATGTAAGGAGTAAAAGTAAAAAGTCGTCTGAAAAATAATTACTCCAGTGAAGTATAGATAACCAAAATTTCTACTTAAAAGAGCATGAGGCTCCTTTTAAGAAATGAGACTCTCTAGCGCCACCCTTCACCACGACGGCCGTCGGGGGTACTGCAGCCAACAGTGAAGCCGGCACAGGAGAACGGGGAGAACGTGCATGCAGCGTCATGTGACGTCACATCCGCAGGACAGCGCGGGAAATTCCGGCCCGGAATTGCAGCACATTTTGCAGCACACAGCCTGTTCAAGGCAAAGGAGAGATACACTAGAGGGCTCATTCTTTTTGGTTTAGAACGCTTCATCTGACATTATTACTAGAAAACATAAAATGTATACAGATTTTTTTCATAAATCCTGCCTCAAGCTCCTTTAAGTAAGGTAACAAAGTATTTGTACTTCGTTACTTGACACCTCTGTTAGGTAATGTGAAGTGTGAGGTGGACATTTATCCCTGCAGGCGCAGCAAACCCCTCCAGATAAACGGTGCCCCTGAAGACACATCAGTCATGACAACCCTACGAGCAGAGTGTCGTCCTCTTGAGGAACAACAACCTATTATTCGACCCACTGATGGTCTGTTACGGGGTATATTGAGTAAGTGAAGAGTGTCTGAACACGCCCAGGACGTGGAGACAGTTCCAGGGCATCGCTCCTGACTGACGATGACCCTCTCAGGAAGCTCTAGGGACAAAGAAAACAACCAGAACCCATCTCACGCAGCCTTTAGTCTTCTAATTATCACCCTACAGGTAAGAAAATATGTAAACATTAAACTTTAATAAAGGGAACAGGTGCCGTGTGACCCCCGCCCCCCCCACACACACACACACGCACTTCACACACCACTGATTATCAAAGGAGAGCAACTATGGAGAACATTTTTGACATGAAGGGCGCATACGTGGCACACATTCCAGTCACGGCCTGTTCACCTCGCGACTGGAACGCAAGGGAGGTGACTCCCGCGCTGAGCGGAGAGGCCCGTGTACAGGCCCGTGTACAGGACCGGGTCACCGCGGCGACGGCAGCCGCCCGTCTGCAGTCGGCCAGCACGCCACGTGTCCTCAGGGCCCAGCCAGCCGCCATCTGCCTTGAAGACGAGGCTGGCACTCTCCCTTGTTATAAAATGCAGCGGGGAGAATCAACAGCTGTTGGAGAAGTGCTCTTGCAAAATAACAAGGGGGTGTGTGCTGGAGGGAGGGGGGGGCTGGGGTGGCCTTACAGTACATGCATGAGAGAAACGTCCTTGTATTTTCTCAAGTAAATCTGTCAACATTCTTTGAGGAGACTTTGGTAATAGCCGGTTAATGGTTAAGTGTTTGGCGCTGCACCAGTCCAAAGGGGTATTTATTGTCAGGATGTAGGACGGCTGCTCCATCTCAACCCTGGAAACAGACTATGTTTGTGTTCTTTGTGGAGAAGAAATGAAACAAAAGTGAGAATGGAGCGCTGGTGTTTGCGAGCGCCAACATGGACGTGTAAATGTGTCCACATGCCGGCGCAGGAGCACAAACAAACACTCCGCTGCCTGAATTTAAATTGAAATCTCTTATCTAGCGCTCACGCCCCTGCTCTCTGCTCTCTGCTCTCTTCGCACGTATCCTTGAGACACCAGACTCCAGGTGAATTTCAATGTCAAAGACACAAAGGTAACGAAAGTGCTGCAATCTGTTCCATCTGTCAGGCAGGTGTGTGTATTCGTTAGCGTGCACGGGCGCTTGTGTGCAGGCGTCTGCGGTGCGTGCGGTGTGATTGCCGAGGTTGGGGGGGGGGGGTGCTAGGCCCATTCATCTGTCTGGTGTGATCATGGTTCCCTGTTAGCGGGCCTGGGTGTGAGCGTGCACTCTGTGATCTCCCAGATAGGAGTCATCCATCTGCTGTGTGTATCTGTCAGGGCCCGGGCCGCCCCTGCTATCACCGCGCTCATCCATTTCCCTCAATCACGCTCACGCCGCTCGTCCGTCTCAGTCTCGGCTGTTTTTCCCCCTTTTTTTTCTGTGCAGTTGAAATTCAGGGCTTCATCTTGATCCGCTGACGAGCAGACAGCCTCGCGTATGTGCAGCGCGGCGTTAAAGACATGCTAATTTGTATGTGGCTTAGGGCTCCTGCAAACAGGCATGCATGCATGAAAGAATGCAAGCCTTTACAAACAAGACTGAAACACACACACGCACACACACACACACACACACACACACACACACACACACACACACACACACACACAGGTAGTCGGTGTTCAGAGGCCCCACCTCCGCCTCTCAGATTATCTCCGATAGTCGAGCTTCAGAGAGCAGCACAAGACTTTACTTGGTACACTTTCCAGGAGAGAATATCCCTGCTAACACCCAACACACCGCTGAATAATTAGCTGCTGTGTCTTATCCTTTCCTTCTTCTTTTTTCCATTTTGCTGTTACATGGCCTGAGACTTGAAGAACTACAGAAAACATGGGAGCATGAAGCAGCATGACAAGATGATTTGTGTACGGTAACAACATGAGCTTAGCTCAGGGGAGTGTAAAGTACACGAGAGAACCCATTTAGGGTTTTTACCACCTTGCACATAACAAAAGCTTCCCAGACAAACCCCCGACCACAAAGCAGCCTGAAGACGGTTTTGCCTTCCCAACAATCTGTACTTAGTTTGTCATAATCAATATTGTAGGAACCAGGCTCATTATTAATTCATGAACACAGAAACAGGCAGAGCTCTGGGGTGAAGCTGAATGGAGCTTCTTCCAGGCCGAGGCACATGCTGTGGTTAACACAGGATCACCTCATGGGGCATGACGCGTTTCGTCATCAGTATTAATAGTAGATGCCCATTCTGGACGACATACTCTGGGTGCTGCTACAGGACAGGTTTTTGCAAGTGGAATATTTATAGCTGTGCATTAAAAGCGGAATCAAGGGGTTTAAGTGTTCCATTGCAACAGAGCTGCTCTTCCTTTGTCTGGGCCTGTCCAAAAATGTCTTTCCTGGGGCTATTTGCATTTCTGCATTCAAACCGCCGGTGATATCACACCGCTGCCGTCATATCAAAGATAAAGCACATTAAAGAGCAGCTTTATCGCTTGATTTTTTTATTTTTTTTTACCTTCAAAGCAAATTGCGTTGCAGCCAAACATGTCGAGGGAGCGCTCTAAGAAGTCTCTCATGGGCACTTTAACACCACTCCCTTTGTGTTTCAGAGACTTTAGGCGATATTTGACTGTAGCGTATATCATTAAAGCACACCTGAGATCTTTTAACACTTGCGTGGGACTTGCATGACATTCCGTGTTCACCTGAGTCACCGGCAAACTTAGCAACAGCGACATCTGGTGGCAGCGCGGTGCAGAGGACTCAGAAAGAAAGAAAAATAAAATAAAATAAGTATAATAATATAATTATATAATAATAATAATAATAATAATAATAATAATAATAATAATAATAATAATAATAATAATAATAATAATAATAATATAATTATTATACTAATAATAAAAAAATAAAAATAGTCAAAAAACAAATATAAATATGTATATATATATATATATATATATATATATATATATATATATATATATATATATATATATATATATATATATATATATATATATATATATATATATATATATATATATATATATATATATATGGGTCAATGACGTGACGCCTATATTTTCTGAGAAACAGATTGTTTTTCAATTCAGAAAAGGTTTAAATGGATAAAAAAATACCATATATATGAACTACCTGTCCCACATATGGACTCACTTGAATTTTACAAAAAAAATATTTTGTTGTTGTTTTTAAGCGTCAAAATGTCATGTGGTGCGACCGTCCGACCACGACTCTTGTTTTTAAAACTTTTTTTTAAATCACTCTAAATGTTTTTAAATCAATCTTCTTCTATCTGGCATGATTTCAGAACTGTCTTGTAGTGTGTAAGATTGCAACACATTTGTATTTATATTTCCATCATAATATACAAACAAAGTTTGACTGATGTCCATTTTATGAAATATCATGTGGCGCGACCATTAAAAAAAACAACCATTTTTGTATAATACTGAAGACTTGTAAAAAAAAAGATGTCAAGATGTTAAGGAAATTAATTTATTTTAATATGAATCACGGTTGCACCACTTGACCTTTTTCAAGGCTAGTGCCAATTCATCTTGACAAAAAACTCTGAAATCACTTAATTTAACATTTTTATATGAATTTATGTGTATACAACATTCTTAATGTTTGAACTACTGCAATAGATATTGTTTTTTTTATTATTTTAAAATTGACCCATATATATATATATATATATATATATATATATATATATATATATATATATATATATATATATATATATACTGTGTATATATATATATATATATACTATATACAATATAAATATATATATATATATATATATATATATATATACTGTGTATATATATATATATATATATATATATATATATATATATATATATATATATATATATATATATATATATATATATATATATATATATATATATATGGGTCAATTTTAAAATAATAAAAAAAAAAAATATATATATATATATATATATATATATTAGGGGTGGAACGATACGGGTAACTGACTGAAAAAGAAAAAATACCCATAAAAAGGAAAAGGTCTGTAGTTATGCATTTATTCAATGCTTGGCATAGTAATAGCTAGGCTTGTAAATGTAAACACTGAACAGCTGGACTATTAAAGTGCATGAAGATTAATAACATGTTTTATATATCTATATATATATTGTGAGTTTCCCCATTGAGGGAGTAATAAAGGACTATTTTATGTTATCTCCTATCTTATATAAACCAGGACAGTGCACTGCTTTGTTTCTAATATTGAAAAGTCAGTAAGCAACTTAACTTTGCATAATAGCTCACTGCCTCCTGGGGCCTGTACTACGAAGCAAGTTCAACATATCCAGGATATCTTTTCCTTATCCAGATTCACTAAGCGGGACAATTGCAATCACGCTAAGCGGTCACACGACGGCGGTTATCAACTCGGTATATCAACCCAGGTTTCTCCAATCTGGATATGAGCGCGTGCACATAAAAGGGGCGGTGTTTTCAGCGCATGACCAATCGCAAGCATGGAGAAGTCCGCTGTCAGAGCCGCTTATTTCAGTAGCGAAGAGCAAACAATAATTTTACGGAAATATGATGAGTATAGGCATATAATACAGGCAAAAAGCAACACAGTTGCAGCTGCAAAATGCAGGAAAGACAGCTGGCAAAAGATCGCTGACTGTATAAATGCGTAAATTCATAGGGATATAAACATATATTAGAATATTCTGGGAATCTTAATCTTAAACTGTAAACCATGATCAGCAATATTAAAATAATAAAAGGCTTGCAATATTTCAGTTGATTTGTAATGAATCCAGAATGTATGACATTTTTTTTGTTTTTGTGTTTGCATTACAGAAAATCACAATATTCTAATTTTCTGAGACAGTCTGTATATATTGGTTCTATAACTATTGTTGTTGACCGATAACTTGTGCTGATGCTGTACCAAAGAATTGGGTTTTTTTATTTATTTTATTTAATTTTTTATTTTTTCAGGAGGGGGGTATTTAGTATTTTAAAGTGACTTCTCAGAATGTTCGAGGGACGAAATTGAAAATCCCTTTTTTGCTATCCCCTTACAAATGCATCTTCTTTTTCATTTCTTCTTGATTTATTTATTTAATTGGTATTAGTTTTGGATTGACTGTACATCGGATTTTGGGTGATGATTTGTTTTATTTATTCATTGATTGATTTATTTTTTATTTTCTCCTCCACCTCTTTTTTCTTTTTTTCCTTTTTTTTTGGATCGTTCATAGGTACTCATCAGGGAAAGCAAAGGGGTTTTGGTGGTCCCTGAATACGCGTTCTCTTCGGAGGGATCCTCTCACGATCCGCGCAGCGAGCTCCACTGGATTCTCTTCGAAAGGGCATGCCATTTTCCAAGAGAGCTGATTGGTCAGTGGGCGGTGCTTTTACACCCGGCGATCTGTATCTCGAACATAACCTGCTCCGGAGCAGGTTAGCGGTTCAGCATAAGTTACCATGGCGATGTGCCCCGCTAAGAAGTGAACCACCGTCGTAGTCCTGAAAACCCAGGGTTAAACCTGAAGTTACCTCGCTAACCCCAAATCCCGCTTCGTAGTACAGGCCCCTAGTCTTGTAAATGTAAACACTGTACAGTTGGACAAATTAAAGTGCATGAACAATAGTGCGGTGACAACATTATGTGTTGTAATAAAATATCGATATTTGCCGTCAGTTTATCGATTATTTATCGCACAATATATTTAGCGCAACAATATATTGCAATATCGATTTTTTTCCCCCACCACTAATATATATATATATATATATATATATATATATGTGTGTGTGTGTGTGTGTGTATATTAGTTGTGCATGGCAACTGTGAATGCAAAGCACAAAGACAGCCAGGTTAGACAATTGTCTACTTTATTAAGTCTGAACCAAAAGGTGAACATTTATCTTTAAAGCAAATGAAAATCAACCAAAGCAACGCACATGTAGGTATTTATAACTACAGCATTCTATAAAACACGGCACACAAAATATAACTTTCTGAACAGGTCAGTGAAAAACTCCAAATTTGCTAATAAATCCATTCATGGATTAAACACGGTCTGTATTATCCAAAAGAGAACAAAGTATTATTTACAAGTTTATAACTAAGAAAAGTATGCAAATACAAATGCCGTTTTGTTACAGTGCACCACATGATGTTGCCGTGAATTAAACATTTACACGTGCACAGTAGACTTCCTCTATACAGCCTCGCAAGTGCTATCACTAGCCTGTCTTACAGTTCAGGCATGCCAGAACGTGAATGTGTAGAAAAAAAATTAATAAATACCAGTTTTAAGGAAACAAAATTTAATACACATTACACATAAAAAAGATGTTTAAGTATGAAAATTCAAATTAATTCAAAATGCAGAGAAATTTTAAAATTAATGATTTAAGGGACATATTACAAAAATGCAGGAATCCACGGAACCATTGGTCAAACTATGCAATAATCACAAGACATCAAAGATGGTTTTTAAAATGTGGAGGTTGTTCTGTAACATGGCAGAACATGTAGAATAAAGAGGGGGAAAAAAAAACACTGGTAGTCTATTAAAATAATCATCATTCCTATTTACTACAGCAGACATTTATTTACAACCAACCAACAATAATGTGTGTACAAGCGACTGAAACTTATTAGGATTCGTTCGGTACAACTACCACCATGATCATCCCTGAGGTCACAGTTTGGCTCAGTACTCAGAGCGTCTGAAAGTACTGTCATTGTATCATGTTGAGCTTGTGACATTTGTTTCGACACGCGTCGGTTTTAAATAAAAATCCTAAACGTCAGACTGAAATGACCAGTAATAATGCCTCTGATGAAACCAAGCGTTAGTCCTGGGAAGGATCTGCTACACAAAAATGAACAAGCATTCCCATCTGACTGCACGTACGCTTCCTCACTGAACAAAAATAACATCATTTGTTTGAGCTGTTGGGCAAAAGATAGGCGTGTTCAGGAAAAAAAAACCCCAAAAAGTAAAAAGTGAATGAGAGTACTTTAGAATACATAGTACTGTCTGTAAAAAAAAAACAGAGGGAGACATGCTGCCTTGGCTTTATTGTTATTCTTAACCCTGATTTAAAAAGCTTCTGTATATTTTAGGTATAAAACTGATATTTTGTGCATAAAAGAGGGATTTTTTTCCCCCCAATCCACTGTTGGCCATCCTAGACTGAGCCTCCTCTTCTTCTTCCGAGTCTCTGGTCCCGATGGTGGCTCTGCCGCTTCAACAGACACCGCTCAGTCACAATATTAAAACCACAGGGAGCTGAAGCAGGCAATATCTTTCCTAAAAATGTTCTGGTGGGAAATCGTGGGTCCCGGCATTTAAGTAGATGTTTATTTCCACACATGCCACCACCTTTTCATTGCTACAGACCGAGCGCCCCCCACAAAAACAGCTGGAGAGAGACTCCCGGCACACGAAGAGCAGCTTCAGGTGATGACAGGTCTCCAGGTCTCCAGGTTTCCAGCCCACCAGAGCCGTCCCAGTGCCGGGAACCACAGGACCGTTGCAGAGATCCTGCGCCCGCAAGCTGACGGCTCAGAGTGGATCTAGATGTGGGGGTTTAAACGATGTTACGGTGGTTTTAATGTTGTTGCCGATTAGTGTTCAATTCCTCTTCGTCATCACTTTCTTAGGCCTCGTCCTCTTCGTCCTCCTCTTGGTCACTGTCATCAGAGCCTACGGAGCAGAAATAACACCCATCATCTGAAGAGGTCGACGGTTCAATTTTAAAACTTTTTTTTTTCTTCCTTTAAAAATGAGCATGAGGCTCCTTTTAAGAAATGAGACTCTCTAGCGCCACCCTTCGCCACGACGGCCGTCGGGGGTACTGCAGCCAACAGTGAAGCCGGCACGGGAGAACGGGGAGAACGTGCATGCAGCGTCATGTGACGTCACATCCGCAGGACAGCGCGGGAAATTCCGGTCACAATTGCAGCACATTTTGCAGCACACAGCCTGTTCAAGGCAACGGAGAGATACACTAGAGGACTCATTCTTTTTGGTTTGGAACGCTTCATCTGACATTATTACTAGAAAACTTAAAACGTATACAAATTTTTTTCATAAATCCTGCCTCAAGCTCCTTTAATAAAAATTTCAAAAAAGGAAATAAGGAAGGAAGAAATGGCCACGGTTACATGTTGATGTTTTTTAATTCCGAATTAAATAATTCCGAATTAAACTATTTTCCTTCGAGTTTACATGGAAATAGTAATTCCGAATTGAGGTTTACATGGAAAACACGTTTGATCGGCTTTATCCAATTCCTCTTAAGGTCTGGGGTTGGGAAGGTTCTGATTGGATAGGGGGGGGGACCGGAAGTTACTGTACGTCTACCGGAAGAAAAACAAACTTAGCTACTTAGCTACAACTTTGAAAAGCTCACAATTTTGATGTTTCCTGTTTCCATCTGTTCTTTTAATTATTTCCAGGTCCTCCAAGCTATTTATTAAATAAATGGTCTCTGCTCTTGACCAGCGTTTACTGCGTGCTGCAATCTTGAAACTTTGTTTGGAAAACCAGCCCAGCGCGGAATATAAGCGTCATGGAGACAGACGGGCGAGAGAACGAGCAGAAAGAAAGACCGGAATTAATTTATAGAGGAATAAGTGAATACATGATCGTGGAATTATTCTATTCGGATTTAAAATCGGAATAAACCAGCCACTTACTTCGGAATTACCATTTTCATTCGGAATTAGGTGTTTACATGGTAATTTTTACTCATTTTAAATCGGATTTCATTTTAATTCTGAATTAAAGAGGAATTAAATTTCCCATGTAAACGCACTGAATAAAAAATAAAATGATTCCCCCACAGGTCCCCCTGCCTCCCACTGGTCATCGATATCAGTCAATTTGTAACGCTGCTGAAAGTGATGTCTTACCATCAATCACAATTTCTTCACCACCACCGCCGCCGCCACCACCATCATCACCATCCTCCTCTTCCTCTTCTTCCTCTTCCTGGCTCTCATCTGAGGAGGAGACTTTTGTTATTCACTCAGTTTTGCCCAAACTACTCAAACATTTTGTGTGCATGCAACACAACACAATTAACTCTAAGAAGCCCCAGCTTCTCATTCGCAACATAAGTGACAGCAACATTGGATGTGATATCTAAAATAGTTTTACAGTAATCCCTGGTTTTTCGCGGGGGGTACGTTTCAAAAAAGAACCCGTGATAAGTGAAATCCGCGAAGTAGCAACCTTTTTTTTATTTTTTTACACAATTATTATACAAGGCTTTAAATTAGGGAGATGAGCCCCACCACGACCTGATTCATTGGATTTGAACAGGAGAAAATGAAAAATGGTTATGAAAAAAAAATACAATAAGTACAGTAGGACAGATTGTGACTCGCTGTTGTTCTGATGCTGCTGCATCCTGACTCTCTCTGTGGCGTCTTTTTCTCCTAAAGCCGCGGTGCAGGGGTGTTTTTTCCAGAGAAGAACATAGTTATGGTCGTTGTTGTCGCTCTTTTTTCTTCTTCTAAACAGACATGCCACCATGGATTATATCTGAGACTGTAATGAACGATTCATCAAAGGTCCCGTTCTTGAGCTGCTGCTGAAGCTCATTGGGCTTTCTCAGCTTGTTGCTAAGCAACCAACGTTATTGACACAGGAAGTGAAGAAGCGGGGAGACTGTTTAGCCAATCAGAATGCAGAACACGATGCACAATGCAAATCCGTGAAGCAGCGAGACGTGAAAGGTGAACGGGGTTATAGCCAGGGATTACTGTACACCTTTTCCAAATAAACAAAAATAATCTTAAAATGTATGTGGGTAAAATTGGAGGTGGTGAACCGTTTTTAGCACTTGTGCTTTTACCTGCACTTGCCCCCCTGTCGTCATCGTCCTCCTCCCCCTCCTCGTCTTCCTCCTCCTCCTCTTCCTCCCTCGGCTCCCTACTGGGGCCGTGTTTAGCCACAACAGGCTCTTCCCCCGGCTCGTCATCCGAGTCAGAGATCACCACACACTCGTCTCCGTTACTGTTGTCAGCTGCTCGCGCCTCAGTGCCGCTAATGGAAATGAAAAGAGGAAGAAAAAAAATGTTTAACTAAAAGTTGTTCACAAGCATACGTGCGCGGCACACATGCGCATTCTTTGGATATCACCTGCTGTTATCTGCAGCTCACAATATGTGAAAACTGTTAGTTAGCACACAAACTACATTGCAACAGAGGATATTTCTAGAAATTACAACGTAATAAATGGTTTCTGGATAAGGAATGGATGTTTTACCTGCCGTTCTCCCTTGGTTCCCAGAGAGGTGTGAGGTAGTATCTCAGCGGGTCTCTGTACAGGTCGTCCTTAAGGATCTGTGCAATCACACAAACCATATCTTGAACATCTCTGCATGTTGAGTGGGTGTTTTCTCATGGGTTTCAACAAAGCATGCCAACAGGAGACGGGTTTGGGCACCATGTGTCCAAAAATGACTCACAAATTTAATTTAAAACAAATACAAGAAACAGGAAATCTTTTTTTCCGCCTTTTAAATCATTGCGCACTTTATGCCTGCTCAGTCTCCAATGAAAATACACTGCTTGCATGACACAGAAAGACAGCTGATGTGTTATATACATAAATACGTTTCATCTGTAAATTCACATAAACCATTAATGCCTGACATGTGAAGTAATATACTGAAAATTCTATTTCTAAGTGTTTATTACTAAATAAAATTAACATCACCAATTTTGTCTAGCAGTAGTAGATTACTTTTTATTTCATATACTTTCAATTTGTGTCAAAATTCAATATTTCTTTGCTGCCCACAAACTGTATTTTAATACAACTGAATTCTAATAAAACATTGTATTAACTTTTTTGCAGGTGATAGACTGCTCCTCTGCTAGACAGAAAGGAGTAAAAATGTGTTAATACACACGGTGAAGTGTTGCTGAATTTAAAGTCTAGCTGCTTGGGAAAAAAAACAACAAAAAAAAAAGAAGATAAAAACCAGAAAATGCAGCCGAGATGAAAACGATAAGAAAAATTCTGTAACCCCTCGTTGCAGTCGAGAACAGAGGGGAAGGCGGGGTCAAACCTGCGTCATGAGTGAGAAAATTACACACGGCACACCCAGCCTTGGACTTGCCAAGTCAGTATGGTGTAAACAAAACACTGCCATTTCTGCTGCTTGCAAGTTAGTATGAATATATATCTGACGAAGATGACCTCTTGTCTCGTGTTAAGACAAAACTAGTCATTAAAACCTGATTCTCAAAAGTGTGTCGAGACAAACAAAAGTTTGTATTTCTTATACAACAAAACCCTCTCTGGGGGATAAAAAAAGAAAAAGAAAAAAGAAGGTTGAGATGGTCTCAACATATTTCAGAGCACAGCAGCATAATTTTAGAAATAATAGTTCCCCCGGTCCGTGTACTTCGCAGCCATCCGTTTTTTGTTTTTAAATGACAAAATAAAAATAGAGAAATAATCCAAAATAATCCGTTTCCCATCTTTTGTTTTGATAATAAAAAAACGGAAAACGGAAAATGGATTGTTATCCGTTATCAGATTTCATTGATGTGTTTGAAAATCGAAATTTGGAATTAAAACAGCGAGTGGAAAACTCTTTTCTCTATTTCATATTTGTTTCCAAGGATACTGAAAACAAGGATTGGACAAATGGGGGGATTGCACATGCGCAGTAATAAATGAAGAAAGTTGTTTCTGGTTCTTTTGTTGATCATCCATCCATCCGTAATCTATACCCGCTTTATCCCTTGCGGGGTCACGGGGGTCTGCTGGAGCCTATCCCAGCTCATTTCAGGTGAGAGGCTTTTGTTGATCAGATTGAAAATTAATAGTTTTAGATTTTTTACATTTTGAAACAGAAAATAAATCAAATATGAAACCTGGGAGTGAATCATGAGTTTAATCTGTAATCTGTCTTCACTCCGTCATGAAACTGCAGTGATGTTGTGACAGTCTGTTCAGCTGCGTCAAAAAAAAGCAGCGTCCAATCAATAACATGTACTGAACTCTAACATACTGCCCCCCCCCATTGGAAACGAATAGGAAATAGAATAGAGTTTTCCACTCGCTGTTTTAATTCCCAATTTTGATTTTCAAACATCAATGAAATCGGATAACGGATAATGGATAACGATCCGTTTTCCGTTTTTTATTATCAAAACAAAAGATGGGAAACTGATTATTTTGGATTATTTCTCTATTTTTATTTTGTGATTTCAAAACAAAAAACGGATGGCCGCCAAGTGTCTTCTGGGTCGCAGCCTTTTCTGCCAGTTTGTCTTTGCAAACAGTAATTTAAATGTTGATTTGCTTATAAAATCGGCTAATTGAGGACTGATCATCAGAAGTTCGTAAAGACGAATATGGAGACATATTCTATGGCCAGATGTGACCTGCCTACAGTTAATACAAGATATTAGAAGAGACAAAATGTTTCAAATGTCCATATATTGTTAAACAACAACATCAGAATGAGAGAGAGGTCATCTGTACCTGAGCGACATCATCTTGTCCAGGGTTACTGTGGTCACTGAACCAGCTGAAGAAGGTCTCGTAAACCCCACGCGATGACTTCCTGGGCTCGCTGTGAGCTGTCAAGTTGTGTCCACGATGCCACAGGATGGGGTTGGAGAAGGACATGGGAGACCCTGAAATCATGATAGACAAACGATCAGGACTTGATTCAGTATTAAGTTTTTTTTTTGTTTTAAATATATTTCTCCTCTACAAATTGTACATGAATTTACTACTTTAGCTGCATTTGCTGAACATCCAAAATTTGGCATAGACATGATATCATCCAAATGCACATTATTTAAAATGCCGTGGTAAAAAGTCTGACTTTTTGTAATTATGTAAATATACATGACATCTATTCTTTGACATCATCACACTCATGTTTACCTCCCATCCCAAGATGCAGCTCCTTCATGATGATGTTATTCTGGAAATATGGGTTTCGTCTGAAGTGAAAGCGAATCCTGTATCCCAGTTTGTTGTTCTTGAAAGATTCAATCTGAGAAATGTACCAGCAAAAGACTGAAGTTTACTGCTCGGCAAGTGCAGTAGTTAAATATGGAAGAACTGGACACCGGGGGTCTTACCTCAAGATCAGTCATGTAACTAAGAGCATCTTCATCAGTTTCATCAATGTGAGCTGAGAGATGGGGATGATTCAACAGCTGTGGCATCAGAGTTAAGACAGAAAAAACCCTAAACACATTCATTTCAAATACCAGAGGTGGATAATCCAGGTGCCATGAAGTAAAAATCCAGTCCAGCAGTTGTTCCAACCAAATACTGGCTCCTCTGCAGGTAAATGGTAGATTGTTAGTGAAAACACCTGTTCTAAATGTACAGGCTGATCCAGAAACACAGCAGGGTTTTTACTTTATGGCATCTGGATTAAACACCTCTGCAAAAAACAACCAATTCCCATGTTGCAAACAGCAGAAATTGCTGTAGTATTGTCTTCACATGCTTCTTCAGAGGGTTGGAACAACTGCTGGACAGGATTTTTACTTTATGGATTATACACCTCTGTCAAATACTCATAACCACAGCAGGAAGGATGTGTGTGGGACAGTTTTCACGTGAAGGATACAGCAGTGACCCAGAAGCCGGGGATGGTTTTGGTGATGGAGCTCCTCTGATCCAGCTGCGGGCGCCTCTGGCGACCGATCTTCTGCTCCAGACGCTGGTGCAGCCTGGCGCTCCTCTTCTCCAGAGCCTCCAGCCTCATCTGCACTTGTGCCAGCAGGGCGACGGACTGCCTGATCTCCGGGGCCATCTTCACCGAGACGATGGCACACTCCCCATCGTCGTTGTCCTCGTTTTCTGACGGGAAGGATGAGCTCGGAGTGGAGGAAGATCCCGATCCAGACACGGACTCATCCCCCTCATCCGGCACCTGGGGCGCATCTGCTCCAACTTCTCCTTCTTCTTTTTTGTCGGTGCTGTGGACTGATGTGGAGCTGTCTGCTGCGGCCGCCTGGGTCTTGGAGCTCACTTTGGAGGAGGACTGGTGACCTCCTCCTCCTGCTCCGCGCTGCTGTCTGTACTTGCTGCCGTGTTTGACGGGTTTCTCCTTTTTCTCGGAGGAGCACGGAGTCTCTCGACTGTCCTCCCCGTCTCCTCCGGTGAGGCTGGCCAGCGCTTCGGCGGCTGCGATGGCGGCTGCGGAGTCACATTTGTCCGCGGGAGTCGGGGTGGGCTTGGAGCCCTGGAGCTTGTGATCCCCAGAACCCTGCACCTTGTGATCCCCGGATCCCTGCACCTTGTGATCCCCGGATCCCTGCACCTTGGGATCCCCAGATCCCTGCACCTTGTGATCTCCGGATCCCTGCACCTTGTGATCCCCGGATCCCTGCACCTTGTGATCCCCGGATCCCTGCACCTTGTGATCCCCGGATTTCTGCACCATATGATCCCCGGATCCCTGGAGCTTCTTGCCCCCAGTTCCCTGGAGCTTGTGATCCCCAGAACCCTGCACCTTGTGATCCCCGGATTTCTGCACCTTGTGGTCCCCGGATCCCTGCACCTTGTGGTCCCCGGATCCCTGCAGCTTGGTACCCCCGGGTACCTGCAGCTTGTGGCCGGCGGTGGCTGCATCGTGGCCGGCGGGGGCAGCGCTGTCGGCGGGCAGCGCGCCATCTGCTTCCCGGTGAGTCTTCAGGTCCCCGCTGCCTGCAGATCCCCCCCCGATCTCCTCTCTACTCTCCCCCTCACAGTTCCTACTAGAGTCCAGAGTCTCCCCGGTGTCGGTGGCCCCGGAGTCCCCCACTTTGGTGAACTTGGGGGCCCCGGCGCCGGCGCGGCCCTGGCCGGGGGACGGAGCCCGCTTCCTGGGCGCGGAGGGGTCGGCGGGCCGCGGGCAGCCCGTCACCTCGCTCATGCTGGCGGGCTGGTGGATGCGTGTGGATGGATGAACTCTCCGCGGGTGTGTGTGCTCGGGCGGAGCAGCTACATGCTGCTCGCAGCAGGAAGCTGCGACTCGAGCTGCGGCTAACGTTAGCTGGCGGGGCTCGGCTGCTGCTGCGTCCTCACACAAACCCCCGCAGATACGACCTCAGCACAGATATATCCCCGCAGGTGAAGGGGCTCGGTCCGGGTCACCAAAAGCAGCCAAGCAAAGCGGCCGTGAACGGGAAGGCGCGTTGTTTACACTAGTTTTATGTTGTATCCTCCGTTAGCGCGCTACCCGCGCAGCGACGCCACAGAAACAACACGACTCTGATTGGCTGCGGCGCGCCGCGCTTAAACGGCTCCACCAATCACCGACCGGGGCGTGTGGCGCGTCATAGCATAGCGTACTCCCCGGTGTCCTGCTGATTTTTGCTACCCTATTAAAAAAGCTAACTTTGAAAATCGACTGTGCGCGTGCGCAGAACTACAGAGTAGCATTTATCGACGGGGCGCAAGGATCGACAGAACACCGGGTTTCCTGCGTGAAAAGCGGAGCGTATAAATATAATTAATCTTAAACTACCCTCTAGGGTGTTGTACCGGTATTTTAATATTATAATTGATAGGACAACGTTTAAATGTAGGAAACTCGGATTAAGCACCTCAAAGCAAATCCATATGTAATTATGAATTTGACTTAAAGATAATGTATTATTTATGTTTTCGTGTGCAGGATGGACGAGGCCTGTGTGTCATTTTATAACCTGAACCAGTCCACGAGAGCAGTTTGGGTCCCTTTACTCTGAGACTGTTCAAAGATTGTCCCAAAATGTGTGCAGAACCTGAGCGCGCAGGTGGAGCCCCATCACTCATGCAGGGAAAACATGAACGACAAAGGAGTTAGGGAGCAAAAGAACAGCAGACGTCTGTTTAAACGGGAAAATGCAGAAATATCCACCTCTACAATGTATCACATGCCCTTCATTTGACGTATCACTGATGCAACCAATAGGACGCGCAAACTACGCACGGAGCGTCTGTACAATGGTTACCATTGCGTCAAATTTAGCATGAGCTTTCTCAGAATAAATGCAGATGACTTTATTGAAAACATGCCCCCACCCCCCCTCTCACTTGCAAATTACAGGTAGGCCACAAGTTATTTACCGTTTATGCGAGGCTGCCTTTTAGATTGGAAGCGCTCGTCCATAATTATGACACAGTTGGAATTGCATTAATCAAACAGCCAACAGAGTACAAGATTACAAACATTTCATCAGGACAGTTTAATCAAGTGGCAGAAACGCTAAATAAATATAATGTATCATAGACAAAGCTTGTGATGAAGAATGCATTGTAGCTTCAGTGCATGCACATTTCCATCAATATCCGCAGAGATTCCAGCAGCAAACTGGTCACTTAAAATCTATGATAAATGAATATTTTGCGGAATTTGTATTTTAATAAGTAAAAATGCCTTAATTTGTTCATATTTATTTTGATATCACCAGTAATGGGCGTTTAGCCAGCCCGAACCAAACAAAACTGTGAGGTGGGGGGGTCGGGGGGGTTGCTGGATCATACCAATTCAAAAACAAATATGGGTCAAGCAAAACTCGTCAGGTCATTGCTAAAATTAGACGCTGCTGCTTTCGCAAGAGCAAGCCAAACCATGGTGCTTAAAGTCAAACCCGGGGGATCACTATCACAAGGGCTGGCAGTAGAAACAGTCCCCCCACCCCCCTGGGTGACATTTAACGCCACATTTCCGTTGCTCCGTGCGTAATAACGCAGGCACGGCGCTGGAGCGCACACTGACTGACCACCGCCGCGCAAACCATGAGGGTTTGGTAGATCTTTCTATAAGAGACGCTGAATGTAATTCTATTTATCCGCAAACATGTCTTTTTTAACCATCCCACACCAAGACAGCATCATGATCAGAAAGATGGCCCGTGGCCGCACGGCCTTGGGGGGTGACAGTAATAACAACGATGATGAAGAGGAAGAAGAGGACGAAGAGGGGGGAGAGGATGACGAGGAGGATGTCCGGCTCATCCCGAGGTGCTCCCCGGTGCCGAGGAAGCGAGGCGCGTCCATCTTCGACGAGACCGCGGAGTACATGCGCATCCAGCGGGCGCTGCCCGCCGGGAAGAGGGTGGCGTTCGCCGACACAACAGGTGGCGACCTGGTCGACGTGCACGAGTTCGTCGCCTTCGACTCGGACGACGAAAGCGAGATCGCAAAGTGGGAGGAAGAGGAGGCAAAGTACAGAAAACCCGAGCTGGAGCCGACCTACGAGGTGCGCCCGGAGTTCAGCGCGCCCGACGGGAGCGCGCTGCTGCGCGCAGTGCGCTCCGGTAAAGTAGAGGTGGAGCGCTTGTCTCCGGTGGAGGGCGAGCCGCTCGCCTTCAGCGGGATCATACGAGTCCTGAACATCTCCTTCGACAAAGCTGTGTATATCAGATCCACCATGGACGGCTGGGGCACCTACTTCGATTACCCTGCAGAGTATGTGCCCGGCTCCAACGACGGGGACACCGACCAGTTCTCCTTCAAGCTGTCTTTCGCCCCCCCTTACATCACGCACGGCTCTCGCATCGAGTTTGTTATTCGCTACGAAACCAGTCACGGTGACTTTTGGGCTAATAACTCCTCCATGAATTACGCAGTGACATTGCTTTTGTCTTATGAAGATGAAGCATTACTGAAAAAAGCATTTGTGCCTCATGCAAGAAGCATACTGAAGCCTCCTAAAGTTTACAGGTAGCTATCCTGTCACACTTTTGACCACACACAAACCAAAACCATGAAGACTTCACTGGTTTTGTTGCCTAGTAATTCACGGGACCAGAGTACTCCACAGACTTGATGACATGTCAGTCATGTTCAAAGCTGTGCGTCCCTCTAATCACTGGAGGTTCTCACAGTCCCAGTGATGGGGAAATAATGAAACACACTCATGTGGTTAGCAAGGCAAGGCAAGGCAGAGTTTATTTCTAGAGCACAGTTCATGCACAAGTCAGTTCAAAGTGATTTACAGCTACATAAAATCACAAGAAGGCAAAATAAAAGTACTTTAAAACATAAAAATAATAAAAAGACAGAGTGCAGACAAAATCCTTTCAGTGCAACAGCTAACTAGAACTGTTTTCAGCCTGGATTTGGACATTGTCCGAGTTGAAGCCTGTCTTACATCCTCTGTCTGGAAGACTTCCAGGTTTTAGGAGCATAAAACTAGCTTCACCTTGTTTAGTGGTGAGTCCGGGCAGCAGCAGGAGACCACTCCCCGAGCCCCTCACAGTCCGGTTGGTTCATACATGTCCAGAGGTGTCCAAAGTATTCACATTCATTACTCAGGTACAAGTATAGATACTAGAGTTTAAAAATACTCCTGTAGAAGTTGAAGTATCAACTCAAGTTTTTTACTCAAGTAAAAGTATAAAAGTACTGCATTCAAAACTACTTAAAGTATAAAAGTAAAAGTAATGTAAGGGGGGAAAAGCCATTAAGGACAAAAGCCATTGAAAATGAATGTATCTTAGTATAATGCAAATATATTAAAGAAGCATATATGTGTACTATTGAGCATTAACATGTGTTTCAGAGAGCAGGAGATATGATGACTAGTTGCCTATAAGTATTGTAATGGTGCAAAAAGTCAAACTTCAGAGGCATGTTATCATTTATCCTAACCTTTATTGGAATGTACATCCAAGTTTAGTTGCAGGAATCTGAGGGAACGGATGTAAGAACAAAACTGGACAAGAACATCTGAAACAACCACAACCAAATTCACTCTATCCGGATGGAGCAATTTAACTGGATAGTTTTTTTTTAAAGGCCGAAATGAAATGGAGTAACAAGGCTGTTTTTAAAATGTAAGGAGTAAAAAGTACAGATAATTGCGTGAAAATGTAAGGAGTAAAAGTAAAAAGTCGTCTGAAAAATAATTACTCCAGTGAAGTATAGATAACCAAGATTTCTACTTAAGTAACTAAGGTAACAAAGTATTTGTACTTCGTTAATTGACACCTCTGTACATGTCACAGATGTACTTTGGCGCTAAGCCATGAGGAGACTTGTACACAAGTCAAGTTGTTTCACAGGAAGTCAGTGCAGGGACCTGAGGACTGGACTCATATTGTCGTGTTTCCTGGTTCTAGTCAGGACTGGAGCAGCAGCATTCTGGACGACCTGCAGCTCATTTAGAGCCCAGAGTAGGCCGTTAACCTGCTGGAAACAACACATGGATTAGTCCTTCTAAATCTGGCTCAGACACTATTTACTTGATTCTGGCAATGTTTTTAGATGGTAAAAAGCTGCTGATGTTATTGATTTAATCTGACTGTGAAAGTTCAGATCTGAGTCCAATATTACCCCTCGACTGCTAAGCTGATTATTAGGTTCTAGAGAGAGTTGGAAGGTGAACTGATAACATTTTCTCTTTATTTCTGAGAACCACAGACAAATGACTTCGGTTTCGTCTGAGTTTAACCAGAGACAATTGTTTTTGCATCCACACACTGATCTGTTTGATGATGAAATACCTTTATTTTGCGATAAGTTCCACATTAGCCATTAAATGAAGCAACAGGGAGAGATGTAACACAGACACAGGAGCAGCAGCTACACAGCAGCACCTGCTTACTAATGCCTGCTGAGGTTTTGTGGCTGAAATTAGTATTCTGTTTCATTCAGTAGTTCTGCCTGGAAACCACTCTTAGCAGGGTCCAGCGCGTGTTGGTAAACAAAGTCACATAATCTGTAACACATCGAGTGCAGAAGGACTGCAAACTAGCTGTCCAGTTTGGTTTATAAATAATTTCAGTTACTTAATTTGCTATTTCGTGATCTAATATCTGCAGTCGAACATGAAAGAGTCTTTAAAAGAGCACACACCCTCCTCATCATCCTGTGGTATGGGAGGTGATCAAAATAGGCAAAGGGCAGGTGTCATTTTCAGCCCCGGCGTTTCCCTGCACTAAAATTTACCTCTGACCTTTTCTATTAGAGCCGAGCAATTTCGGAGGCCGAGATTGGTCTCTCTCTGGTGTATGATTAAGTGCCTGCTTCAGAGGCCACTTCCATTCCTTCTGCACTCCACTAAAGCCAAAATAATCCCCGTATTTACTGTAAGATCAGCATGAAAGTACAGGATCGACGTTACAATGCTCTGTCACGTAGCAGCAATGGTCCCCAAGTCGGCGAGGCGCTGTAAAGGGAGCGAACGGTGCGTAAAGCGGTGCAGTTGTCATTCAGGTCATCCTGGATGAATCGCTTACTGAAAATGAGAAGTTCATGACGCAGAAACTGAAGCTGCCAAAACAGATCGATCAAGTGCTTTGAAGCTAACTGATGACTGTATCTAACATACCAAAAGGACTGTCAATGAGAGGGATGAAGCACGCTGAGACGCCAGCGTTCACGTCATACTGTGTGTTAGGGCTGGGTGATATGGACCAAAAGTCATATCTGGATATTTTCTAGCTGAATGGCGATACTCGATATATATCGATATTTTTTCTGTGACATAATTGGGGTTTCCCCCAAATCATTATAGCATAGCATCTCTGTTAGCTTCATTTTTTTCTGAGGCAAACCCTTAAAAAAACAGTCAGTTTTAATACAAAGCCTCGTGCCAAATGTCACACAGGTTCCTTTATTAACAGAGGTCTGCACAATATCAAAATGTATAAAACAAATGAAATACAAATAAACTGCGTGCATATATAGAATAAAAATGCTTCTTGAATAAAATAAAACAAATATCTCTTTGCTGCATAACAATTAAATTAAAATACACTGTGCAATTAATGCAATGTAGACAGTAACAGGCAGACTTTTCCACTGAGGTTGACAGTTGTGCAAATAACAAAACATTTGTGCAAATCTCAAATAAAACATTCAAGCCAATTTGTCACAAAATAAGCTATATCAAAATCATAAAAAAAAGCTATATCGATATAAACAATATTGTCTCGTACCATATCGCGTTTGAAAATATATCGATATATATTACAATCTTGATATATCGCCCAGCCCTACTGTGTGTGTATGTTAATTACCAGTGCTTATAGATTTCTGTCTTAGGTAACGTGCAGTGACGGTACTGAAACTCACCATCCGGGGTATTTGGCACCAACCTCCTGCTGACGTATCTTACTTTTTCCCACATGAACTCAATATGAAGCCTGTGCAGAATTAGTTATGTTAACAAGGTCTAAATCCTCTCTGCGCACACCTGCTCACACACCGCACTATTTTCTCTCCAATGTCAAGCTCAGGTCAACTCACTGGGGTGGACTAACTTGAAATCCCAAATATACCCGTTTGATACATCATTCATTCAATCCTTAATATAGAAGGAGGTCATTTTTATAGAAATAAAAGCTTGAGATTGCCATTTTTGTTGAGGGTAGTATAGGCTTTCCATGAAAAAGCTTAAAAGTGATCCTAAAGTTGAGTCAGTTTACTGGATCTGCAGAGGGGAGCGCAAGGATCTATGTTAAAACTCAGTACGCAAAGAATAAACATATTTACAACAAGCAGAAGGAGCTTCTGCAACTCATGTCACATGCTAGTCACACTTCTTGACCTTCTGGCGTCCTTTGCTGCACTCTTGGCAATGTACTCTCTATTTCCAAAGACGAGCCCCCCTCACTGTGAACATTTCTGTTTCATTCCTCACGCTTTATTTAGCTTCTTTTTTCTTTCCAGCAATGAACTTCTCTACAGTTACATTTACCACGTGAAGTTTTACTTTCCAGCTCGACTTGTGTCGGCTTTTGCTGTGGTTGCTGTCAACTCTCGGCCTGCCAAGTCTCACTCAGTAGTTTTCCATCTCGCCATCTAAACAGTCCGGCGAGAGGTCATCAATGAGGCTCTTGGCTTTAAAATAGGCTGCCCCACTGCGCAGCAGGTCAGAAATAGAAAATATACAAAGTGCAAAGAGATGTTGCATATGTTAAAGTATGATATTATTCAAAATAGTAGTTGATCAAGTATCAATTCCCACCCCCCTCGGCTAAAGTTTTTTTTACACATAAACTTATTTTTCTCATCTTATTTTTTCTGACTGGCATAAATGTTGCATTTTCCAGATGATGTACCTTTGGTGATGCATCACTAAACCGTTGATGATAAATGGTTTTAAGATCCAAAACTGTCTTTGTAAACAACGATGTGCCTATAAATCTTCCTCTTCATGCTTTCTGGCATCTTTCTTCAACAGGTTTCTGTGTTTCTCTGTGATCTTGTATCTGAACACGCACAGTTTAAACAGTTTCAGTTGGTTTGTGGGCAGAACTGTAATTTGAGACTGTGGTGGTTTTCGTCTTCTCTATATTAACTCTCAAATCTCTCTTTTCTTTCAGTATGGATGATGATCATCTATTGTCAGATGATGAGCAGGAGAAGGAAGAGGGTAAGGACTAGAATCTTTTTTTCCCTACAAAATCCCTGTTGTCACATCCCGTCACTACCTGACAAACCGAAGACTTCATTCATAGGTGCAGTATATTACTGCGTAAGAGTCACAGCTGAGGGATGTGGTGGAGCACTTCCACCGAGCTCACAGGCTTTATGCAGACACATCCGTTCATCCATTTTCTTCCGCTCATCCATTACCGGTTCCAGGGGGCAGCAGTCTCAGCAGAGATGCCCAGACTTCCTTCACCCCAGACACTTCCTCCAGCTCTTCCGGGGGGAGTCCGAGGCGTTCCCAGGCCAGCCGAGAGACATAGTCTCTCCAGCGTGTCCTGGGTCTTCCCCGGGGTCTCCTCCCGGCAGGACATGCCTGGAACTCCTCCCTAGGGAGGAGGGACATGCCTGGAACACCTCCTTAGGGAGGAGGGACATGCCTGGAACACCTCCCTAGGGAGGCGTCCAGGAGGATCCGGTACAGATGCCCAAGCCACCTCAGCTGACTCCTCTCAATGTGGAGGAGCAGCGGCTCGACTCCGAGCTCCTCCCGGGTGACCGAACTCTTCACCCTATCTCTAAGGGAGCGTCCAACCACCCTGCGGAGGAAACTCATCTCTAAGGGAGCGTCCAGCCACCCTGCGGAGGAAACTCATCTCGGCCGCTTGTATCCGCGATCTTGTCCTTTCGGTCACTACCCAAAGTTCATGACCATAGGTGAGGGTAGGTGCGTAGATTGACCGGTAAATCGAGAGCTTCGCCTTTCCACTCATCTCTTTCTTCACCACGACGGTCCGGTACATCGACCGCATAACTGCGGACGCTGCGCCGATCCGTCTGTCAATCTCACGCTCCATCGTTCCCTCACTCGTGAACAAGACCCCGAGATACTTAAACTCCTCCACCTGAGAGGCAGCACGGCAGCACGGTGGCTTAGTGGTCAGCACTGTTGCCTCACAGCAAGAAGGTTCCCGGTTCGACTCCCAGGCCAAGCAGGACCTTTCTGTGTGGAGTTTGCATGTTCTCCCCGTGCTTGCGTGGGTTTCCTCCGGGTACTCCGGTTTCCTCCCACAGTCCAAAAACATGCATGCTAGGTTAATTGATCATTCTAAATTGCAGGTAGGTGTGAATGTGAGTGTGTCTGGTTATTTGTGGGGACTGCGGGTGGAAACTAGCATTTCTGCTAAACCCGGTGTAATGTACACTGTATTTACACAGTGTACATTAATATGCATTGTCCCGTCTAAATAAACTTTGAAACACATCTGAGGCAGGACTTCTCCACCCACCCGGAGAAGGCACGCCAGAACCAGGTGCTGATTCTCATCCCTGCCGCGTTGCACTCGGCCTCAAACCGCCCCAGCGCATGCTGAAGGTCCCGGTCTGATGAAGCCAACAGGACAACATCATCGGCCAAAAGCAGAGATGAAATCCTGTGGTTCCCAAACGGATCCCCTCCGGTCCCTGGCTGCGCCTAGAAATCCTGTCCATAAAAATGATGAATAATTTATGCAGACATATTCAGATCCAAATTGTTAAAGGTGGTCAAGCAAATGTTCAACCTTCACTACTTGTTGTGCAACTCAGTGAAAACATTATCATTAAAATGACCACAAACCCGTCAGCGCCCCTTCTCACATCCCAACATGCTTTTTATTTGTTTTGTTTACATCTTGGCTCACATGGCTCACAATTGGTTTTCTATTAAATATGGCTGTTGCTTTTTCTCCATTCAAACTGATTACAGCTTATTTATCCGTTTTACATCTAGAGGAATCTAGGACCTCCAATCCTGTACTTGCCAGGCCTATCCCCGTGTGTCCAGTCATTGTACAGGAAGAGATTGATGTAGAGGTAAGAATGAAGGAGACTGATGGACTCAAACCCGTCAGGAGGGTTAATTGCTGTTATTTTGTGAGTAACCCAAGACGGAAGCCAACAGTGGATACACTTGTAGCTAATTGTTTGTTGAATTAGGTTCAAATTATCTTGGTCTGCATGCACTCCTTAACACATTCATATTTAACAGGTAAGCAGGTTGAGTGATTTTTCCATTTGTGAAAATAATTTATTTGATGAGGTATAACCAACATTTTTGTTCAACCTTAAAATCTTATCATCATTGGCGTGGTTGTTTATATTGTTCACAGCTCATTGAAGCTTCAGCAACAACTTAGGTAATGTTTCGCTTCTCACCGCTGTAGCACGTGCACTGGATGCCAGTTTTCTTGTCCTCTGCTCATCGTATTCATATCATGATGCATGTTGTTGTAGCTCTTGCACCTTTTGATTTGTCACTTTTGGATGTAAATTCATTTCATTCAGTTTTCAAGAAGAAATTGAGAACACTAATATAGTTTTGACCAGTCACAACTAATATTTTCCGTCCTTTTCAATGTAAAATTTCCAGAAGTGGTTAGATTATAATCACAGTAAGCAATCGGTATTTTCCTCGCAGTAAAAAGGCATCAACGGGAGCCGCCAAGCTGTTCAGAGGTGAATTAGAAAGTTGTTATTCAGGTGAAAAAAGTTGGAGGCAGGTTATAGTTTGTCTTAAAAACTTTGTATTTACATGCTAACAGAATAATATTATAACATAAGACCTTATATTAATATCTTACCAATATCATTCAAGTATCTTTGAAGCATGTACTCATCCATCACTGTCTGTTGCACCTCAGTATTCACATGCATGCTTGTTCCATTAAATAGTGTATACAGGACTGTCTCAGGAAATTAGAATATTGTGATTTTCTGTAATGCAATTACAAAAACAAAAATGTCATACATTCTGGATTCATTACAAATCAACTGAAATATTGCAAGCCTTTTATTCACCATGGCTTACAGCTTAAGAAAGCTCAAATATCCTATCTCAAAAAATTAGAATATTCTGGGAATCTTAATCTTAAACTGTAAGCCATAATCAGCAATATTAAAATAATAAAAGGCTTGCAATATTTCAGTTGATTTGTAATGAATCCAGAATGTATGACATTTTTGTTTTTTTAATTTCATTACAGAAAATAAAGAACTTTATCACAATATTCTAATTTTCTGAGACAGTCCTGTACAGTGAAACAAGAGGCATGTGTAGAAATATCAGTTTACATCTTTTCTCCGGGTTTTAACAGTGTCAAGTTAAATGTCTGCAGTAAAATGATCTCTCTCCACCGTTAAAGTGGTTCACTTCATGAGATTCCATTTGTGCACAAAAGTTTGAAACAAAGAACATTTCATTACAGAGTGGTTGTAACTTTTACTGAAAGCATTTTTAGTCAAACAGGCTGGTTGGAATTCATTAATGAAGCATAGATTTACTAAACTAAAACTACAGCATCCAAAATGATAGACATGGTGGTGAGAATGAACACTTTTATAATTGTTTAACTTCTCTCCGGACCATGATGCTGAAGTCCTAACTTATTAACACCTCTAGCCCCTCCATTTACTTGTGCTGTTTTTCTGATCTGATTAGAATTTCCATATGATGATTATCTTGATATGATATGGTTTATTGCCAAGTTTGTTAACACACACAAGGAATTTGTTGTGGTGATTGGTGCAATACAATACAAATAGAAAAACAAATATATAAAAGATAAAATAAAATGTATAAACAGAAATGTACAATATGAGGTTTTAAAGTGCCGGATATGAGTCTGTACAAAAAGTGACTTAGGATGACTTAGGACAGATAAAATGTATAAACAGAATGTACAAATGAGGTCCCATAACAGACAACTCTTTTCTTCTTTTTCCATATTTTAAAATCAAGTAAAAATGAAAGTAAGAATGTCTGGGATCGAAATGAGTTGCGTCTTTTGTTTAAAAGAAAAACAAGCACCTCGTTAAATTATAAATTTCTTTAGAATTGGCTTGGTCCTGATCAGGGTGACGGGGGCTTTGAGTGTTTCTGAGCTGTCATAGAGTAAGAGCTAGGGTACACCCAGGAGGTCCACACCAGGTCTGTTTCACAGAAAAGCATTAGTATGCTGTTTAATGCTTTTTTTAATCTCAGTGTGCAACATTAATGGACGGTAGAAATATTTCCCCTTTGTCTTAACTGGTCTCTGAGCTGTCACTGTTTTTATTCCAACAGACTGCAGTTCACCCATCTGGTTCCCCTGCCACGCCCAGCCACGAGTCTCCATCTGTTGATGGCACACTGTCCGCTCATACCGTATTCCCAAGTGAACAATTTCCTTGTACGTCTTCCGAAACTACCCTCCTAACGAATTCAGGCCCTGTTCTCTGTGCCAGTGAATCAGTTCAGCCCACAAAGTCAGAGCCTCCACCCAGTTTCCACTGTGACTTGCACAACCACGTAACCGAGCAGCCCGTACACTGTAGTGCCTCTGCACCGCCGCCCGCCGCAGCCCCTTGCCCTTCCCCTCCACAGTCCACAGAAAGATCAGACGCCTCCCAGGCTGAAGAGGAGCAAAGCGTTGCCTCAGAGGGCTCTGGCCCGTGGGATCCTGCTTCAGAGATAAATCTATTGTCAACAACGACCGAGGATGCAGCAACCCACCTGGAGCCGCCTGCTGAATGTGCCTCTTCTCCCACCGGGACTCTCGAGCAGACGGCTGCGGGAGGTTTGAGTGAACTTGAAGGTTCCACGAGCTCTACGGAACATTGTGGAGGAAGCACGCCTTCACCTGTGTCTCCTGTGGCAGAGACTCAGGCCTCCCTGGGAGGAGAAAGTGAAGCTCCATCCTCTCCTGAGCTCACTTCAGTTAACACAGACTCCACAAAGGTGGCACATTGTGGAGGAAGCACGCCTTCACCTGTGTCTCCTGTGGCAGAGACTCAGGCCTCCCTGGGAGGAGAAAGTGAAGCTCCATCCTCTCCTGAGCTCACCTCAGTTAACACAGACTCCACAAAGGTGGCACATTGTGGAGGAAGCACGCCTTCACCTGTGTCTCCTGTGGCAGAGACTCAGGCTTCCCTGGGAGGAGAAAGTGAAGCTCCATCCTCTCCTGAGCTCACCTCAGTTAACACAGACTCCACAATGGTGGCACATTGTGGAGGAAGCACGCCTTCACCTGTGTCTCCTGTGGCAGAGACTCAGGCTTCCCTGGGAGGAGAAAGTCAAGCTCCATCCTCTCCTGAGCTCACCTCAGTTAACACAGACTCCACAAAGGTGGCACATTGTGGAGGAAGCACGCCTTCACCTGTGTCTCCTGTGGCAGAGACTCAGTCTCAGGCCTCCCTGGGAGGAGAAAGTGAAGCTCCATCCTCTCCTGATATCACTTCAGTTAACACAGACTCCACAAAGGTGAGCCACAACGTAGATCCGTCTCCATCTGTCTCCGCCTTGGACGAGAGGGAACACGCTTCATGTATTTCACCAGGAACCTCAGTAGAGAGCGCACCAAGTACTCCGTCAGAGGTTTCCGAGCCTCAGTCAGAGCTTGACGCCAGCGCTAATCTGATGCCGGGCGTTTACTTTCTGAGTGGAGTGGTCTCTCTCTCCATAATGATGCAGGAGCCCAGTACCCTCTTCCTCATTGGACTGCTCATGGTTTTGCGCCGCTTGTGAGGTTTCTTTTTGATTCCAAACTAGGCCACCAAGTTGAAACAATATGCAATCCTCCTTCCTATTTGTATCTACCTTTATGCAAAATCCAATGCAAATACAAAATGCTGACAGACAACATTTTTCAAGTATTATATCGTGCACTTTTTCATTGCTGTTGTCAGTGTGGCTAAGGCTGTTGTCCAACCCGTAGAGAAGATAACGACTGGACAAAGCCACAAGGGGTGAAGATTGAACCCAATGGGAAAAAAAGTGTAGGATCAGGCTCCAGCAGTTTCTACACTTTTTCTTTTACTTTCTCTTCTTTAGTAAATGGGATCAATGAGTATGTTAAATTGGTCTCACCCACATATCCAACAACAATATGACACTAACCTACCATGTCTGTTAATCTCTGCAGTGGCTACTTCAAATATTATGGTAATTTAGCCACATTTGAACCTGAGTGCAATGTCACGTGTAAGTTGAACTATTAAAATGATGATTTATTCACTTTTTCCTTTCACTTTCAACATTATTAGAAATGTCTCAGTATTGGAGAATATAAGCCTTATTATAAGCTCACAGTGTGATGTTAATATTAACCAAACATTGTTGTCCTCTCTGAGATGTTTGCTTGCTCATCTTAAAAATCATACTCAAGAATACTATTTTGCACAAATCTAGCGTGAGATTCATGGGCTCTTCCCATGAGAAGCAGCACTTTATTGTTCTAAATTCATTTGTAGTGAGACACAAGCAGCTGATGCCTGGCGGACGAGGCCGGTAGCATCCCTAAATGACCCCATGTATGCCGGGGCCTACTGGGGCCTACTGGGGCCTACTGGAGCTTACTGGGGCCTACTGAGGCCTACTGGGGGCTACTGGGGCTTACTGGGGCCTACTGAGGCCTACTGGGGCCTACTGGAGCTTACTGGGGCCTACTGGGGCTTACTGGGGCCTACTGGGGCCTACTGAGGCCTACTGGGGACTACTGGGGGCTACTGGGGCCTGTTGGGGCCTACTAGGGGCTAATGGGGCCTACTGGGGGCTACTGGGCCCTACTGGGGCCTACTAGGGCCTACTGGGGGCTACTGGGGGCTACTACTGGGGCCTACTGGGGGCTACTGAGGCCTACTGGGGGCTACTGGGGCCTACTGGGGGCTACCGGGGCCTACTGGGGCCTACTAGGGGCTACTGGGGGCTACTGGGGCCTGTTGGGGGCTACTGGAGGCTACTGGGGGCTACTGGGGCCTACTGGGGCCTACTGGGGGCTACTGGGGGCTACTGGGGCCTACTGGGGCCTACCGGGGGCTACTGGAGGCTACTGGGGCCTACTGGGGGCTACTGGGGCCTACTGGGAGCTACTGGGGGCTACTGGGGCCTACTGGGGGCTACTGGGGCCTACTGGGGGCTACTGGGGCCTACTGGGGGCTACTGCGGCCTGTTGGGGGCTACTGGAGGCTACTGGGGGCTACTGGGGCCTACTGGGGTCTACTGGGGCCTACTGGAGCTTACTGGGGCCTACTGGGGGCTACTGGGGCCTACTGGGGCCTACCGGGGGCTACTGGAGGCTACTGGGGCCTACTGGGGGCTACTGGGGCCTACTGGGGGCGACTGGGGCCTACTAGGGCCTACTGGGGGCTACTGGGGCCTACTGGGGGCTACTGGGGCCTACTGGGGGCTACTGGGGCCTACTGGGGACTACTGGGGCCTGCACTCATTACTTGAGTTCAGGAAATGCACACAAGAGATGGACTGAAAAGAAACATTTAAAAAAATTAACTAAAACGTACTGATTTAATGGATCCTGGTGTCGTCCAGATAAATGTTTAGGAAAATAACAGATGTTATGACTAGCTTAGTCATAAATATGTTATATATTTTGTATTAGGACACAATGATGTCTCCAAACAAACTGAATTCACTGCTGTTGTAGTTTAACATATTTTGAAATGAAGGTTTACAGAGCTCACAGAGAACGAAGGAGGCCTGCTATCTTCACTACTAGAGGTGTAATTTCTGTCTCTGTACAGTATAGTCACATCAAAATTCATCTCAAGACACTTTACAGAGAAAGCAAACAGGTTCAGTGCATTGTAATAATTTTTGTTAAAAAAAAAAACAACAAAAGAGGCGTCTATAGAGCAAAGTGCAAGTACTTACACTGCAAAAACTCAAAATCCTAACAAGAATATTTGTCTTATTTCTAGTTAAAATGTCAAATTCTTTGTAAAAAAAATCTCATTACACTTAAGACAAGACTCAAAAAGTCAAAAAACAACAATTTTCACCTGTTTCAAGTAGATTTTCACTTAAAATAAGTAGAAAAATCTGCCAGTGGAACAAGATTTTTTTTGCTTGTAATGAGAAGATAAATCTTGTCCCACTGGCAGATTTTTCTACTTATTTTAAGTGAAAATTTACTTGAAACAAGTGAAAAATTGTCAAATAACAAGTTATTTTTCTGGTAGTCTCTTGTTTTAAGTGTAATGAGATTTTTTGACTAAAAATTAGACATTTTAACTAGAAATAAGACAAATATTCCTGGTAAGAGTTTTGCAGTGTAGTACAGAGAAAGAAAATGACATTTAAGTCATGATGTCAGTGATCATTGCTGAGGCTGCAGTGAAGAAAAAGAGGTTCATATGGGACGACGGCCACCAGGAACGTACACCACAGGAGTGGGTCAGTCCCTGCTGCTCACGCTTACAGGCAGCTCTATAGTTCTCATCAGAGGGAAGGGATTCTCCCTCAGCCTCTCGATTCACGGGCAGGGCAGCAGTGGGTGGAAGAGATCAGCATGTTTTTAATGTGCAGTTCCATGTCAATCAGGATTTGCTGTCCGGCTCCTGATCACGGTCCTGTAGCTCTGTGAGCTGTTTGGATATAAAACAGGAGTGAAGAGGCAGGTAGCATGAAGAAGGGGCTACATGTTTTTAAATGGCATGAATGTTGGATAGTGTTAATTTAATGGTGTTTAAAGGTCTGAATGTTCTTTCTCCTAATGTGTTGCAAACTGTTAAATAAACAGCTTTTGTGTCTGAAAGCAGTATTATAGGCTGTCCCTTTTCTCACACTTTAGATGGAGGTTCAATGGAGTCGAAGCAACAATCCACAGCTTTAACATTGATGTTTGTCTTTACATACATAAAAAAAAAACATTTTGTGGAGAAGTTGAATATAAAACTTTTATATAAGGGAGACGTAAATTAGTTCCTAGTAGAGATGGCCGGTATGGACTAAAAAATGTATCACGATCATTTCTGGCATTTATCCCGATAACAATAAACATGACGATAAAAAAAATACCAATTCAACTCCACTTCAACTTTGTAACTATAAATCTATCTCGCTCTCAGATCCGCCATGTTTGTTACACAAAAACGTCATTCCTTCCTTCCTTCCTTCCTTCCTTCCTTCCTTCCTTCCTTCCTTCCTTCCTTCCTTCCTTCCTTCCTTCCTTCCTTCCTTCCTGCCTTCCTTCCTTCTGCATCGATTTAACACAGAACCATAAACGTCATCAACGGGAATTTATCGTTTTTACCGTGAGACGACAAATTCTTACCGTGGGGAATTTTTTTGACGGTAAATCGTGAACGGTAAAATATCACCCATTCCTAGTTCCTAGTATGATTTGAGTTCATTATTTAATCAGATTGAGAGAGGTTCCATTTTCAATGCTCTTCACATACAATTTTGGGATTAAGCACCACAGACACGGTACGTTTTTATCAAAAGTTGTCATTTGTCAACAATAGAGAATGAGCATCTTCATGAATCCCAAACCACGCTGAATGCATGGTAATGTGACTGCTGTGGTTGGAATACATTAGGAAAGAAAGCAATATCATTTTGAAGGCAATAGGGCGATGCTTCAACTTAATAGATTATGGGTGACTTTAGTAAATTCTTTAATTATTTTTCTTGCATGGCTTATTAATACAACATGATATCAATTTAGTAAATTATAATATTGTTGATGATAACAAAATAGATGAGTCCCTAGTGTCAGCATCAGCTGACGGGTGTGCGCTCTCCCTCTTATCCTCAAATAACCTTATTCCAATTAATTTCCCTTCTAGGATCAATAAAGTAGTTTAAATATAAAATCATTTTTCACGCCAGAATATCAAGATGGCAACAACTAACTCTCACACTTTTTGCTTCAAAATGTTGAAACAATAGGCCACATCAAAGTGGCGAGGTCCAGTTTTTACCTACTTTCTGTGGACAAATGCCACTGGCAAGAGTTCCATCTTTCATGTCTGATAAGGCACTAAGGGCCTGATTTACTAAAGGTTTGCGTGTGTAAAAACGTGTGCAAACTTGACATCACCCGCAAACCAAAGTGCCAGCTGATCTACTAACAGCGTGCAAAGAGGACTGCGCCTCTCAAATGAGCAAAATAGCACACGCTGTTCATTTAGTACTTTTGCCCTGATGAATAATCAATATGATAGCAGAAAGCGCTAAATACTGGGAGGGGAAAATGCAAATATGTCCATTTACCACGCGCAATGAGATTTACCAAGCCTGAAAGTTTTTGCGGGGATTGTGATTGCGTCTGTATTTAATACGTTCGAAAGGACGGTGCTAATCTCCACATGCAAAAGGACAAATATTTTATTTGAATGTTAAATCGAGTATTATTCAGCAAAAGGTTGCCACAGGAGGCACATTCATTTTTTTATTTGTGATAATAAATAAATCACGTGTTTTCATGGAGAAAAAAGTGTTTCTTATTGTGCGCCTATACTTGTTCTGCAGTTGTCATACCCCGGTGTTGTGCCGTATTCAGCACCCCTGCCGTGAAAAGCACCCCCTCGTCTGACAAAAATGATATTCTCATTCCGTGTCACGTTCTGTTTAGCGTCCAGTTTTGTGTTAATGATTCATGTTTAAATGCGCTCATGGATTCCACAATAGTCATACTTTCCCACAATCACAGTCACAGATAACAAAAACCGGGTAAATGGTTATTGATGTCATTAATTAATAGCCTGCTTACTGTGTTGTCTTCCATAATATTTGTAAATATATATAATATAAACCCCTAAGTATGTGTTTGTGTGAGTGTGTATATATAAATATATTGAAGTGTCAGTGTGTTGTTTTTTTTCTTGGTCTACTTATCATTGAATATACGAGGGGGTGCTTTTCACAGCAGGGGTGCTGAATACGGAACAACAATTTGCCTCTTCCACTAATATCTCTAACTCCAACTCGTCAAATTTCATTTTGCGCTTGCGACTTTATCCTGCTTTCCATCCAGACTCTCCATGGCGCAAAGTTTGCGCCGCAAACCGTAAGACGCGCAACACCTCATTTAAATACTGCTGTTTGCACCTGTTATCAATTGCGCACGCAATCTTAGTTGATCACCCGCAAAACACACAACAACAGCACGTGCAAACTTTTTCAGTGCACACGCAATTTAGTACTCTTTATTTAGGATCTTAGTAAATCGGGCCCTAAATCATGACCAAAATGAAAGGGATTTATAATACAAATGCATTTTTGTTTACAAAATGCTTTCAAAGTATTTTGTCTTAATACTTAGTAAATGTAGGGATTAAAATGGATACAGTTAAATGGACAAAACAAGTGTTAAATAATTCTGTGTGGAATGTTGAAGTGATTTAGCTCGTTTAAGATCGTCAGCCACCTCACTGCTTTCATCGAGTGACTGTTCTAGTTGATTTTTGCCGTTAAACTCATGTTGTTCTTGTTGTACAGCACAACATTTTATAATCCTATTTTGTGAACTTCAGAAACAGATATACAGTAAACACTGAATGTCATGTCTCTTACCATTAAACATAGTCTCACACTGTGTATTCAATTTTGTTTTTATCTCTTTTTCATCTACTCCAAAAAAAAGCATCTCTGCAATTCCATACACAGTAATGCCAGTGCATTTCAGAGCAGAAAACCTATCAGTCACTGACATACTTTTTAAATAAGATCAGAGCCTTTAGCGCCTCCGTGACTGGTGTGTGTAGAGCTTTGATTGAAGTGGAAACACAGAAGGCAACATGAGCTGCAGAAGGAAGCCAAAGGTCACGCATTGCATTGAAGTCATGGTGTCTTACATATTGGCGTAAGTTGATATCAGCATATGAACTGATAATTCTTAGTAAACCTGCCTGGATGACATCTTTACACCATATAACATACTTCTCGTTATAGTGGATCGATAGTTCAAAGAAATGTTTATTGTTGACCTCCCAAGACTGTGACTTCCTTCATTTTTTTCATGCCTAACCAATTTATCTCCAGTTGAATGTACATTACAAGCAATAAACTCTTATTTTTTTGTGCAAATCATTGGCTGTTAGGTATCCCTCACTATGCATTTGGCCCCAAAATAAATTATTAATCAAAGAACATTTGCATTGCAGCCCATTGTCTCTCTAAAACAGTGGTTCCCAACCTTTTTTCCTTGGAGCCCCCCCTACTAGTGTCTAAGACCAGCCGGGCCCCCGACCCGTACGTACTAGCACCAAAAGAGTAAAGTGATTCGTTACAAATCTTTAATTGAAAAAATGAACATTAATTATGTTTTTGTGATACAATTCTCTTTGGTTTACCCTGTAAACATATGACTTTGTCTTTCTCACCTTCCTTTTGTGTCACCAATGTATAAAATACGCACAGAAAATAATTGCAAGGACATAAAATAATTTCTGAAAAATATCTCTCTTTTAATATCAGTGCAAACATTTTTAATATTTTTTCCTTTAACAACCCGTCGGAGTAGTAGTATGATTAAATGTTGAATAATGATATAATAATAAGTTATTAAGTTTTTATCCTGCTAAATAACTTAGAAATATATTTTGGTCATTTTAAAATACTACGTGGGTTTATACAGACTTGGATTACTGTATTCCATTAGGTGTGTTATTATTTTTTATTTATTTAACATGCGCAAATATAATTTTTACAACTGCATATCCTCAAAGCAGACAAAGTTTCGCGCCCCACCAGAGATCTCAGGCGCCCCCCCAGGGGGGCCCGGACCCCAGGTTGGGAACCGCTGCTCTAAAAGACCATGGCAGCATGGCGTAGATTCGCAGGGTTGCATCTGAACAAATTACAACACTTTTGAAACAATGTCGTTTGAATGGATGCGACAGAAGTGGAAATGTTTGGCCGTGTCGCACATTCCACACCGTATCAACAAAACCACCTCTTGGCATTGATCAAACACGGAGGTGGATGAAAGGGGGTCTTCTTTGTTGATTTTGCTTCCACAAATCCTGAGCTGCCCTTGAGCCCCTCTGTATGCAAATGTTTTCAAGTGTCAGATGTGAAGCCTCGGTCTGACATCTGTAACCGGGTTGTCCAATATGACATTGATGCTAAACCCACATGCAGAGGTGTCTTCAGTATTCACATTCATTACTCAGGTACAAGTATAGATACTAGAGTTTAAAAATACTCCTGTAGAAGTTGAAGTATCAACTCAAGTTTTTTACTCAAGTAAAAGTATAAAAGTACTGGTTTCAAAACTACTTAAAGTATAAAAGTAAAAGTAATGTAAGGGGGAAAAAAGTCATTAAGGACAAAAGCCATTTAAAATGAATGTATCTTAGTATAATGCAAATATATTAAAGGAGCATATATGTGTACTATTGAGCATTAACATGTGTTTCAGAGAGCAGGAGATATGATGACTAGTTGCCTATAAGTATTGTAATGGTGCAAAAAGTCAAACTTCAGAGGCATGTTATCATTTCTCCTAACCTTTATTGGAATGTACATCCAAGTTTAGTTGCAGGAATCTGAGGGAACGGATGTAAGAACAAAACTGGACAAGAACATCTGAAACAACCACAACCAAATTCACTCTATCCAGATGGAGCAATTTAACTGGATAGTTTTTATTTAAAGGCCGAAATGAAACAGAGTAACGAGGCTGTTTTTAAAATGTAAGGAGTAAAAAGTACAGATAATTGCGTGAAAATGTAAGGAGTAAAAGTAAAAAGTCGTCTGAAAAATAATTACTCCAGTGAAGTATAGATAACCAACATTTCTACATAAGTAAGGTAACAAAGTATTTGTACTTCGTTACTTGACACCTCTGCCCACATGTAAACCAGCAACAGAATAACGGAAAACAAAAAAAAATCAAGATGTGGAATCAATGGCCCCATCTAAGTCCAGAGCTCAGCCTGATGAAATGGTGTAGCGGAGCAACGAAGGAGCTGTGCATAAATAAATGTCAGCAGACGTCGATGAATGTAAACAATGTTGTCAAGAAGAGTGGACCGAAATTGCATCACAACAGTGTGAGAGGCTGACATCATCACACAGAAATGATTATTTTAAGGCATTTGTTGCGAGGTGGTTCTTAAAGCTACTGACTCATGCGGTGTATTCAGTTTGTTTTGCAGACTGCGTCTTCATTCTGGCTTCGTTTTTGTTAAATAATCACATGATACGTCGTGTTGTTGTTGTAATTACCTCATCACAGAATATTGGTAAGCTACAGATTTTCTTTCTTTTTTATAATATCCTGACACTTCACCTAGAACCGAAATAGAATCTACTTTCTTCTTCCTGTAACTGTCTGTCAGATATGTGGTTTGTTTGCCAAATACGTTTCCTGTTGGACAGCAGATTCCGCTGGACTCATCAGCCAGTAATCCAGGACAGGGATATCTGCTTCTGATACTGGCGGATGTTTCTTTTAGCAAACGAAAAGAACCGACACATGATTGAAGTAATTTGGGTAAAACAACAACAAAACAACAAAAATAAACCAAAACTCCAAACAGGACATTCTTATTTTTAACAATTTTATGTGGTGAAACATATGACACAGTCCTGCACAGTAACATTGTTTTGAAAGATACATCATTAAAGTGGGACATAAGAAAAGCTTTTCATGAAAAAAACTGTCTTAGATTGATGTTAATTATTGTCAGTCTTAAAAGTTTGTAATTTTCAGTCATAAGAACAATTTTAAAACCATTCAAAGCTAATCTAACAATTACTTTGTATTTGTGACACATTTGTAGTGGAGTAAGTGTTTCTGCAGCCTTGAAACATGTGTAAGTACCTCTTGTGTAAGTCACTCTTTCGTGTATTTATTGAATTTATTGAATTTAAAATAATGGTAATCTATTCACTGACATATTAACTAATGGAAACATATCACCAAAGCATACCTTTTGACTGCATTTTTGTTCATGCTCTAAGAACTGCAGAAGACATCACCGTGGAAATGTCAAGGGATCATCAGAATATGGGATCTATTAATATCTGTAGAAAAGGTTGCAATCTTACAAAGAAAAACTTGTACAAGAAAGAACTGAGGTTATCGAGAACCTTGAACTCCTTATTTGTAGTTGCTAGTTCGTTGAACAGACTGAATGGGTTGCTTTGAGATCACATTGACTCAGTTGTTGGCATTTTTCATTTGCAGAACTGTTCTTGATCTTGCAAAAAACATCTCACTTTCACACTGTTATGCTTCAAAAAATAAAGAAAGTTGTCTCCCATGGCAAATTTTACTCCATGACTCTGGATCTCTGAAGTCCATAGTGAATCGTGAAAAGGAGCACTTCGAGACAATGCACCACGTGCTGGGAATCAACTGCAGAACCACCTCAATTTGAGGTTTCAAAGAGCTGGTCACTGCACAAATACAAGGACATTTTAGAGTCAGTTGCAGATCAACCTTCAGTCCTGTCAGGTGGCTGAACCAGCTGACATAGACACGCCCAGCACATGTCAATCAAAGTTAGCTGTGGTTACCACAGTGCCTTCAGCCAATCTGCGCAGGGTTAGGATAAACTGCCAATAACTTTACTTAGGGCCTGATTTACTAAGATCCTAAATAAAGAGTACTAAATTGCGTGTGCACTGAAAAAGTTTGCACGTGCTGTTGTTGTGTGTTTTGCGGGTGATCAACTAAGATTGCTTGCGTAATTGATAACAGGTGCAAACCGCAGTATTTAAATGAGGTGTTGCGTGTCTTAAGGTTTGCGCCATGGAGAGTCTGGATGGAAAGCAGGATAGTCGCAAGCGCAAAATGAAATTTGACGAGTTGGAGTTAGAGATATTAGTGGAAGAGGCAAATAAACACATTCATGAACTACAGCAAAGAAATTTAAACATTACCAAAAGAAACGCAATATGGGAGAAAATCTGCGATAGAATAAATGCAGTTGGTAACACAAAAAGAACGCTAGATGAGGTTAAAAGAAGGTGGCAAGATATAAGGCGAAGAACTAAAGAAAAAGTGGCCTTTAATAAAACTTGTGCAACCATTTTTAAAATAGCATGCAGCAGAATAAAGACTCTCTCTCTGCGTATTCTTTGATTTTGGCGATGTCGCCTCCTTGCCACAATAACGGCAGCCATCGGTGCGTAATGCTGGGCAGATTAGCACCTTCCTTTCGAACGTATTTAATACAGACGCAATCACAATCCCCGCAATTACTTTCAGGCTTGGTAAATCTCATTGCGTGTGGTAAATGAACCTATTTGCATCTTCCCCTCCCAGTATTTAGCGATTTCTGGCGGGTACGCCCCATATTGATTATTCATCAGGGCAAAAGTACTAAATGAATAGCGTGTGCTATTTTGCTCATTTGAGAGACGCAGTCCTCTTTGCACGCTGTTAGTAGATCAGCTTGCACATTGGTTTGCGGGTGATGTCAAGTTTGCACACGTTTTTACGCATGCAAACCTTTAGTAAATCAGGCCCTTAGTGTTGTAGCATGATGCTGATGCGATGGCGGATGTAGTCATAACAGCTAGCGGACAGCGAATCAAAATGCTATGCTTCACATTAGAAATACATTCATCGCTTTAAATGAATTCCCCTGACGTGGTACGAAATAAAATTCACCCAACTCAGAGTTGTAATTTATGTGAAATGATAAAAAATAGAGATCATGTTTGCGGGCCAGAGCTTCAGGAGCTGTGTGCTGACCTGCAGTCCCCCCTCTGATCATCCCACTACTGCTTCCACCTGTCTGTGTGGATGTCTGGTAGATGCTGCTGACATCCTGACCTGCCATTCTTTATATTATGTTTATGTAATAATTGCTCGGGGGTCATGTTCTGGGTCTCTGGAAAGATCATAGAGACAACTTTTGTTGAAATAGACGCTATATAAATAACATTGAATTGAATTGAATGTGGCTATTTGAAACAGGCTGTCAATATGTTTAATTCTGCTGTAAAAATTGACATTTTAACACGTGAGTCAGAGGAGATTGACTCCATTTGGAATTTGCAGCCTCCAGTGGCCAGTTGAGGAAGTGCAACCTTTGTTACTTCCGTATGAGATTCAATCCAGATGGTTAGATAGTTATTAATTGTTCTGTACATACAGTATATTTAACATTTTGTAATTAGCATGAGCCAAAAGTTATTTTGTGTTGTCCTGAACTTTGTGGTACCTGCACGTCTTCGTCAGGCCACTCGCAGAACAATAAATATATCAATAAATAACATGTTGTTTTATTGAATATGTGTTAAGAAATAGAAATAGAAATAAATCAAGCTCTGAGCAACCTTCTAAGAAAAAAATTGGATAACTAGGAGAAAATCTATGCTGGTGCAGTGAAAAATCCTGGATACGGCTACATTTACAGATAAATGTGGGATTATTACTAGGGGTGGGACGATACAGGTAACTCATGATTCAATACTGTGGCGATATGTGGCCCACGATAATGATAATATCACGATACACGATATCTACAATATTCGATATATTGTAAGAAATTTCATCAACGATATAGCACGATATATGTGACTGAAAAAAAAACCCATAAAAAGGAAAACGTCTTATGCATTTATTCAATGCCAAAACTTCATACAATGTACAAAAAAAGTGTATTTATATAGTTCCTCACTGCCTCCTAGGCTTGTAAATGTAAACACTGTACAGCTGGACACATTGAAGTGCATGAACAATAGTGCGGTGACAACCACGTGAAACCATTATGTGTGTTGTAATAAAATATCGATATTTGCCGTCAGTTTATCCATTATTTATTGCGACAATATATTGCAATATCGATTTTTTCCCCTGACCACTAATTATTTCTATTATTTTAATATTTTGTACTTCATCTTCCATTATTATTATTATTTTGATTATTATTGATATTATTATCATTATTGTTATCCATCCATCATCAATACCTGCTTTATCCTTTATCCTCCCTACACTCACACCTACGGGTAATTTAGAATCACCAATTAACCAGCTACGCATGTTTTTTTACTGGATTATTATTATTATTATTATTATTATTATTATTATTATTATTATTATTATTATTATTATTATTATTATTATTACTATCATTATTATTATTCATATTATTATTATCATCATCATTATTATTATTAATATTATTATTATTTATATCGTTATTATCATTATTATTGTTATTATTATATTATTATTATTAATTATTATAATAATAATAATTATTATTATTATCATCACCATTATTATTCATATTCATATTATTATTATTGTTATTATTATTATTGTTATTATTATTATTATTATTATTATCATTATTATTAATAATAATTATTATTATAATTTGTATTATTATTATTATTATTATTATTATTATTATTATTATTATTATTATTATTATTATTATTATTATTATTATTATTATTATTATTATTATTGCTGTGACCCTGCCAGGCCTGCGTGTCATCTCAGGTCCGGTCCAGTCTGTGTGTGAGGGCCCAGTCCCGGTCCAGTCCCGGTCCAGCCTCTCCAGCCTCTCCAGGACCAGGGAGGGGGTTTTCTCTCCTCGTCTCCGGCCAGGGCTGTGATGGAGGCCGTGGCTGGCCTGGATGTGGTGGATGCTGCAGCCAGCAGCAGCAGCAGCAGCAGCAGCAGGTCCGCCTCTCCCTGACCCCCCCACATCCCCCCTCCTCCTCCATCCCTCCCCCCTCTCATCCTCCATCACTCCCCCCCGCATCCTCTCCCCTCCTCCTCCCCCCCGCATCCTCCATCCCTCCGAATAAAACCGACGCTCTCCGCCGATGTGCGAGGCTGCCCCCCTCGCCAGCAGCAGCAGCCATAATTGGGATTATTCAGGGAATAATTCGCCTGATCCTGCCGCGTTGTTTTTCCTTCCATTTTTTTTTAATTACATTTCCTTTCTTTCCTTTTCCTTTTTTTATTTTTTATTTTTTTGATTTCAACGTGATTCCGACAGCTTCCGCGAGGTGAAATCTCTTGTTTCATCATTGCTGGATTTCCCTTCATTTCCCCGTGTATTTGTCCCGTCATGGAGGCTGGTGTCGGGGACCGCTAACATGTAGTTCCACCCGGCCGGACAGCAGCACCGACACACCGCAGTGTGGCGGCCGATGCTCGGCGTCGTTAACCGGAGGATGGAGAATAGAGCCCCGGCCAGGCTGTCGTCTGCGCGGACTCATTGTCCCGGTGCCGCTCGCCAACACATCCATTTAGGGGGGATGCGCGATCTTTTTTTTTTTTTTTTTCCTTCCCCTCTAACGATTGTGGGTGGGTTATTGTAAGCGCTGAGATCCTGACATCATTTGGATATATATGATATAAAGATCTGTTTTTTTTTTGGTTCCCCAGTCGCGTGTTTTTTAGACCTCTGGAGACTCGGAGCGATGCAACATAAAAATCTGTTGTCTCGGATGATATTCAAATGGACACATCCCTCTCTGTGAAGCCCTAAAAAAGGGTGGCGGTGGATTTTTTTTTTCTTCCTCCTATCTCTTAAATGTGTCTCGACATCCGAGCCCTCGGTCCGGATGATCAGCTGTTGATTGCTCGATAGCCTCATGTTTATTATATGCTCCTCCATTCGATTCCATTTGAGATGGATTTATGCATAACAGGTGTTGTTGGAGCCTGAGAGCACATCATGAACATGAAGCTTCTCCCTGGCTTTCTCTCTCGATTCCACGACCAGTGAAATCCAAGCGAAGGGATCATTTTTTTGAGGGGGGCATCATTTTTTTTTTATTTTTTTTTTTTATTCCGTTGTTTTTGTTGTTTTTTTGCCGTGAGAGAAGAAAGATGAGGGAATGAAAGGTAGGTTCTCTCTCTCTTTCACACGCACACACACACACACACGCACAGAAACACAGCAGAGGTGATTTTGACACCTGTTCATCTGTTTTTTTTTGTTTTTTTTGTTTGTTTTTTTCACTCCACCCTGTGTTTCAGGCCTAGCTATACATGGCAGCCATTTAATCAGGTGGAATGATATTTGTCAAGGTGGCAGAGGGATGTCATGTTTGAAAAAAGTCAGGGGGGGGAAGAGAAAAAGACGAGATTACAGTTAGAGAAAATGATATTGTGTTGCTGGCCTACATAGACGAGGCCCACCCAAACCAGCCTCGCTGTGGACGCTTGGCATCTCACGCCCATTAATCAGGGCTTGGGTGTCAAATTTGGTTTGTATTTTCATAATTATTCCGTTTAAGCTCATTTAAGGGTCCTTGCATTAACATTAAGCCTGACAGGGGAGATTAGAATCATCCTGTCAGTTCATCCTCCTGCTGAATTAAACAGCATATTTCACACACAGACGACACAGTAAAAACCAAATGGCTGCCTACTCTGCCTACTGCTGTTATATTCCCATATTTGTTCTGGGCTGTGAATGGTACAGATTTACACCCTCTGCTCTTTAGCTGGCTGTCACGCAAACACATACGCACACACCGACACCAGCGGGGAAGCAGAAAAAAATGTTCTCCGCTCATTTACAACATCTCTCCGTTGGTTGGACATGCCCAGTGTTGGTTATGCCGTGTCTGCTCCATCCCCCCATACGCCCCCATGCATTCACTCAAACACCCACACTTGCACAAAGTATGTGAGATGTAGTATCTTAGCAACGGGCAAGGTAATTACGGAGAGAGCCAAGGAGCTGGCATGCTGTAGAGCCGCTGATCTGATCCCAGCCGTTAGAGAAACAAGGAGACAGATATGTTCACATTGTTGCCCAACATCGCGTCTCCACTCCTGCGCCTGTTGTAATGTAAGATCTGTCTCCGTGCAGCTTTGCTAGGCACATCAGACCAGCGTTTCTTTGTTCACCCTCCAAAAATGTGTGTCTCTGTTCGCAGGTGGGGAGGCTGTGGACACATGAGAACATGATTCTGACATGTAGAAAAGATCCATACGGCCTCTCCTGGTAGAGACGAGGGAGCCGTTGGAGGCGGCGGCTGTAGGAGGGTTGTTACTGTTTCTGAAGGGCCCCACTCAGGCGGGCTCTTGTGGAAGGTGGTAGAATGACTAACCAGAGCTTTGCCATCGATGGCCCTGGCAGTTTGCTGGCTGTGCTGGCTTCCCAGAGCGGACTGGCCAGAAGCAGCAGCAGCAGCAGCAGCAGCGGTGACGGCAGCGGCAGCGGTGGAGGGATCTCGGCCACGGATGTGTCTGCCTACTTCAAGCTGGTCTTCTTGGGCCTGATCATCTGTGTCAGCCTTGTAGGCAACCTCCTGGTCTCCATGTTAGTGCTGCGAGACAGGACACTTCACAAGGCTCCGTACTTCTTCCTCCTGGACCTGTGCCTGGCCGACGCGGTCCGCTCGGCCGCCTGCTTCCCCTTCGTGCTGGTGTCCGTCCACAACAGCTCGGCCTGGACTTACAGCGCCTTGAGTTGTAAAGTTGTGGCTTTCATGGCCGTGCTGTTTTGTTTCCACGCTGCCTTCATGCTGTTTTGCGTGGCCGTCACCCGCTACCTTGCCATCGCCCACCACCGTTTCTACGCCAAACGCATGACCATCTGGACCTGTGCCGCCATCATCTGCATGGTGTGGACTCTGGCGGTCGCCATGGCGTTCCCGCCCGTCTTCGACGTGGGGACTTACAAGTTCATCCGGGATGAAGATCAGTGCATTTTTGAACACCGCTACCTGAAGACCAACGACACCCTGGGGTTCATGCTCATGCTGGCCGTGGTGGTCCTGGCCACCCACGGCTTCTACGCCAAGCTGCTGCTGTTCGAGTACCGGCACCGCAAGATGAAGCCCGTCCAGCTGGTGCCAGCCATCAGCCAGAACTGGACCTTCCACGGTCCGGGCGCCACGGGCCAGGCTGCAGCCAACTGGATCGCGGGGTTCGGTCGTGGTCCGATGCCCCCCACCCTGCTGGGCATCAGGCAGAATTTACACAACCAGCACCGGCGGCTGCTCGGCATGGAGGAGGTGAGGTCGGAGCGGAGGCTGGGCAGGATGTTCTACACCATCACCCTGCTGTTCCTGGTCCTCTGGGCTCCCTACATCGTGGCCTGCTTCTGGAGGGTGTTTGTCCGCTCCTGCACCATCCCTCACCGGTACCTCTCCATCACGGTGTGGATGAGCTTCGCCCAGGCCGGAGTCAACCCCATCTTCTGCCTCCTGCTCAACGAGGACCTGAGGAAAGTGCTGAGAGCTCACCTGCCCACTTACTGGAGGACTAAACAACACCTGCCCCAGGATGAGGCCTACTGCATCATGTGAGCGGAAAGAGGTTTAAAGGAATGTTTCAGGGGGAACATTTCAGGCTTAAAGGGAATGTAATGCTGTTCGTTAAAATGTCAGTGTGTGATTTGTTGTTTGGCGCAACAAAATCCAATTCTTTGCTAACAAATGCAGGCACAGGGCCCCTGTATGACAAATGCTGATTTATGAAAAAATGTGTACGTTGCAAAGGTCTGAACAGGGCGATGGAGAAACCCTGACGAAGCTTTGACGGTTTGTATTTCTGGTGTTGTACTGTACAATTCATAGATTGGAACGATCACAACAATCACTACTCATACGAAGTGTGACGGATGCCATTTTAAAATAATGTTGCCTTATTTCAGACGGACACGCCCCAGAGCTTTCAGCTAAGAACTAGTTTGAGTCAATGACAGACACTAAACAGATAACAGAAGCTTGAGGAGAGATGCTGTGGACTGTGGACAGAAAGCATCGATCAGAGCGTTACCGGCTCTGAATCACATCAAAGAACTCAAAGGGTCCGAACGGAGCAACGAGACCACCCCGGACGCCTTCTCATGTAATTCAAACAAGACTGCAGAACATTAGATGGACACAGTATCTTTGGATACATTTAAATAGCTGTCGTGAACCCAGAAGCCCCGAACATGCTTGGATTTTCTTTTTCTTTGACTTGATTTAGGGCGTGTCAGGTTTCTTTGTATCATAAAAAGAAAAATTGCCTGTTTTGCTTTATTTGTAAACAATACATGTTAAGCAGATGACACTATTTTGAAATATGACTTGATTTCATATTGTATAGACTGTACAGGAATGTGCATTCCTGCTTGTGTGTTTTTATATAGCATTGGTGTGTATGTGTGCGTGAGGGGAGGCGGCCGGCGGGAGGGGAGGGCAGCAGAAAGAGACTCTAAGGAATGATGATAGACTAGGCTCCAGTATCACCCAATCAATACGAAAGCAGCCTCTTTTTGTTGTCTCGAAATCATGCAAAAATTGAGCAATTATCATTCTGAAATTTATCAATTTGTAATGATTTTTTTTTTTTGAAAAGCTGTGTGCAAGTAAATGTGAAATACAGATGGATAATGGCAAGGGGGACTGATTAATTGTAACGCTTGTGTATTGCAAACAGAAAATGGGATTAAATGACTCGAGCGATGATGTGCATATATGACATCATCTGCAAAAAAAAAAAAAAAAAAAAGGCAAATGTACATTTATTTGCAAAATGATGGCCATGGGAATGTTTTAAAGTACTGTACTGTTGCTGTATGCTCAACAAAAGGAGGAAATGAAGTGCTCCTCGCTGTGAAGGAAACTTGAAAGTTAACCAGCCCTCCTATATTTCAATATAAATGTTACTGTTTGAATGTCTGGATCACCGTATGTTTTTAAAATGACAATAACTTCCGGCTGGTGTATGGAAATGGGCTTAGAATACACTGATTTTCTTTCTCCAAATTAAGATTCATATCCTGCAAAATGTCTGACCTACAGTATGTTAGGTATAGATATATATGTGCAGTCAATTTTTTAAATGTGGACACTTGCACAGCATACTGTACTCGAGCATGCATTCCACTGCGGTTCATAGATTCAAGACTTGGTATTACAATTTGTACAGACAATGATATGGAAAGACGAAGTTAAAAGTGAACAGGCCCATACTTTTTACATCTGGCATTCATTTGCAAGATGAATTCTGTATCTGTACAGTTTAACTGAGGTGGTTCTTTTGCCCACTCATCAATAAAAGACTCTACTTTTGATGCATCATGAGTTATGACCTGCCTGAGACGGAGAAACGGGTGGGGACCACTTCACGGGAATAAGACCACTTGGCAGGCCGTGCTGCACAAATCAACTCCTGTGTGCTTGTAATTCTTCAATATTTACAAAAAGAGCTAAACTTATGAAACACAATTCTTTTGTGCACATCACCACATGACCAGGGCCAAGATTCTCAAACTTTGGGTCTCCGGCAGCGTCTGTGGCTTCACGGAGTGACACACTAGCATACTTGGAGGAGTCGCAAAGTCAACTGACTCAATGACAAACATTTATTACAGCTAAGCAAGCACTCGGTGTGATGCATTTCAATCTTAGAGCTTTAAAGCAGACATATTAGGTCTTCTTTTCTGCAGAAGTTGATACAATGTCAACTTCTGCCTTAATGAATTCTCCGTGAGATCCTTTGGTCAAAACACCACAGAAGAAAAAAAAGCTCTTTCGTACATGTGTGTTGATAGTGGCCAGTGTGTCCGGGTGGAGTCGGACGCTACACCCAACCCTCTCTTCTGCAGAGTCCTTTAAAACTCGCTGGTACGGCTGTACCTTACAGAGGTGTCTTCAGTATTCACATCCATTACTCAGGTAGAAGTATAGATACTAGAGTTTAAAAATACTCCTGTAGAAGTTGAAGTATCAACTCAAGTTTTTTACTCAAGTAAAAGTATAAAACTACTGCTCTCAAAACTACTTAAAGTATAAAAGTAAAAGTAATGTAAGGGGGAAAAAAGCCTTTAAGGACAAAAGCCATTGAAAATGAATGCATCTTAGTATAATGCAAATATATTAAAGAAGCATATATGTGTACTATTGAGCATTAACATGTGTTTCAGAGAGCAGCAGATATGATGACTAGTTGCCTATAAGTATTGTAATGGTGCAAAAAGTCAAACTTCAGAGGCACGTTATCATTTATCCTAACCTTTATTGGAATGTACATCCAAGTTTAGTTGCAGAGAATCTGAGGGAACGGATGTAAGAACAAAACTGGACAAGAACATCTGAAACAACCACAACCAAATTCACTCTATCCGGATGGAGCATGAATTTAACTGGATAGTTTTTATTTAAAGGCCGAAATGAAATAGAGTAAAGAGGCTGTTTTTAAAATGTAAGGAGTAAAAAGTACAGATAATTGTGTGAAAATGTAAGGAGTAAAAGTAAAAAGTCGTCTGAAAAATAATTACTCCAGTGAAGTATAAATAACCAAAATTTCTACTTAAGTAAGGTAACGAAGTATTTGTACTTTGTTACTTGACACCTCTGGTACCTTACGCACGGGCCTGGGACGTCACGGTTCCCTCCAGATCTGCGTGGTCGCTGACTGACTTACTTTCAGACCTAGACCTCTACAAATGTGACGGGTGAGTCATATGAGAGGTTAGTCACTTCAAATGCCTCCATTTCAGCTGTCGAGCACAGAAAAGGGATTCTTGTTCAGAAAATCCATGTTATGTCCAAACCTCGTTATGTCCTCCCCCTTCTTTTGTAGTCGGGAGTCAAAATCACCCCAGGCGCGTTTGACTGATATTTAAAGCGTAAAGTATAAATTGTGAATCAATTTTGTGTTACACATTCAGTCATACTTCAATCCAATCCATTGCCATTATTGTTTTCTATTGTTTTGACATTTAGGGTCAATAGCCCTCGTTTATATAAAAGTATACCCTGTTTTTCAGTTAAAACAAGATTGTATTTGGGGTCAAAATGACCATTGGACAACAGGAGGGTTAAGTAAAAAGTAAAATCATTTAAAGAAAGTTAAATGGGTCATGAAAACAGACACAGAATAAAAACAAGATGACATGGCAGAAGCTTCAAATCTCTAATGAACATGAATAGTTGATGTCAAAGACAAAGTGTTTTGGTGTATGTGGTTTATATCAGTATCCAAGCCACCCAGAAGACCAGATTATATTTACTCTTTAAACTGAGAATGTGCATGGCGTTATGAAGGCTTCATAATCAAAATCACTGCACTTGTGTACTAAATATATGTTGTGAAGTTGCAGATACAGAGTTTGAAGTAACGAGAAGTGACAGGATCAGAGGTTTCATAACAAAACTAACTAACTCTCCAAATATTCCGTGCAGAAGTCACATGCAGATCCAAGCCTCTTGCTTTGATACGATGTTTATTTCACAGTGAATCTGTCTTAGTGTTCTTCATTCATTTTTGAATGAATAAAGGACAAATCTTCACGTGTCAACCCTGCACACAAAAGAAGAGACAAGCAAATCTTGAATAAGATTGATTAAAGAGAGCGTTTAAGCCTTAACCACATGGGAAACATGAAAACTTCAATAAAATACAAAAGGATAGTTAATGCTCTACACCTTTCTCACCCATGTTGGAAAAGTATCACATATAGTCGGTGTGTATTGCAAAATTTCTGTAAGCAGCCACGGTGAATGATTATGCTTTGCCCCGAGAAAATGGCAAAGGGTGGGTGAAAATAATATGTTTCTGTCTTAATCAGCGCCTGACTGAAATCCAGTGGCTGGGTGATTGTGCAATTTCTCACAGAAACAATCAGCTTATTTTTTGAATTTGAATGAGAGCTGATTTCCATTGTCTTTAATAGTGTTCTCAGAAAAGCTTCAGAGGGAAAAGATGTTTTGATTATCAGCAGCGTGTGTGCGCACAACCTCTCAGTAATCCAGGTTTGACAGGTCATGACATTAAAGCTTCATCTAAGCGCTTATTTTTAGTACTTTTATTCCCCACTTACATATCACAAAACATTCACCGGCCTTGACAAGAAGGTGCCGCTGCATTTTAATCGTAGAAACAGAGTTTTTTATTAATGCTTTGCAGTGACTTCATCCAGTCTTTTCCTGCTATTTCCCACCAAAGTGATCATTTCAGGTGCACTTTTTATCAAAGCCATATCTTTAGGGTCTTAAAAAACAAATACATGAGGATTTTTAAAACTATTACCTAGCTTTTAACAAGCTTTATAGAATATCTTTCACAGTAATCATAATTATGTTTAAATTTCACATTTATATTCATGAAGCCTCCCATAAGTTGTCGTGGATCGTTAAATAATTATAAATGCTTTTCTTGAAGCCTCAGCAACACATTTCAGTGTCTTATAAATATTATTATAATACATTAATGTTTATATGAATCCCCCAAAAAAGGAAAGACATTTCTAATCTATATTGGAGCTGTTTTTATCAAAGTTCAAAGGAATACACCTGAGCCGGTCTTGGCTATGTTTCCTCAGAGTTTGAGGTCTTAAATTTGTATTTTGCTTGTTTTGATCCACCTTTGAGTCCCATTACAATATCTGACAACAGCTTTGATGACATTTGTCAAATTTACCAAATGGGTACAAGATCATATCTGCTTCCAGGTCTTTAAGATACTGTACCTTTGAACCTTGCAAACGAATTCACGTGAAAATCCAAAGGCTGTAACGGGGTGGATAATCCCAACATGACTCAAGGATTTGGGATTTTCCCATTATTAGCAATCTTTTCCAGAATGTGTATAAATATGTCCCAGAATATTGCGCCATCTCAGTTAGGGGATGGCCACAGTTTAGTGATTTATATTTGCAAAGGAGAAGACATGATGGCAAAAGTCTGAGGGAAATCACCAAGGACATGAAATCCATCCAATATGGAGCTTAACTTGTAGAAAATTTTCATTGCAAGTTATCTGTCAAGACAGAGCACTAGGAACTCCAAATGGTCGCCCCAAGACCCTGGAGATTAGGCCTGTGTTGAAAAAATCGATTTCCCAATTCTAAATCGATTCTCATATTAATTCCTAAAAATCAATTCATATGTCTAAAGATCGATTTTATTTATTTTTTTTTTCATCATTACATTACAACTTTTGGTTATTTTTTTGTTTATCCCCAAAAAATGAATGTTTTGTTGGACACGAGAATAACTGGTGCCATTTTTTTGCCTTTAAATATGTTTAAAGGTATGAAAACATTAAAGTGTTAGGTTATAATTGCATAAATTGTCTATATTTCATTACTTTATAAACTGTCTTGGGGTTACATTTGCAAAAAATGCTAAAAACCAAATGCTCAAAAATTAAAAACCAAAATAGACCGAAAATGGAACAAATAAAAGCGGAATGTGGGAAAAAATAAAACCGATTTCATCCGTCTCTGTTTCCTCCCTGGATCTGTTTGGTAATTCTGACCCACGATGTTTCTGAAAGCAGTTCTATCAACATTCTGGGAGCTGATTGGTCCTTACAGCATCATTAGCTGCCAATACTTGCTGTTTAATCTCAATATAATACTAGTAGTAATATTTTGCATAACTACAGTCATATCATTCATGCAACAGCTCAAAAAACTGTTTTAATAACACTAACCCAAATCAATATCGGAACCGAATCAGATCAAATCCTGATAATCGATTCTGAATCTTAATAATCGGAATCGAATCGATTCTTGACATTTGAATCGATCCCCAGCCCTACTGGAGATCAGTACCGTCTTTGGTATTCATTTGCTGCATTTCAGAAAATGCAGCAACGGTCAAATTATGTTATTTAAATCATGAGGTAGCAACAGAATCCTGTGAATATAATATGATTCAATTATTGTTTCGACGCAGTTTCCATACGTACAAAAGAAAGACAACCAATTATTACAGCAATTTATTGTGTGTTAAATAAATTATGACTGCAACCAATATTAATGGAGTACACACACAAGTACAAACATAGTTATAAACACACTTATCTTTAGCGGAGACTGATTTGTTAGACCTACTGACTGATTCTGATTTCAGCTTCATGCACATGGTCTCAAACGCAAACAGGCAACTGAGAGCAAACAAGGCTGTTTTACTACACTTCATTACACTGCTTGAATAACAGTTACATAAATAGTGAACTAGATCTATGCCAGAGGGAACGTCAGTGTGATACAAAGTGTTGCTTTTGCAGTAAGATTATGTTGCATCCTCTTCGTGTGCATTCAGTCACATCCACACAGGCTGGAGGTAAGCCATGACACATGCATGGTAGTAGCACTCTGTCTTTACTGGAAAGCTATTTCTCAGATGAAGCTGGAGGAGTACTGACAGACACACGTACAAAGAAACAACCCACCTCCCACCCAAAATATTTCTAAGACAACTCTATCACCGACACAGGATGGCATTCCATTTGATTGCACTTGAATGTCATTAAACGTTAAATGCAGCCTGTTTCATTCCAGTGAAAATCGACAGATTGTTATTTGGACGGTTAAAGAACAGCAGGCCTTTCACACGCAGCGGATGGAAGCTGTCGCCCGGTGACTCAGTCACTTCTGCTCCCGCCTCCAGACGATAACCATGCCGGTGGAATCGGCAGACGCCAGCAGACTCTCGTCACAGTTGAAACTCACGTCCAGGACTGGTCCCCCGTGACCCTGCAACTTGTTCACGATGGCCTTGGTGTTGCGTTCCACGTCAAAGAAGTAGACGCAGCCATCCTCACTGCCAGTGACTGAGGCCAACGAAGAAGTCATCAAATGGGGAATAGAATTAGAAAAAAGGACAAGCAGAAGCAACCATGATGAGATGAGTTGTTAAAACAAAATGCACTGCAAAAACTCAAAATCTTACCAGGAATATTTGTCTTATTTCTAGTTAAAATGTGTCATTTTTAGTCAAAAAATCTCATTACACTTAAAAAAAGACTCATCACTGGAAAAAATAACAATTTTCACCTGTTTCAAGTAGATTTTCCCTTAAAATAAGTCGAAAAATCTGCCAGAGGAACAAGATTTTTTTGCTTGTAATGAGAAGATAAATCTTGTCCCACTGGCAGATTTTTCTACTTATTTAAAGTGAAAATTTACTTGAAATAGGTGAAAATTGTCAAATAAGTAAATTTTCTGGTAATGACTCTTGTTTTTAGTGTAATGAGATTTATTGACTAAAAATGAGACATTTTAACTAGAAATAAGACAAATATTCCTGGTAAGATTTTGAGTTTTTGCAGTGCATTTCTCAGTGCATTTCTCATTACACTTAAAACAAGAGTCATTACCAGAAAAATTACTTATTTGACAATTTTCACCTGTTTCAAGTACATTTTCACTTTAAATAAGTAGAAAAATCTGCCAGTAGGACAAGATTTATCTTCTGATTACAAGCAAAAAAAAGATTTTTCTATTATTTTAAGTGAAAATCTACTTAAAACAGGTGAAAATTGTTGTTTTTTCCAGTGATGAGTCTTGTTTAAAGTGTAATGAGATTTTCTTTGACTAAAAATGAGACATTTTAACTAGAAATAAGACAAATATTCTTGTTAAGATTTTGAGATTTTGCAGTGTGTAGCTGTTGACTCAGAGGAAATTAAGAAAAGCTTTACGGTAAAGTAGTGCAAGCTGTTTACCAGACTCGTATTAGAAAATTGTAGCAAAACACGGGCTTCCTTGTTTGCTCAAAGATTGATATTCCTTTTTTTTTTTTCTTCCCAAAAGCAGCTGCAGCATGCTATTTTTGCCTATATTTTTTCCACACTGGATAGCCTGCAGCAAGTAATACACTGTGGTCTAATTCTCTATTCAGATATAGGAGCAGCCACACTACAAGACCACAGAGAGAGTGGAACAAACCACGGACGGAACCAGAAGACTTCTTACCCACACAGGCCCCTTGTCTGAAGGACATGAGGGGGCAGAAGATGCTGTGAACGTACTGAGATCCTTGCTGGATGGGGAAGCTTTTCTTCAGTTGTAGTGCGCCTTCGTTGTCTACCACCCTGCAAATGTGAAAGTGGCACAACTGATCAAAATCTACATCTCAGAGTAAAGATGTTATTGGCTTAAAGCAGCACAATGTAACTTTCAGCTTTTGTTGAGTTTGGCGGCTCCTTTGGACCAAACCGGTAGTGCTTTACCAGAAATAACTACATTTCCCATGAGCACCAGCGCGTACTGCCGGAAAACTCCTGTCCCCGTCGCTGCATTTGTTTTGATAGTGAATGAAATAAGATGGGACGGACTTTCAAAACTACTTTTCTGTTTTCAGCGGTCGTTTGCAGGATGGATAGTGAAGAGGTAATGTATCTATTTTTGGCTAAACAATATGACGATGTTGGTGGAACTTGGTTTTATTAGCAGCTGTCCTGTTTCAGTGAGATAATGAACCCAAACTACAAACGCTCTGGTTTTGTTCTACTGCATCTTTTTCCTGTCACGTTTTTTAGAGGGACTTCGTCATAAATTAGTAGTCCAACATACTTACTGACAAAATACTTTATAACCTGTGAATAACTGAATGCCCATTCCCTGTATGTGAAAACATTCTAATTCTCCAATAAAACTTTTATTTTCTTCGGATTTTCCGCTGCTTCGGCCATGATAACAGCTCCACGTTCAGCTCACCACCAGTTCTCCTGAGCTCTGCGCTCCACGCTCCGCCCAGCTTTGGTCTGGACTACGAATGGGGAAGGAGGGGGAAGTGACGTATGCCGTAAAGCAGTCAAAGCCGTAAAAATGTGTAGTTTTTTAGTGTGGCAGGGTTCCTACCATGCTCCTCAAAGTTACATAGTGCCAGTGAAGGCGATACAGACCCCTCAGACCATGACAGAGGTTCATTAAACCTGTTGGAAGTTGATGTACCATCACAATGATGATGATGAAATATTAGATTAAGGTGGAAACGTTTCATAGTGCTGCTTTAAAGCCTTTTTTTTTTTTTTTTTTTTTTTTTACAAAAACTGAAGTGGCCAGTAATAAGCAGGGGTTGTCTATAAGAAGCTGACCTGTACAGCAGCAGCTTATTGACGCAGGCGTTGACCAGCAGGGAGGGGTCTCTGGCCTCGCGGCTGATCCAGGAGCGAGCAGAGATGCTGCAGATGGAGCTGCCTTCACTCACCACCAGGCGCTTGGCTTTGGTCAGCTTCCCTGTGGGGATGGGGGTGGAAGTGAGAGGAGCAGATCCACCAGAGCACCAAAGAGACACATTCACAGCTTTCACACTCATTTTTCATTAAAAAAACAAACAAAAAAAAAGATTAGGATCAGAGGTGTCAAGTAACGAAGTACAAATACTTCGTTACCTTACTTAAGTAGAAATTTTGGTTATCTATACTTCACTGGAGTAATTATTTTTCAGACGACTTTTTACTTTTACTCCTTACATTTTCACGCGATTATCTGTACTTTTTACTCCTTACATTTTAAAAACAGCCTCGTTACTCTATTTCATTTCGGCCTTTAAAATCCGGATAGAGTGAATTTGGTTGTGGTTGTTTCAGATGTTCTTGTCCAGTTTTGTTCTTACATCCGTTCCCTCAGATTCCTGCAACTAAACTTGGATGTACATTCCAATAAAGGTTAGGATAAATGATAACATGCCTCTGAAGTTTGACTTTTTGCACCATTACAATACTTATAGGCAACTAGTCATCATATCTGCTGCTCTCTGAAACACATGTTAATGCTCAATAGTACACATATATGCTTCTTTAATATATTTACATTATACTAAGATACATTCATTTTCAATGGCTTTTGTCCTTAATGGCTTTTTTCCCCCTTACATTACTTTTACTTTTATACTTTAAGTAGTTTTGAAACCAGTACTTTTATACTTTTACTTGAGTAAAAAACTTGAGTTGATACTTCAACTTCTACAGGAGTATTTTTAAACTCTAGTATCTATACTTCTACCTGAGTAATGAATGTGAATACTGAAGACACCTCTGATTAGGATATGCAACATTAGCTTTGTCTGGATGGTAATGGCCTGACTGTTACCTGTTGCCATATCAAAGAGGAAGGAGAAGATGCAGCCCCTGTCATCTCCAGCCCAGAGGATCTTCCCCGGAGCATCAAAGGAGAGAGACAGCACGCGGCCCGTCAGCTTACTGGAACCCCCCTTCACCTTCTTCCCAGTGGAGATGTTTACCACCTGCAGGAGGTTCTTGCTGTTTCCCACCTGGAACACAGAACTACGAGTGAAGACCTTTACCGTTTTCTCCAGAGAGAAGCTGAATGTGAAATGCATCAGTTGTTGTGGTTTTTGCTGCCGAAACTAAGACGTGTGAAAAGCAAATCCATTTCTTTCACGTCTCACTTAATGAGTCAGGCTTGTGTGTGTCAGTCAGCACTAACGTACACCACTCAGCTTTGACAGCATCATCTTCAGGAAAAATATTAATCATCAAAAAGGTAACAGTTGTATATAAATCATCCAACATGTTCACTGATATCATTTTGGTTATGAAAGACAATATTTAATTCGGAAATTTTGATCAACATCTACACAGTTTTTCTGTGTGTGTGTGTATATACACAGGACTGTCTCAGAAAATTAGAATATTGTGATTTTCTGTAATGCAAGTACAAAAACAAAAATGTCATACATTCTGGATTCATTACAAATCAACTGAAATATTGCAAGCCTTTTATTATTTTAATATTGCTGATCATGGCTTACAGCTTAAGAAAACTCAAATATCCTATCTCAAAAAATTAGAATATTCTGGGAATCTTAATCTTAAACTGTAAGCTTTAATCATCAATATTAAAATAATAAAAGGCTTGCAATATTTCAGTTGATTTGTAATGAATCCAGAATGTATGACATTTTTGTTTTTTTTAATTGCATTACAGAAAATAAAGAACTTGATCACAATATTCTAATTTTCTGAGACAGTCCTGTGTATATATTATATATATATATATATATATATATATATATATACACACACACACACATATACATATACATACACACACATACACAGAATTAAATATTGCTTTTCATAACCAAAACAATATCAGTGAACATGTTGGATGGATACATATATGTATCACATATACATATACTGTACATACACACACAGATGTACAGTATATACACACATACACACACACACACACACACACACACACACACACACACACACACACATATACACACACATACACATGAACACACACACAGATATGTATTCATGCATTATTTAAAGTGGTTCCATCTGGAGCTTGTTTCCTCTGTGTGCAGTACTCAGTTGATGCATTTCACTGTTAAAAAGAAGAAACATTTGGAATAAAATAAAAATTCCTTATGATTAATTTTATGAATTTTGAAGAGGAAGTAAAATCTCATTGGATGTTTCTGGGTAAAGCAAGGAAAAGACAAACTTCTATACAGTCTGACACAAAGTGTAAAAAAAATTTTTTTTTAAATGTGATGACATTTTAAGGAGCGTGGTCTGTAGAACCGGCTAAACTCTCACAGTCCCTTGTTCCTATTATCAGCAAAAGCCAGCCAAAGTAACCTTGAACTCCTGTTCTGGTTGCCATGCGGTAACTATGTGCTCGCTTTAAGGCTCAATGTCACACCAACGATGAAACTAGTCTCAGAGCTACAGCTGACATCAGGACGGAAGTGACTAAGAGAAGGTGATGATGGAAGAGATGGAAAAGAAAATGAGACGGGGACCAAGCAAGGGTTTTGTAACCTCCGCCGCTGCAGAGGGACCTGCTGAGCTCAAAACTGCACAAGTCCCTTTGTGCTGCTTTTGTGTGACTAAGACAATACGTCTGGTCAGCCATCTTAGTTATTTTCTTCTTGACACACAAAAGGAGTGGATCAAGGAAACTGGGCTTCTTTTTTCTTTGTGGTTGAGGACGAAAGTAAAACGTCTTCAAGAACAAAGAAAAAGGAAGTCCATTTCTCTTGTTTCTGAGCCTCTGACAGAGAGCCTACACCAGTGTCTGGTTCCTCTGGATTTGACTGATTTCCAGGGGTAAGTATCAATAGATGCAGAAATTGCATCTACATGCCACATGTCAGGCATACAACCAGTCAGAGAAAGAAAGCATGGGACATCGGCAGTGACAACCAAACTAGTATCAATAAAGGACGTCCAGAGTGTTGGACACTGGAGTAGGAGCACCGGTGAATGACTGGTATCCATTTTGCAGTAAAAACTGATCCAACATGTTATTTACAATTCTGCAACGCTCTTGATACTTTCGAATATCTTTTGCGATTGATTCAGTACGTAATCAGGGGAACAGCAATGTTTGACACAACAGCAATAAGAACAAACACAAAGGCCAGATGCATATCTGTTTTAGGAGTAAAATTGTGGAACTCATTAGATAACGACCTTAAACTAGCAAACTCAATAAAAGCATACAAGATATTATTCAAAGCAAAGGTAATTGACACATATATAGAAGCACAATAAGCAAACAAAGAAGAATGTACACATGCATGAGATAAAATGACAACTTAAATTGGTTTTGTCGGTTTCGTTAGCATCTTTTCACTTTCTGTTTTCAGAGCTATCATTATTATTATTATCATTATTATTGCTATTGTTGCGGCTATAAACATTTTCCTTAGCCGCCGGAGAGTGTGAGGTTGGATCCTTATTCAGATTTGTATGACGCGCTAGTTATGGTGACACATGAGCTGAGATCCAGGATGCCTTTTGCGTGCATTTATTGTTTTAAAACATCAGGCTATTACAGCGCAACAAAATGGTATAGGATAGGAATAGAAACCAATGGATTTAACTGATAACAAAAAAGGGTGATGAATGAGTGAATAAAAATGACAAAAGCGGTCAACAAAAATTACGGCTGCCAACCCTGACTCTCTCTCATCTCATCTAGACCACCTGGTGAGAGCGCACCTTTACGCACGCACACACGCCTACTCCCGTGGGAAACGCCCCCCTCACACGCACACACAAATAAACACTGTGATCCTCTGTATGTCTCTTACAGCTATTATTATTCATATTACTATTATTATTATCATCATCATCGTCATTATTGTTATTATTACTATTATTATTATTTTGTGTAGACTTATGATACTTCATTTGTTCTTTTTGTATATTCTATTCTGTTAAAAGGTGGGCAAGATAAGCTTTATGCTTCAAGCCCAGACCTTCAAAATAATCACAATGTTGACCAGGGAAAAACCTGTGTTATCTTGTTTGTTGATTTTTATGTTTGTGATTGGAAATGGCTGTGACTGGGAGCGGTACCAGACCCATTTCATGACAAAATGTTCATGAATTGAATGGGGATGTTTAGCCAGGAAATAAAACAAAGGTGCTGCCGATGAACTGGCAACCTGTCCAGGATGTTCCCCTGCCTTTCCCCTGCAGAGAGCCGGGGCCGGCTCCAGCAGGCCCACCACCACCCTGAACAGGAGGAAACATGGGTGGATCATGGATGGATGGGCAGCCGCTGCTACTGCAAAACAACCTGCTGTCTCCAGGTACATGACAGGATAGGTAATCATCAAGGTTGTACCAGCACCTTGTCTCACATGCTACTCAAATCAGCCTTAATAAAATCCTCGCCCTATTTGACACAATCACCCTCAAATACTATTTGTGTCAGTTCATGTAGATACTGGATCTAAGAGCAAACACAATGCATAAAAAACATTTAAAAGACTAATCAGTGGATGCCATAAGAAAATATTACTGCAATAAACCTTCATCCAATGAAGCTTCCAACTTTCACCATGACAAGTGAATAAATTTATACACAAGTTATGTTTCTTTCTTAGCTACACTCAATCTAGGAACAGTATAATAGTGGTCAATTTGAATTAAAACAATGATCAATTAAACATTACTGTTCTCAGAGAAGTATTTTTGTCCAATCAGGTTCAAGTGTCACCCCCCCCCCCCAAAATAAAATCCAAATGTGGTCATTTCTGAATCCAAAAAACACAAGATAATTACTGCCGAATGTTCAGATGCCACAGGCGTCCATCTTTTCAAATGCATAATGGCCTATTTGCATTACTCCTGCAACACCAGGAAAAGCATGATCAGAAACGACAGAAATACACTCAACCATACATGATCTACACTCCTTTATTTACATGGAGACAATGGGGACTGGAGTCTGTTCTCACTGAGCAAGACACGAGGGACTTCCTGGACAGGTGGCCAGTGTGTCAGGGAGGCAGCAAAGTGTTTTCCATTCATTTGACTAAAGTCCTACATCCCAATTCACTCGAGCAAACAAACACATACAGAACAAACATGAATATGGTGCGCTGCACATTAAATCAATGGACAAAAAAGTGGAAAATAATTTTAGGCGAACTTACTACACATTTGTGGAATATTTAGAAGTTTTTGTTTTGTAATCGAGAAAATTTGAGCAACGTGAACAGACATGGTGACAGTACTGCATGCAGCTAGACGACACGTTCAAGGTTGTTGCATATCATCAACCCCAATTCTTTTTGTTCAATTAATTTTACCAACAACTTTATCAACATGAATGCTGCTAACGCTTGTGATGGAAACCATTCAGACTTACAACATTAGGCAGAATTTATGTTAAAATTATGGACGTTTAAACAAAGTGATGTCTTAAACAATCTTTGCACTTTTGGGGCTTTGAATACCGGTAAGTTATTTTAGATTTATGGAGATTGATCTGAATAAACCAAATGATGCCCCAAGACGCTTTTGCTTTGGTTTATGTATGAAATGTATTGTATTTTTTTCAAATTTAAAAGTAAAACATTGTGAGAGTGGTAAAATGTATTATTTTTTGGCATTTAACAGAAAGTTGTATCAAAAAGTGAAAAAAGAAATCGTAAGATTAATCTAAAAAAAAAAAATCGATAGATTAATCGACAAGAAAATAATCGTTAGTGGCAGCCCAACATTGAACTCAAATGCAACTTTTGTATATAGTGTTTGAGGTCATTTGAGGCAGACTGGAAGCTGGTAACCTCACTCAAGAATCACAGTAAAGAACTAAAAGATTATTATGGGAATTATTTCATTAAATAAATAAAAGTCATCCAGCAAATGTATATTTTTCCAAGTGAGTATACCTCACCTCGTTTTTATGACACTACAGGAGACACAGATCTGCAAGCATGTGTGAGAGGAACTCACCACAGTGAGATTATTATTCATGGGCTGGAAGGTGCAGCAGAGCAGCTCGCTGGATTCTGGGTCTCTGACCTCTCGGATGCATCGACCGTCCTCTGTGTTCCAAATACGCAGAGTGCCATCGAGTGATGTTGACACAATGATGTCATTGCTTAAAGACCATGCAAAGTCTGTGACGGGACCTCCGTGTCCTTTCAGGGTCACCTTCACGCTGGGAGGAGGTGGGGACAGCGTCATAATGGAGAGGGTGCCGTCCAATGAGCAGCAGGCGAGGAGGTGCTTGTCATCATTGGCAAACTGTAAGCGTGGAACTTAAAAGGAAGTCGGAGACAGTTACGACCATGTTGAAAGTTCACCAAGTGACTGTTTTAAATACAGACAAATATACATACCAGCAGAGTCAACATGCTGGTCAAATATGTGATGCATGCCAGCAAAGGCATAATTTTCACTAAGTGTTGTGTCCCCTGCCATGGCACGACTGGCTTCTGCCACTGAAGTGGGAACCAGACTGCCCGGAGGCCTGTAGTCAGAGATTAAGTGCACCACACAAACAAGTAACTTACACCTTACAACCCTCTTCTATAGATGACAACTCAATATAAGAAGCCTGATCATTACAAAGTGCATCCATACCAGTAGGGCTGGGCGATATGGACCAAAAGTTATATCTCGATATTTTTTAGCTGAATGGCCATACTCGATATATATCGATATTTTTTCTGTGCCATAATTGGGGTTTCCCCCAAAGCATTATAGCATAGCATCTCTGTTAGCTTCATTTTTTTCTGAGGCAAACCCTTAAAAAAACAGTCAGTTTTAATACAAAGCCTCGTGCCAAATGTCACACAGGTACCTTTTATTAACAGAGGTCTGCACAATATCAAAATGTATAAAACAAATGAAATAAAAATAAACTGCCTGCATATATAGAATAAAAATGCTTCTTGAATAAAATAAAACAAATATCCCTTTCCTGCATAACAATTAAATTGAAATACACCGTGCAATTAATACAATGTAGACAGTAACAGGCAGACTTTTCCACTGAGGTTGACAGTAATAACAAATAGCAAATAACAAAACATTTGTGAAAATCTCAAATAAAACATTCAAGTCAATTTGTCACAAAATAAGCTATATCAAAATCATAAAAAAAATTTAAAACATCTTTTTTTTTCTTTAATAATCGATATGAACGATATTGTCTCGTACCATATCGCATTTGAAAATATATCGATATATATTAAAATCTCGATATATCGCCCAGCCCTACATACCAGACTTGTGAACAGTAACAAAAGAAAATGAAATGGGTTGAGGTGCTCTTTTTAGCAGTGTTCCCAGTACCTCTCATCGTAGACGGCCCTGTTCATCTGGGCCTGTAGCTGGTAGGAGCCTCTGCTGACAGAACGGCGATGACCACGAGCACCCTGGGCGCGGGGGTCCTCCTCAAAGTCCTGCCACACGGGGACAAGATCAACACCAGAGAGAGAACCTCAAACGAGTGAGTACAAGTGAGGACTGAAATGAACTCAACAATCACTATATAGTCATTATTACACATTTCAAACGTTATAATATTAGCATGAACGTTTACGTTAATAGAGGGAATGCGCATGACGTCACAGATGCAACTTCACAGCGGGTTACGCCCACTGAGTGGCAGAAAGACTGAGTGTCGGAAAGACTGAGTGGCAGAAAGACTGAGTGGCAGAAAGACTGAGTGTCAGCGTAAACTTTCAGTTTGAGCATCTGGAAAACATCTAAAATGGGAAAGAGCTGTACTCATAGATTTAGCAAGAAATCTGAGTTATCGTTTTACAGATTGCCGAAAAATAAGCTTAAGAGAGACAAATGTATCGCTGCAATTCACAGAAACAACTGGATTCCAGACACCGAAACGTGGATTTGCGGTTCCCATTTTGTATCAGGTAATGTTGGATTTTTGGGTAGCTAACGTTAAACGGTCAAATCATAAAGTTCAGTGTCCTCATCACTTTAATTTCTACAACAAATCCTGCCTTGAAGTCGGACCAAGCGTCAAGACTTTTGTAAGCCTTCAAGCTTTGCTTCGAGTATTTCCCCGGCGTAGAAATTAAGTACATATAAATATCAGGAAACTCAATTCGTGGCCAAATATTAATGTCCATGGACCACTGGTTCTTGGTAACTGTACCAAATATTAATGTCCATGGACCACTGGTTCTTGGTAACTGTACCAAATATTAATGTCCATGGACCACTGGTTCTTGGTAACTGTACCAAATATTAATGTCCATGGACCACTGGTTCTTGGTAACTGTATCAAATATTAATGTCCATGGACCACTGGTTCTTGAGGTAACTGTACGGGTCACTGTCAAGTCCAACTGACTTTAATTTAAGCCGATAATCGGCTGTTATCCCGTCTTCTCCACTAGTTGCAGCCATTGTTGCCACTCAGTGCGAGTAAGGGGGCTGGTCCAGTGGGGAAGTGACGTCAATGCAGACCCTCTATATACCGCCCGTATCTGAGGGCAAAGCCAGCCATTTCAACCAAGCTGCTCAGTAAATATGAATGGCAACCAAAGTGTTGCTTGGCTCTTACTTGCTGTAACCTACATTTTCTTTTCAACGTGAGGATATTTTTAAATCTCCCATCTCCAAACCAGTACAGACACCTGTGCCTATTCTCTTGTCTTCTACCTTCCCTGGCCTTTCTGTTTCTTAGAGTCTGACCTCCATGCGGTCCAGTGTGGTGCGGGAGCTGCGCACACTGCTGGCCCTGAAGCTGCTCTGCTCAGACAGGGGCCCGTAGCGCAGGGCCAGCAGCTGGCTGCGCAGCCTCAGGTACTGCCTGCGCAGCCCCGGCTCAAAGCCACACTTGGCGTTCTCCCTGAGCAGCTGGCTGCGTCGGCGGATGTACTGAGTTCGGAACTGTGGGAAGGTAGGCGTGCGGTAAGCATTGTACCTGGAAAGGGAGATAAACGGGACACAAGCACACAATATAACTCACACAAATAATCCATACACAATTACACGTCTGAATAGCTTCTCGAGGATTCTTTTTCCTCTATTAAAGCCGGCTGCAGGGTTGAGTCTCACCTTGCGTCCACGGCCAACACCTGCTGCCAAACTGCTGCCATTCCTCAAGCACTGTAAGTGAAGAGGAACCCAGTGCCAGGCAGGCCCTGCAACACACACAGCTCATATTAGAACACGTAAACTACACATTCAGAAATTATTCATTGGGAGGGAAGGGGGTTATAATTTAGGGGGGGAAACCTACAGGACTGTCTCAGAAAATTAGATTATTGTGATAAAGTTCTTTATTTTCTGTAATGCAATTAAAAAAAAAATGTCATACATTCTGGATTCATTACAAATCAACAGAAATATTGAAAGCCTTTTATTATTTTAATATTGCTGATTATGGTTTACAGTTTAAGATTAAGATTCCCAGAATATTCTAATTTTTTGAGATAGGATATTTGAGTTTTCTTAAGCTGTAAGCCATGATCAGCAATATTAAAATAATAAATTACAAAATAACAAAAAAAAACAAAAATAACCTGTATTAAACAGGTTATTTTTGTAAAAATGATATATATTTATAAAAATTAGTGTATAGTATAAAAAGTAAAACCAGACATATAATTTATGTTTAGTTGTGGAAAGGGGGTGGGATTAAATACGTTTATACTTCCTCCCACTCCTTTTCGAACATGTAAGATCATTATGTGCTCAATTGTGAACTGGGATTCTCTATAGAAACAGGTAGGTATAACTCTGTTCCTGAAGAGGAAAGATTATTAGTCTAGATGGAAAGGGGGGTCCACGCGCACCCCCGGATTTTTTTATGCCACCTGATTTTTTTTAATCCTTTAAATGTCTAGTTTCAGAATTTGGTCAGTGCCAAGATCAACTAATGTCTGAAAGGCTTCGTTTTTACACTTAATTGCATCTAACTCCAGACCAGAAAATTGAAATTTGAGATTGGCAAAGTAGCATCCTATCATACATACAAGCCACAGAGACTAATAAACACATTTATTTTTGCTGCAACCACCTAGCAATGACCAAAACAACCTAGCAACCACCTATCAACAACTTTTAAGACCCTAACTACCCTAGCAACCACCCTAGCAACCACCCTAGCAACCACACCTAAAAGAACTTAAAACCTCCTTGGTCTAGAAGGAAAATGGGTTTCAAGGGTAACCCCTTTTATTTATGTCATCTACTTTTTGTTATCATCAAAGTGTCTTCTTTCAGAATTTGTCAGGTGCCAACCTGAAATCATCTCCCAAAGGCTTTATTTTTTTATACTTGTACTGCGAACCCCGACCAGAAAACTCTAAACACCGACATAGTATGTGGTGCAACTTTTGTCCTAAACAACTTACAGAGACAAATTAATACATTTTCCAAGCCAACTCTGATAGGCCATCACGTAGCAATCACCTTTAAGACCCTAGCAACCCCCCTAGCAACCACCCTAGCAACCGCCTCTGTAAGTTGTTTAGGACAAAAGTTACACCACATTGTAGAGACAAATGAATATATTTACCCAGGCAACTCTGTTAAAATGAACACAATAAAATAATTGTTTATTACATTTGACTACACACTGACTGTTTAAAACAAAAATCGTAAATAAAAAGGCAAAAAATGTGTGTAGGATGCAGTTAACTTGTGACTAATCGTCAAATTCGCCATCACTGAGGAGATCTTCTATCTCTAATTCTTCCATTTCTAAGTCTTCATCATTCTTATACTCGTTGTCCTCTTCATCACCAGATATATACATATGTGTGTGTATATATATATATATATATATATATATATATACACACACACCAGACAGCAATAGCTCCAAGCTTGATGTAATCAAGAGCACCAGGATGGGTGAGTTGAATATTTGTGAGAAAGGCCTCAAACCAGTTCAGGTACCTATGAAAAATGAATCGTTTAAAGATCAACTTAGTAAGCAATTACAAGTTTGTCAATTATTTTTACATTAAGTAATAAAAGAATAAGTTAAAATAGATTATTAATAGATTACCTGGAGTAATTGTGGCCATCATACGTGAAGAAGAGATCCGCCATGGCGCCATTACAGTGATGGAAGAGCTCGAAGTTGTTGGTTTTCACAGCAACATCCATCATGAAGACCAGCCTTGCATGATCCATCACGGAGAGCCAAAACATTCTTGTTTTACCCAGATGTCCTCTGCGTACCTTGTCTTGGTATTGTTGGCACTGACCGATCAGGTTTAGGAGTGAGGGATCCTTCAGAGCGGTGTCAAGGTTCTCCGAAGAGCAGCAGTGGATGAGGTTGATTAGGGTCTCATGTGGGATGTCTGGCTTCTCGTCATCTAGGAAGACATCGAAGAGCAGCCGTTCAAGTGCTTCTGTGACTGCCTTCAGACTAAAGAGAGCCTTGGCATATGATTTCCCACTTAGGATGTGTTTCAGGCAACCACTGGTTGCGAGGCCTGCCTCAATGAGGATCTCTGCATAGCCAGCTCCAAGACACTTATGGCCAGTGAGCCTGCCCTTGTAATTCATGGCTGTATGGAACTTGCCAATAAGGACGACATGCCTACTGAATTCCTCCTCATATTTCCATACTATAGGACAGGCCTTCATCACCACTCCTAGGTCAAATGTGTTGATCGTGTATGGCTGTCCAACCTCCTCGGTTGCTGCCTCAGACCTCTTGAGGATCTCATACACCACTGCGTTGTCTGTTATGGGCTGGTCGATGGGCGTGTAGAAGTCGATAGTAGATTTCCATTTACCAACCAGTGGTTGCCTGAAACACATCCTAAGTGGGAAATCATATGCCAAGGCTCTCTTTAGTCTGAAGGCAGTCACAGAAGCACTTGAACGGCTGCTCTTCGATGTCTTCCTAGATGACGAGAAGCCAGACATCCCACATGAGACCCTAATCAACCTCATCCACTGCTGCTCTTCGGAGAACCTTGACACCACTCTGAAGGATCCCTCACTCCTAAACCTGATCGGTCAGTGCCAACAATACCAAGACAAGGTACGCAGAGGACATCTGGGTAAAACAGGAATGTTCTGGCTCTCCGTGATGGATCATGCGAGGCTGGTCTTCATGATGGATGTTGCTGTGAAAACCAACAACTTCGAGCTCTTCCATCACTGTAATGGCGCCATGGCGGATCTCTTCTTCACGTATGATGGCCACAATTACTCCAGGTAATCTATTAATAATCTATTTTAACTTATTCTTTTATTACTTAATGTAAAAATAAGTGACAAACTTGTAATTGCTTACTAAGTTGATCTTTAAACGATTCATTTTTCATAGGTACCTGAACTGGTTTGAGGCCTTTCTCACAAATATTCAACTCACCCATCCTGGTGCTCTTGATTACATCAAGCTTGGAGCTATTGCTGTCTGGTGTGTGTATATATATATATATATATATATATATATACACACACATATGTATATATCTGGTGATGAAGAGGACAACGAGTATAAGAATGATGAAGACTTAGAAATGGAAGAATTAGAGATAGAAGATCTCCTCAGTGATGGCGAATTTGACGATTAGTCACAAGTTAACTGCATCCTACACACATTTTTTGCCTTTTTATTTACGATTTTTGTTTTAAACAGTCAGTGTGTAGTCAAATGTAATAAACAATTATTTTATTGTGTTCATTTTAACAGAGTTGCCTGGGTAAATATATTCATTTGTCTCTACAATGTGGTGTAACTTTTGTCCTAAACAACTTACAGAGGCGGTTGCTAGGGTGGTTGCTAGGGGGGTTGCTAGGGGGGTTGCTAGGGTCTTAAAGGTGGTTGCTACGTGATGGCCTATCAGAGTTGGCTTGGAAAATGTATTAATTTGTCTCTGTAAGTTGTTTAGGACAAAAGTTGCACCACATACTATGTCAGTGTTTAGAGTTTTCTGGTCGGGGTTCGCAGTACAAGGATAAAAAATAAAGCCTTTGGGAGATGATTTCAGGTTGGCACCTGACAAATTCTGAAAGAAGACACTTTGATGATAACAAAAAGTAGATGACATAAATAAAAGGGGTTACCCTTGAAACCCATTTTCCTTCTAGACCAAGGAGGTTTTAAGTTCTTTTAGGTGTGGTTGCTAGGGTGGTTGCTAGGGTGGTTGCTAGGGTAGTTAGGGTCTTAAAAGTTGTTGATAGGTGGTTGCTAGGTTGTTTTGGTCATTGCTAGGTGGTTGCAGCAAAAATAAATGTGTTTATTAGTCTCTGTGGCTTGTATGTATGATAGGATGCTACTTTGCCAATCTCAAATTTCAATTTTCTGGTCTGGAGTTAGATGCAATTAAGTGTGAAAACGAAGCCTTTCAGACATTAGTTGATCTTGGCACTGACCAAATTCTGAAACTAGACATTTAAAGGATTAAAAAAAATCAGGTGGCATAAAAAAATCCGGGGGGTGCGCGTGGACCCCCCTTTCCATCTAGACGTAGTGTTTGTGATTTAAATGTTGTTGAGGATGAACTTCATTTTTTGTTTTATTGTCCATTATCTGATGAAGCCAGGCAGCTTTTATTTCAGAAAATGCAAGATTTGAAACCTGAGTTGTTTTGGACTGAGGATGATGCTAAGTTGAAATGGTTTTACATGTTTTTTTTCTCTATAGCTACCTTTATAAAGAGATCCTGGAAACAGAGAAAGGACAAATTATATGGAAACTGAGAAAGGATCTGTAATTTACGTAAGAGTATTAGGGCCAGGCAGGAGAAAAATAAAAATAATATTTTAGAGGAGGAAGATTTTTTTTTCATTATGCACTTCGAGAAAAAAGTCGAAATGTCGAGAAAAAAGTCAAAAAGTCGAGATTAATGTTGACGTTTCGTGAATAAAGTCGAAATGTTGAGAAAAAAGTCGAAATGTAGAGAGAAAAGTTGAAATGTCGAGAAAAAAGCCAAAATGTTGAGAAAAAAGTCGAAATGTCGAAAAAAAAAGTCGAAATGTTGAGAAAAAAGTCGAAATTAATTTTGAAGTACAATTTCGAGAAAAAAGTCAAAATGTCGAGAAAAAAGCCTAAATATTGAGAAAAAAAGCGAAATTTCGACTTTATTCACAAAATTTCAACTTTTTTCTCGAAGTGCACAGTAAAAAAAAAATCTTCCACTCTCAATTTGTTTTTTCTCTTGCCTGGTCCTAATACTCTTCCCTAGTAATTTGATCTGTAATGTATAAGTGGAATTTATAATTTTGTGTTTTTGTTTGTACGCAGCTGATGTTTGTTTGCTGGCATAGTGTATCTGTATCTTGTAAGCCCTTATAGGCTGGAACCTTACAGGTGTATGACACATTAATAAATAACAATTCATTCATTCATTGTAACTTGAAATATGTGTTTTGATGTTGTTTTTTTTTATGTGGTGGAATGCCCACCTGGATTTTTTTTTCTTATCTTTTATACATGTTCGGAACGAACAAAAACGAAGGAACACCTTTGACCATCCCTGCGGTTCCAGTCGTGCTGGATCTCGTTCACATGAATGAGATCAGACTCCTCATGTCAGTGTGGAGTCACGTGATGATGCACTAACGCCCCGCAGGGAAAGACGTGCTCAAATATTACCGCTTTGCAGGCTCTGTTTTGATGTCACAAATCAATCCTGCACGTGAACCCAAAAAAGCAAGCTAAAGTGAGGAATGTGTTGCCAGGCTGATGTTTTTCCTCCCACAGCACCCACAGCAGACAGTCGCACAGCTAACTAGCATCTGCTAACAATAAACCCGGTAGCACGACGTTTTTGGGCGATTCCCCTCGGGTAAAAACGTGTTTTCTACTCATTTGCCAACCCAAATTGATTCATTTAACAATTTCATATACTGTATGACACGTGCAACGAGGCGATACGTCGGAGAGAAGTGTAGAAATGTATTTGAAAACGCCGTACCTTCCTTAGCTTTTCTCCATCGCTGCGCTTCCTGTCGAGTCACGTGACCCGCGTGACCGGCAACCTGTCAGATGAAGTTTTTAATCCCGATATGAAGTCAGTCAGAAATGTAAATATCAGCTATAATCCATGGAATAAATCATAAAGATGGCAAACACTAAAAAAAAAAACGAATATCCAAACTTTATAATCTCATTTCCTCATTTCAGACACTATAACAACCCTCCCACCAAAATGAGAAAGGGACCTCAACTTCTTCCCCAACCCTGATTTCTGGATTAAAATTGACAGTAATGTTTTTTCCATGACCAGAAACACTAATGTACAACTCATACAGTATAAAATCATTCACAGGTCTCATATCACCCAAAGGAAAATGTGGGGAAATGGGATTCACAGACACAAGCTCACAATGAACCCTGGGAATGTTTTTTTTTTTTTTTTTTTTTTTGGGGGGGGGGGGGGGTTACATGTTTCCATTTTTTTATTTTAATTTAAAATTTAAAATATATATTTCATTGAATGTACTTACATTTCCTACTAAAATTAATTAAAAAAAGATGTTAAAAAATTAATTCAGTTTGGGGATTTGTTTATTTTGTGAGCATTTTTTTATGGATTGTAAGCATACAAATTCCATTTTAGGATGATTTTAGAAAAAAAGTATAAACAACACATATCTGTGTTGTTTTTTACCACAACTTTGTGTTGATATATTTAACACACAATATGTGTTAAATGTGCTAACACACTGATTGTGTTGAAAGCAACACAAAATGTGTTGTCCTTAACTAGACACGCTGGTGTGTTAAAAATGAACCCATGATGTGTTATTTTTAACACATCTGTTTTGAGATTGCAGCACTGACGACAACTTTCACACCACGTGGACCTGCTCACCCCTTCACTCTGTTTGGACAGTCATTCAGGAACCGTCCTCTATTCTGAGCTGTAGGATCCCTCAGTCACCGTCACTGTTTACTAGGTTTAATTGTTTAATTGTTTAATTAGGATCCCCATTAGCTACAGTATGACTGCAGCTATTCTTCCTGGGGTCCGCCAACATTTTAAAATAATACAGTACTGAAACATAACAAACATAACATAATAAAAGCAAACCAAATACATTTCCACTAGATAAAAAGAATATCAAATTAAAAATAATCTGCAAAAAAAAGCAGAGACATTCCACAAAATGAAGACATCGAAATGAGAGTATAACACAAAACAAAACAAAAACTCAGTTAAGAGTTCATCTGAGGTCGTCAAAAAGTGTGAAAAGCAGTCCACAATTTCATTTAATTTGCAGTCTAGAACTTCACAACTGATCTAATACAGAAAAAAAAAAAAAAAACATTCAACAACAGTCATAACCAACTATGTTTCCATTTCCAGCATGTCAGACAATCAGTCTCAGCAGCTGATTGTTTAAGTGATCTCTATTTAAATGTTCTATAATTTTACTTATACTGATGCAGAAGATGTTGCTTAACTAATAATTTGAATGTTCTTATGCTGTTTGTTTGTGTGATGTGTTTGGGAAATGAATTCCACTCATACATGGCCCTGTACAGAACAGTCCTTTTACCTTTTACTGGATCTGAAACCACGCACATTCCCACAAACCAAACTAGTATAGAAAATGTTAAGAATTACATGACTGTTTTTAAATGATTATCTATCCTTAATCTTCTGATAGTGGTAATATTGGTTTTGATATCACTGATATTATTGCTATTAATGATTATTAACAAGTAGTTTATTATAAGTAGTAGGAGTCTGAGTAGTACTCAGTACTCAGATAAGTAGTTTATTCATAATCCACTATAGCAAAATGATGGTAAAGTATGATCAGTATTATTATTATTATTATTATTATTACTATTTTATTATTATTATTACCACTACTATTATCACCATCATTACCGTGGTGTTAGCATCCCCATATCTTAATTGTTAACAATATCAAAATCATCATAATGATCCATTTATTCTTTTTTATTATTATTTTTTTTTTATTTCTACACACAAACACACATATGTACACATACTGTATACACTCTCTTTTGTCAAATGTACAAATTCAGATACTGCTGCTATTATGTCACATTATTTTGAGATGTAGACTGTTTCTGAATTCAATTATACAATTTTGTTTGTAATTATATATAAATGAATTCCTCAATATTAAATTTTATTACTGGTCAAAACAATGAGCACGTATAAAAAAAAAAGTCTGCATCATGTCAGCATGAACAGGTGTAACCTGTCGGCTACCATTATTTCATTCATTGAAGTTTTTATTGATGCAGTTCAAAGATGTAGAGCTTCATTGTTACTTGCTTTATCATCTGACTATAAATTCCTTATTATTTGCAAATGTCCAACCCTGTAAATAAATAACAATATTCCTTATATTTGCACATTAGATGTCTTTAAGAAGCAGGGTGTTTTGGCTGAGTTTAGTGTGCAGATACAGGAGAGCTGGCACTGAGAGGAGGGAGGATATGTGCGGCACCGTGCCAGGGGACTTGCACCTGGGCCTGCTGTGGTGAGCTGTTCCAACTTCCTTCAGCTATGTGCTACCCGACCACAGGGGTCCTTCCAGGAGAGTCATAATCAGCTGGTTATTGGAAATATTTTAATAGGTCAGACAAAACAGCAAAGGATGGCAAATTAGCACCCCTTTGAGTGCAAATGTGATCACCCCTCAAAGATGACTGCCAAACTCCTCTACTCATAAAGTACAGACAACCCTTTAAACATTTAAATATTTCCTATTACAACTTCTAATTCACATTTTCAAGGACAACGTGTTCTCCTTTACCCAGATCTGTGTGGGAAAGTGTGATTCATGAACTAGTTGAGATTAAAGAAAGAGTAAAACACACAACCACCTCGCCTCTACCGTGATGAAATTGCTCCCTTGTCACGCACAATTGGTGAGCACACAGTTCCAGTGAGTTCACAATGGCAGTATTACAAGGTCAGCTTGGAGGTTTCGCCTGGCTCAGCAAAGACCTGCAGAGCTGTGGGGCATGTTGCTCAGCTGACAGGGCTCTTTGCTTGTTCATGGCGCTCTTTCTCGAAGGGGCCCCAGTGCCAGAACCATTCACAAGCACCGGCCATAAATGACCGTTGAACAGCACGTTAAACACTGCATTCTCAGAAAAAAAAGGGTAACAGACTCTGGAGCAAAGCCAAAATGCCGGGAACGAAAGGTAAGTAATGTTCAGGGAAAATAATTTCTAAAAATAAAATTGTTTTATTCGTCTGAATACCTAAGTTAGATATTCATTTAATAAGATAATAATAATAAAGTTGAGCGTGCTCCCAAAAGTTTGACCGACATCTGACTATTCCATTGTTTTTAGGTAATAAATCGGACAAGAAGTCAAGCACCAAGGTAGAAACAATATTACTGTTGTAATACGGATTTTTATTTTCCAGTTAGTTGTATTCTTTCCTGTTTTTTCTTATTTAATCTTGATTCAACTTCACAGCAACCTCAGAGTCCTAAAGAGCAGCCGAAGAAAGGTGATCAGAAAGGAGATGACAACAAGAAACAAGGAGGTAAGCATCTATATATCGACTAAAATGTCTCAGTTTGACTAAGTGCATTAAAACTGTGTTGGCCACATGTACTTTGACAAAATGCATGTGCAACTCGGCATGAGAATGAAAGTGCTCAGATTGCCGTGTCCCCAGTAAAGGTATCTGTCTGTGTGTCATTCCCCAGCAGGACAGCCGAAGGGAGAGAAGCAATAACTTCCAGGCATTTGTAAAGATGGCGTTGGAGACACTGCTGGGGTCCTGCCGCCGTAAACACGGGGGTCCTCGGGGAAGACAGGGCTGAACATCCCTCCCCTCTTGCACCTTCCCCCTGAACCTGCCGGCCGCGCTGCCTCGTGTTCTGCAATACAACATCTGCTCACCTCCACACAGGCAGAAAGGGAAGCTCATCTCCATCCATCACCATCTGCTGTCACGCTCTGTTCCTCTACACCTTTTTTTAATCCAGCTCACATCCTCCACTCTCGCTTACCGGAAGATCAGACATCTGCTTTGAGGAACAGTCAAACAGTCAACCTTTGTCAATAAATCCATGATCCAACCACACATCATTCCTGGTGGATCATTCACTCTTTTTGTAAATACAAAATCAAATAAAAAAAACTATTTATTGTAGCATCCTATGACTATGTGACCTTCTTATTTACCATCTCACAATTAATCACAATGAATTAAAACAGAAATTTCTGGGGTTCATGTAAAATTTTTATAAAAATATCACAGGGGTATCAGTGCTTTAACATTTACCGGGACAAAACATTGGCTTTAACCAAACATCAGAGAAATATACTTTTGAAACGTGTTGGATTGGATGGTGTTAGCACATGTTTACAGAGACTAAGCACTTTTTTTTCACACTTGAGCAAAGATTCTAGTTCTCATTTAACACCACGTCTCTCAGGAAGCAAAATCTTTGATGATCTAGATTTAAAATATGGGAAGACAGTGATGACAATCCAATGCAAATGCCTTTTCTTTCTTAATCAGGTTATCAATAATCACACAATTTATTCATTAAAAGCATCTGTCATAGTAAAAATCTGTACTTCTGAGAAATAGTTGACACAGTTTACAGTGCGATTTCAGTTTGGAGGTGTATACAACATGGAAAAAGCAGTTTTAACACTTCTGCTGTTCAGTAATACGTCTCAAAACGCCCTGATTCTGAAATTTACTTTTCAGGGTTGGAGAGTAAAAGTGTAATAAATACAAAGAATAACATCCTGAAGCAAATCATTCTATTCATAGGAAATTATCAACAAACCACAAAACTAAATTCAAATATCATCAGGATACTTCACTACAAAACTTATCCATAGACTTACTGATTCGTTTTCTTAATCTAAAAATCACTAAATGGAAAATGAATAATGGTGACGATGAGAAATGCTGCCTCACAAGCATAATCTGTGCTCTTTTCATTAAAAAGTAAAGTCTTTGTTGTCTTCCTCGTGGTCCGTTGTAGGATCCAAGTCTTGGGATTTTCATATAGTTATAATACGCAGCAGATCCGATGAAAAGACCAAAACTAACAATCTCTACAAAGAGTGTACAAACGAGTATATTAGCAGCAGAATCGGTGGGATTGTGACTTAGCAAGAATGAAATACTCTGAGGACTCTGGTTGTTTACCGTATTTTCTGGACTATAAGCCGCTACTTTTTTCATAGGTTTTCAACCATGCAGCTTATACAAAGGTTATTCTATTCTGTGGATTTTTCTTCCACCGCTCGGGGAGCTCTAACCGGAATTAGAATCAAAACTAAGACAAAATAAATGCAAAGAAAAATACGCTACTTCTTCTTTAGCAGATAGAAGTAGGTAGAAACAGATTTCAAACAGATAAATAGATAAATAAATACCGGTTATTTTCTCTTGGTTCTGTCCCGTTTTAATCAGCAAAGTTGCTGCCGTGTTAAAAGACACTGTTAGGAAAGGATCTATTTAGGTACAAACATGTACATCATTTACAGTTCAAAATTGTTCTGTGCATGTAGTAAATATCTAATCTAACAACATAAATATCTGCAGCTTGCATATCTTTTTTTTTAAATAGATCGGATGCGGCTTGTATGCAGCTGCAGCTTATAGTCCAGAAAATACAGTAGATTTTTTTTGGCCTTTTCTAAAAATTAAAGCATAATAAACAAGAAGTGCGTCGACTTCCAAGGCCAGTATCACATTTTTGTAATTGTAAAGAAAGTGATCCAGATTCATAATATAATTCAGAGGGTTATTTATTTCCCCGTGCTTCATCTGTCCACCAGGGTTGATGAAACTTCACTTTTGTTTCGTTTTTTTTGCTTTGCATAAACTGTCTGTCAAAATTGACAAACGATCCTATTCAGTTACTCAGATTAAGGTCTGAGTACCACCAACAAACAGGCCAGGAAAATCAGAAAGCACTGAGAGAGACAATTGCATTATTGATTTTGGTCATTTAATTGGATTTGCTGGCTGTAAGAAGGTTACTGAATGTCGCCAGCTTCATCCTTCAAACCTTAAAGTATGACTGGAAAACAGCTGAAGAGGGGGGATATACGATTTGAAGGACATCGCGCACGTGAGTCTGCAGAAAGGAGCAGTTGTTCTTTTCTGTGCTGATAGCTATTGATCGTGGCTCACGGTGTGATATCTGGAGCTGCTGTCACGACTGGAGCTCGACAACTCGGGTAACAAGGATGTGATACGGAGAAAAGGAGAGCAGCACGGGCTAACTTTTCAGGAGATTACCCCTCCAACATGAGCGCTGCATGTCGGGTCGCTGTCGTCTACAGGTCGACTCTGTACGCTTCAGTCCGTCGCAGAATAAAGTCACAGTGCAGAAGTGGGAAACCTGCTTTACACCTCTCAGTATTGCTTTCGTTGTCCTTTATTGTTAGAGAATGAGGCGGTACAATATCCAGCATCCGAACGTGACCCAGTGGCTCGTCCAGCTCAGCTCTGACCACTTCTGAATGGTGTGATTGGTGATGTCGTCCTGCAGGGGACAGAATGTAATATGTAAGTCCAGAGATTCCCAGTGGAGTAGAAGTCTAGTCTCCGGTGGCCAGTGTGCTGGATGTGTGAAAACAATATGTCATGCTTCCTAATCTGAGCCTGATGAATCCTGGCATTGTCCTCTTGCAATAAGCCTATACCAGCATGGGAAAAAAACTAAATTACTGATGGAAAACCTGATCATTCAGCATCAGGTGACGTTATTTTAGCACTACGGTTGTTGCTGAACCAAGGCCTGACCAGAGGTGTCAAGTAACAAAGTACAAATACTTCCTTACTTTATTTAAGTAGAAATTTTGGTTATCTATACTTCACTGGAGTAATTATTTTTCAGACGACTTTTTACTTTTACTCCTTACATTTTCACGCAATTATCTGTACTTTTTACTCCTTACATTTTAAAAACAGTCTCGTTACTCTATTTCATTTCGGCCTTTAATAAAAACTATCCAGTTAAATTGCTCCATCCGGATAGAGTGAATTTGGTTGTGGTTGTTTTAGATGTTCTTGTCCAGTTTTGTTCTTACATCCGTTCCCTCAGATTCCTGCAACTAAACTTGGATGTACATTCCAATAAAGGTTAGGATAAATGATAACATGCCTCTGAAGTTTGACTTTTGCACCATTACAATACTTATAGGCAACTAGTCATCATATCTGCTGCTCTCTGAAACACATGTTAATGCTCAATAGTACACATATATGCTTCTTTAATATATTTACATTATACTAAGATACATTCATTTTCAATGGCTTTTGTCCTTAATGGCTTTTTTCCCCCTTACATTACTTTAACTTTTATACTTTAAATAGTTTTGAAAGCAGTACTTTTATACTTTTACTTGAGTAAAAAACTTGAGTTGATACTTCAACTTCTACAGGAGTATTTTTAAACTCTAGTATCTATACTTCTACCTGAGTAATGAATGTGAATACTGAAGACACCTCTGGGTCTTACCATATGAAGCAACTCGAGATGATGGGTATGATGGCTGCATCACTTCATCTACTCCTTTTCTTTTCCTACCCTAGGACAGATTAAACCTGGACTCATCAGACCACCAGATCCTTTCCCACTGGACCAGTGTCCATTTTTTTACACTCCTTAGCAAAGTCCCACCTTTTGTTTTCAACTAGCAGAAGTGGTTTTCTTAAAAGGAGCAATGTTTAAGATTGTAGGTTAAAATTAGGCCTGTGTTGAAAAGATCGATTTTCCGATTCTGAATTGATTCTCATATTAATTTCTGAAAATCGATTCCTATGTCTAAAGATCGATTTTTTATTTTCTTTTTCTTTTTTCATCATTATATTACAACTTTTGGTATTTTTTTTGTTTATGCCCAAAAAAGTAATGTTTTGTTGGACACAAGAATAACTCGTGCCATGTTTTTGCCTTTACATATGTTATAATTGTATAAATTGTGTATATCTCATTACTTTTTATACTGTCTTGAGGTTACATTTGCATAAAATGCTAAAAACCAAATTCTCATAAATGGGAAAAAATAAAAGCGATTTCATCCGTCTCTGTTTCCTCCCTGGATCTGTTTGGTAATTCTGACCCACATGATGTTTCTGAAAGCAGTTCTATCAGCATTCTGGGAGCTGATTGGTCCTTACAGCATCATTAGCTGCAATACTTGCTGTTGAATCTCAATATAATACTAGTATTAATATGTTGCAGAACTACAGTCATATAATTCATGCAACAGCTCAAAAAACATTTTTATTAACACTAACCCAAATCAATATCGGAATCGAATTGGATCGAATCAAATCTTGATAATCGATTCTGAATCTTAAGAATCGGAATCGAATCGATTCTTGACATTTGAATCCATACCCAGCCCTTGTTAAAATATCCCAAAATAGACTAAAAACAGCAAGAAAATTAGAGGAAATAAGTGCCGTCATGTCACAAAAATGATGACGATGTATTTGCTGCTGTGAAATCCACCAATCAATAACTAGCTTTGGTCCTTCCAGTCTCGTAATACCAGTTTCTGCCATGTGTGGCGGTAGAGAGCGACATAGTAAAACATGATGAAACAAAGAAGTTTGTGGTTGTACTTGAACTTGTTGGCAGTCATGCAGGCACTGCCCCCAAGTTATCATTCTAGGATAGGTAAACAGAAACGGCAAGGATGGCTGAAGTTCCCGGGAAGAGAACGATCCGTAACAAAGAAAAAGCCTCATTCAGAAGTGAAAAAAAGAGCAGATAAAAACAGGACTGAAACCAGAGTAATGTCGGGAGTGCCCTCCCCCCCTGGAGACAGCTCATGGACCGCAAAGAAATGAAGTTTTTAATGCAAAACTTGCAACATTTCTTTTAGAATGGTAAAAAAACTGCTGCCAATTTTTGTTTCGATAAACATTTTTGATAGTAGAAGAGGTTAAAGGAGCATGAGGCTCCTTTTAAGAAATGAGACTCTCTAGCGCCACCCTTCGCCACGACGGACGTCGGGGGTACTGCAGCCAACAGTGAAGCCGGCACGGGAGAACGGGGAGAACGTGCATGCAGCGTCATGTGACGTCACATCCTCAGGACAGCGCGGGAAATTCGGGACCGAATTGCAGCACATTTTGCAGCACACAGCCTGTTCAAGGCAACGGAGAGATACACTAGAGGAAACATTCTTTTTGGTTTGGAACGCTTCATCTGACATTATTACTAGAAAACTTAAAACGTATACAAATTTTTTTCATAAATCCTGCCTCAAGCTCCTTTAAGTTACATTTCAAAGCCAAATATATTGATCTGGACTATGTCCCACCTAACCGCAGCAGATCGACGCGGCGCTGATTTGACTGGTTTCAGAACTGCAACAGCTAAAAGAAAAAGCGTGACGGCGAATGATGGCGAACAAAGAAAAGTGTAACAGAAAATTAATTAAACTCATTGCAGTCATTTCTTGACTGCAATGAGTTTTGAGTCTTAGATTAAGGGTTTTGATGTTCAGTACATTTGGTGTTAAATGAATGCTGTTGAACTGAAAAAGAGGGACTGCGTTTTCACGTTTCTTACTCGGCTGGAGCAGCTTTGTGCAGCCATACTGCCCCCATTTTGACTGCAGTGTGGAGTATGAATTTAATTTTGGACTTCACATTACACATTGCTCCTTTAATCCCACGTAGCTTTTTTATGCCTGTAGTTTGTGTGAGTGGAAATGCTCTTACATCATACAAAACTATAAATCACTAAACTATAATTATTGGAGTAAAGAGTGCACTAATAGAAGCAAAACCAGCTACACACTAAAGTATAAAAACAGCACTTAACATGTTGTGAGCTCATTTATTCAAATGATAAAATGAGTCACAATTTTACTCCAAAAAACACCACTTAAATCTTTATTTCTGTTATAAATATATGAATACTTTTCCGGTTCCTTCAAGAATTCACAGGCTTTGTACATGTCCTCAGTGTCGCAGCTAAATGATGGTTCTAGTCTTTGAAGGTCATTTGTGATTCTTGAATTGGCTCCTTTTGTCAATTTCAAATCTTTTACTCTGCTTTCTCCTTTTTGAGTTTGATTTTACTTATGCAACATGTAAATATCCTCCGAGAAGATGAGGGATCTCATTATCTTACTTCATCCTCCTCCATGTAGTCCACGCTGGAGTTGAAAACAGAACCCAGGTATGTCAAGTGAAGTACTGCCAGAGCGCTGAATGCTATGTTTATCACATACACCCACAGCGCCTGCACACAGAGAGAGAGAGCAGAACGTTAGACGCGTCTGTTTCTTATCCAGTCTTCATGAAACATGCTGCCCTTCTTCTAATAAATCCTAACCTTGTGCAACAAAGCCTACTTATATATAAGAGAAACAAGATATTTCAGCCGTGTCAGTTTATCAAAAGCTGTGATAAGAACAATAATGTATTATGCGTCATGCAGGCTGCTCTTTCTTGGAATGAATCATTACTTCTCCTCCCAGCTGCTCTGGTGTGTGTAACCATTATTACAGGAACCATTTTCGCTGGCCCCTGTTCCAGTAAACTCCTGAAATACATCAGCTGACGGTGTAAAGGCAGACGGCTGTGGTATTTTAACTGCAGCAGATAAGTTCACATAAAAACATGACGTCCACAAGTATTTAGAAATATTTTAATTATGTGGTCTTTTGTTTTCCAATGTGAGAGCTACTCGACGTGTTATTGTTAGTCCTGTTAAAGGCCAGATCTAAATGATGAGGGATTCGATTCTCATGTTTTTGCTCATGTGGTGGTAACAATAGTTAACTAGGTCCTATATATGACAAAAATAGAACCTATTTAACAGACTCCTCTAATGAGAGGAGAAACATCATTTTCACAAATAAAATGGCTGGAAACAAACCAAAATGTAGCTCAAACATGAACAAAAGCAATCTTTTGTTCAGGATTTTGTTGAATTTTCAATTCAGTTCAATTCAATTCAATTTTATTCATATAGCATCTAATACAACAAAAGTTGTCTCTAGACGCTTTCCAGAGATCCAGAACATGAACATAAACCCCTGAGCAGTTATTACATAAACAATGGCAGGTAAAAACTCCCCTAGTGGGAGAAAAACCTTAAGCCAAACAGTGGCAAGGAAAAACTCCCCTTTAGGAGGGAAGAAACCTTGAGCAGGACCTGGATCATAAGGGGGGACCCTCCTGCCAAGGGCCAGACTGGTGGGTCAGGGAGGGCAACCGGGGGTGGGGGCCGCAGGCCAGCACGCAGCTCCCGAAGCTCCGGCCCAATCATCAAGTCCCAGGTTGGGGTGCAGGGTCGGGGAAAGGTTGAGAAGGGGCAGGGCCAGGGAGAGGAGTCTTGAGGGACGAACCTTCTCCCCTGCCTGCCCGGGCCGTTACCCTGCCCCTCTCACTCCCACACTGCAGGATCCGGTGTTTTGCATTCAGACGTTGAAATGGCATCAATAAAAATATTGGGCGGCAGTAGCTCAGGTGGCAGAGCGGGTCGTCCAATGATCGGAAGGTCGGCGGTTCGAATCCGTCCCAGTTTGCTGTCGTAGTGTCCTTGGGCAAGACACCTTACCCACCTTGCCCCGTGTGAATGTGTATGAATGTGTATGAATGTTGGTGGTGGTCAGAGGGGCCGTTTGGCTTGATATGGCAGCCACGCTTCCGTCAGTCTGCAGGGCAGCTGTGGCTACAAACGTAGCTACCACCACCGGTGAGAATGTGTATGAATTAATAATGATCTCTGTTAGCAATTTGAGATTCATCGAATGTAAAGTGCATTATAAATTGAATTTATTATTATATAACTGAACAATGCAATTCCTCCAGAAGTTGTACTGGGATTCCCGAGATTGCCCTCTCATGTGCATACAAAGCTGAAGAGTGATGGGAAATGCTGTTAAGTACCAAATGTGCACCAACTGTGAGCTCCAAGTGGCAGCTGAGGTTGCCATGGTGAGGTCAACTGTAACTTTCTCTCTGAGTCAGACTGAAACATTCACTAAAGCTGTGTCCAAAATCCCTACCAGCTCCCTATGTGATGCACTGCTCCTTAGTCACTGTACAGGGGAGTTGTGTGTAGGGGGCAATGCAATGAGCTCATCAGCAGAACCAACTTTCACACACACACGTGTGTTTTGCTTTTGTTTTAGTTAATGCAAAAAAAATAAAAATAACATTTTTTGCTGGGAGTTAGACAAGAAGACTGATACCAGTCCTATAATTATTTACTCAATGATCAGAGGCAAGCAGAAGAAAACAACGTTCACTATTAGGGCTGGGCGATATGGACCAAAAGTCATATCTCGATATTTTCTAGCTGAATGGCGATACTCGATATATATCGATATTTTTTCTGTGCCATAATTGGGGTTTCCCCCAAAGCATTATAGCATAGCATCTCTGTTAGCTTCATTTTTTTCTGAGGCAAACCCTTAAAAAAACAGTCAGTTTTAATACAAAGCCTCGTGCCAAATGTCACACAGGTTCCTTTATTAACAGAGGTCTGCACAATATCAACATGTATAAAACAAATGAAATAAAAATAAACTGCCTGCATATATAGAATAAAAATGCTTCTTGAATAAAATAAAACAAATATCCCTTTCCTGCATAACAATTACATTAAAATACACTGTGCAATTAATACAATGTAGACAGTAACAGGCAGACTTTTCCACTGAGGTTGACAGTTGTGCAAATAACAAAACATTTGTGCAAATCTCAAATAAAACATTCAAGTCAATTTGTCACAAAATAAGCTATATCAAAATCATAATTTTTTTTTTAATTTATTTTTTTAAATCGATATTAACGATATTGTCTCGTACCATATCGCGTTTGAAAATATATCGATATATATATTAAAATCTCGATATATCGCCCAGCCCTATTCACTATTTCCAGCCACAGAGTCATGACTCAGCTGAGAAATATTGCAGTAAATAACCTCACATTAAAACCAAGGTGCAATTTTCTACTTTTCCATTTTTGCAAATGATTTAACTTTTGTTGATTAAACAAACAAAACATAATGTGCTAATATAAATAGCTATGCATGAGTTGCAACCAAGTCTGACAAAGTTCAGACTTCCAGCATATGCCAACATGCCTCGCCTGCTGCCCAGTAATTAGAAATCATTACCTTTTTGTTCTGGTGACTACAGCTTGGCTGGCATCTCTTTGACAGTATACACGCATTAAAAATGACTGCCAGCCTCTTCCGCAGTACTGAAACACAAAACAAGAGCAAAGCATTAGAACGAAACCAGTGGAAGAGCTCCTTTCCAACTGTAAGAGGAAAATTACAAGCACTGCAGTGCACAGAAACAGCGCGTCATAGGGGGTGCAATTAACCATTCCTGCAGAGCTAAGCACTTTCTCTAAATGGAAACATTCTAATGTGGAAAGGAGGAAAACATGAGGAAGACTTACCATGCTCAATGTATGTAATGAAGCCCAGAGATATCAGCACTGCACCCAGATGAAAACTCAAGCCCTGCAATCCACAAGAATTCACACGAGCCACTTAACACCACAAAGACAATAAAAGCAAAGGATAAACTGTATCAGACGTCCACGTGGTGCTCACATGCAGGAGGGCGCTGGCTGTGTATGTCACCATGACGGCAGAGAACGTCCCAAACTTAAGTGCACTCTTAAAAACATCTGTGAGACGAAACCATCAACTTGCATAAGAATGAGCGTCTGCTCAAACGGCTCATCATGAATCAGCTTCTGCCACTGGGGAACGTCATTCAACAGGAGAACTCACAGGTGTGCAGGAAGCGGGACATGGGCAGGTTCCAGGACGTCACCACCTCCACCATGGACCGGGGAAACTCCACGCTGAGAGGCTTGGACACGCTCAGGTCCCTACGAAAGAAAAAGAATAGAATAGAAGAGAATAGAAGACTTTATTGATCTCCCAGAGGAGAAATTCAGTCGTGCAGCAGCCAAAACACACACACGCTTTATACAAAAAATGTAAAATAGAAATAACCAATAAATAGTTAAATAATAAAAAAGAGCAATATAAAAAGTAGAAAAAGAGTATGTACAAGAGAAAAAAAAATAGTAAACACCAAAAAAAACGGATAATATTTATAAAATATTTAAAAAAAAAAAAAAAGCGAAGGGGATGGGCATCTATTAGAAATGTGAATGAGCCAGGAGGCGGCGTATGTCAGCGACGTGCACGCACTAGGCCTGTGTTGAAAAAAATCGATTTCCCAATTCTAAATCGATTCTCATATTAATTCCTAAAAATCGATTCATATGTCTAAAGATCGATTTTTTTAAATTTTTTTTTAAATTTTATTTATTTATGTATTTTTTTTTTCATCATACATTACAACTTTTGGTTATTTTTTTGTTTATCCCCAAAAAAGGAATGTTTTGTTGGACACGAGAATAACTGGTGCCATGTTTTTGCCTTTAAATATGTTTAAAGGTATGAAAACATTAAAGTGTTAGGTTATAATTGCATAAATTACTTTATATACTGTCTTGGGGTTACATTTGCAAAAAATGCTAAAAACCAAATGCTCAAAATTTAAAAACCAAAATAGACCGAAAATGGAACAAATAAAAACGCAATGTGGGAAAAAATAAAAGTGATTTCATCCGTCTCTGTTTCCTCCCTGGATCTGTTTGGTAATTCTGACCCACGATGTTTCTGAAAGCAGTTCTATCAGCATTCTGGGAGCTGATTGGTCCTTACAGCATCATTAGCTGCAATACTTGCTGTTGAATCTCAATATAATACTACTAGTAATATTTTGCATAACTACAGTCATATAATTCATGAAACAGCTCAAAAAACAGTTTTAATAACACTAACCCAAATCAATATCGGAATCAAATCGAATCGGATCGAATCAAATCTTGATAATCGATTCTGAATCTTAAGAATCGGAATCGAATCGATTCTTGACATTTGAGTGGATCCCCAGCCCTAGCACGCAGCACTTACCATTTGAGGTTTTCCTTCTCCTCGGTGAAGCCTGCCCCAGCAAGAGTGGCAGTCGTCTCACTCAAATAGCCGACAAAATAATTACTGAAGTGGAAAGACGCTGTGTTCTCATACGCCAACAACCACCTAATACAAGGCCGTCGGGATAGAGAGAAACAGATGGGTGTTGCAATCTAGTTTCAGCTGAAATCTAATATATCAGATAATTATGACACAACCTCGAGGGACATACTTTGCCAGCGTACCTCTGGGAAGCAGCGGGGGTTAAGAGAGCAGCATTAGAGATGTATTACGTTCACACAAATGCTTTATTGACTTGCCTTCTGATGACTTAGGTCTCACCAGCTTTCTCATGGGGGGGAAATGGTAAATGAGGGTGAGTATGGTGTCCCGGTACACATGTAGCTGCACAGAGAGTGGGAATGACATGGGCACTAGGAATGGGTGATATTTTACCGTTCACGATAAACCGTCCAAAAAATTCCCCACGGTAAGAATTTGTATCTCGCGGTAAAAATGATAAATTCCCATTGATGACGTTTTTGTGTAAAACTGATTTATGGTTCTGTGTTAAATCGATGTGGAAGGAAGGAAGGAAGGAAGGAAGGAAGGAAGGAAGGAAGGAAGGAAGGAAGGAAGGAAGGAAGGAAATGAGTCAGAAAGAAAGAAAGAAAGAAAGATATGAGTCAGAAAGAAAGAAAGAAAGAAAGAAAGAAGGAAAGAAAGATATGAGCCTGAAAGAAAGAAAGAAAGAAAGAAAGAAAGAAAGAAAGAAAGAAAGAAAGAAAGAAAGAAAGAAAGAAAGAAAGAAAGAAAAAAGAAAGAAAAATTCCCATTGATGACATTTAGTAGCATTTAGTATCTTTTAGAGCAGTGTTTTGGCTCCAAAGACTGAATGTGGTGATAGATTTATAGTTAAAAAGGTGGAGTTGAATTGGTATTTTTTTTATCGTCATTTTTATCGTTATCAGGATAAATGCCAGAAATGATCGTGATACATTTTTTAGTCCATACCGCCCATCCCTACTGGGCACATGCATGCAGGTAAAGCTTCTGCACATGTTTGCTGTGTCCCTTACTCACTGTACGGCGCACTACATCCTGAACACACGTTTCTGCAGTGCTGTCCTGATATATACTGAGAATTATTAGTGCACGCAGTGGACACCACGATGCATGAACCCTGATGGTCATTACATTGTCCAAAACTAATCTGGAATGTTTTATCTTTGCAAAGATGCAACACTCAGCACCAACAACGTTACATCCCAGAGTTCATTGTGATGAGGTCACTGCATTGTCTGCTACATAGGGCGCTGAACAGTGAGTAGAGGGGGATTTTAGAAGCAGCTGTGGTAAAACAGGAAATAAGCATGCAGTATGAGTGCAAATGATGTGGAGACATGTTGACAGCATTTGTCATGTCACGAAGGTGGATGACTACTGACCTGATTTTCCGTCTCTTTTTGCTGTAAACAAAGCAAATCCCAGAAGTATTACCTTAAAAGACGAGTGAAGAGGATAAATTCTGATGAAGGGTATCCCTGTGTGGCGCTCACCTTCGTAAAAGCTTGTCTCCATAGATAGGTATGAAATAGGGGAAGAGGTACGGTGCCACACAGTTGGAAATAACTAGGCATATCTGACTCTTCACCCAGCTAATAGACACCTTTAATACCCACGCTAAGCTCTGGGGAGAGGGAAACAAAACAAAGAACAACACAGTTAGCAGCATGTCTTGGAATCAATCACTGTAATGCTCCCTACTTTCTACCATACTTCTGAGGTGTTGTGTCACATTTACCAGCCTACGCCCTTCCAAAGCTTCTTTGTAACTATTGAAGCTAATCCAGGGGCCGAAGATGACGGTGCCCACAAAGTAAATATAGCCCATGAACTCAATGGGTGAGGGGACGCTGGCCACGACACCCCGGTCCAAATCAAAGGCCAAAGAGATGGCCTTCATGGCGACCACCATCTGTGATCCTGGAGGACGGAGACTCCAGATTAACACTAAAGAAATAACTACGGCAAAAACAGAATGGCATCCAGAATAATAATACACATGATATCATCAGGAGTGAGTGTCTTGGCCCACCTCTCATCTTGTGCCAGTTGTTGGTATCCATCATATGCAGCTCTCTGATCAAATCAGATAAGAATAGTTAGTCACAGTAGGGCTGGGCGATTTTGGACAAAAATAAAATCCCGATTTTTTTCTCTGAAAACCCGATTTTCGATTTCAATTTCTTTGGTAAAACTACAAAAGACAATGGAATAAATTGTTTCAAATATTTTACCTTTATTTTTAAAGAAAAATAGCAAACAAATTTCCCTATTGGGAATGAAGTGCAATTGAAAGATACTGTAAATCCTCCTTGAGTTTAGTAAAGTGACAACATTTACAATTTTCTTGACCAAACAAAGATGACTAGACGAGCTCTGTCTGTAATGCAGCCAGCTGCAAAGAAGGAAAATCCATTTTCCGATTTTCCTTTTTTTTAACATCGTCTTAATTAATAAATCCGATTTAGATTTAAAATCGATTAATCACACAGCCCTAAGTCACAGCAATGTGTCACTTCTGTAACGCTGTATTGGAAGAGTTCACTCCAAACACAGAGCTGTCAGCTGTAAGAGCAGGAAACTCTTACCCCAGAAGAAGATAGATGAGCACAGTGATGGAGAGGAAGGTGCCCCGAATAGTTGAATGGCGGCACAGAAAGAGGAAGAGGTAGCAGAGAAGGCTGAGGAGGACCACCCAGATCATGTGCAGCTCAAAGAACAGGTAGAGGGTGTAGAAACCTCCGGCCACCGTGCAGAGGTGCTTCACATAGGAAGGGAGACCTAGAAACATATCAAGCATGGGTTATCATGAGGTTGCAAGTAGGCCTGTGTTGAAAAGATCGATTCTCTGCTTTTAAATCGATTCTCATATTAATTCCTAAAAATCGATTCATATTTCTTAAGATCGATTTAAAAAAAAATATATATATATATATATATATATATTTTTTTTTTCATCATTGCATTACAACTTTTGGTATTTTTTTGTTTATCCCCAAAAAATGAATATTATGTTGGACACGAGAATAACTGGTGCCATGTTTTTGCCTTTAAATATGTTTAAAGGTATGAAAACATTAAAGTTATCAGTTATAATTGCATAAATTGTCTATATTTCTTTGCTTTATATACTGTCTTGGGGTTACATTTGCATAAATGTTAAAAACCAAATTCTCATAAATGGGAAAAACTTAAAGCGATTTCATCCGTCTCTGTTTCCTCCCTGGATCTGTTTGGTAATTCTGACCCACGATGTTTCTGAAAGCAGTTCTATCAGCATTCTGGGAGCTGATTGGTCCTTACAGCATCATTAGCTGCAATACTTGCTGTTGAATCTCAATATAATACCAGTATTAATATATTGCATAACTAGACAGTCATATAATTCAAGCCACTGCTGAAAAAACAGTTTTATTAACACTAACCCAAATCAATATTGGATCGAATTGGATCGAATCAAATCTTGATAATCGATTCTGAATTTTAAGAATCGGAATCGAATCGATATTTGATATTTGAATCGATCCCCAGCCCTAGTTGCAAGCCCAGGACAAGTGAATACTGCCAAAAAACCAATAAAAATGCCCCTCACCCAACATCCAGAGCAGTCGACAGAGCAGACAGATGAGCAGCAGCTGCCAGACCTGCTCCAGGCCCTGCTGGGCCGTGGGCAGCAGGCAGCCGTGAGCCAGCTCCTGGAAGAACTTCTGCCGGCTGAACACCGCCATCACTCAACTTAGAGAGAAAACAGACGCTGAATACCTCTGGTACCACTATTACACTGTACTTATACTGCATAAGAACAACTTGTTCTGCATAGAGATGCACCCATCGATCGGCAAACGATCGGTATCGGCCCGATAATGCCCCTATCGGTTTTGATCGGAGATCGGAAAATAATAGTTCAAAGCGGGCAGATCAGATGACGTTTAAAACAACAAACCGCCGCAGGAAAGCTTAAGCTAGTGAGTAGGGATGGGCGGTATGGACTAAAAAATGTATCACGATCATTTCTGGCATTTATCCTGATAACGATAAAAATGACGATAAAAAAAATACCAATTCAACTCCACCTTTGTAACTATAAATCTATCACCACATTCAGTCTTTGGAGCCAAATCACTGCTATAAAAGAATACTAAATGATACTAAACTACACCAATTAAATTTAATTTATAAAAGATCCCCGTTCCGCCATGTTTGTTACACAAAAACGTATCAACAGGAATTTATCCTTCTTTCTTTCTTTCTTTCTTTCTTTCTTTCTTTCTTTCTTTCTTTCTTTCTTTCTTTCTTTCTTTCTTTCTTGCTCATTTCTTTCTTTCTGGCTCATTTCTTTCTTTCTTTCTTTCAGGCTCATTTCTTTCTTTCTTTCTTTCTTTCTTGCTCATTTCTTCCTTCCTTCCGTCACCAACGGGAATTTATCGTTTTTACCGCGAGATGACAAATTCTTACCGTGGAGAATTTTTTTGACGGTATATCGTGAACGGTAAAATATCGCCCATTCCTACTAGTAGCTACACGTACTCTTTGTAAGCTGAGTCTAAGTCGTCTCTAAGAGTCTCTAGAGGGTGAAATATTGCTCTGTGCCTCAGCCTGCAATAAAACAGACAATTCATGATACTTTCTCATTTCCTAATTTTTATAATACAATGTCAGTGTTGTGTACATGAGACAACAATATTGAAGAATTTATGGATTTCACACTGTGATCGGGGATTGGCAACATCAGGATCGGCAGAAACTGATTTTGGAGATCAATTATCGGTGATCAGCCCTCAAAATCCTGATCGGTGCATCTCTAATTCTGGATTCACACTAATCCTGCATAAACATTTATACCACTCTTCAAACTTCAAGTGCCATCTGTGAAAATTGCTGCAGTAGCTTCAAAAGTGTCAGCATTAAGTTTCTTAGAGGATTTTTTCCCCCTAACACACAAGCACATCATTATCCTTATGACTGCTCTGATCTCAAGATGGATGGAGCTGCTGGTCAGGATGACATCACGACATTTACAGCAGAATAATGTGGAGGATTCGTGACATCTGGAGCCCCTGTGAAGAGCACTCTCAGGGATAGGTGCTGCTCTTGGAGCAAACATCCCCCCGCAATGCAGTCGACCGGAGGGATGAGACTGATCTGCAGCTCCATCTGCACATCTGCATCTGCAGCTCCAGTGTGACCTCCCGGGACGGAGATGCGACCTGGGATGTTCGTGACAGTGGACCAGGTCTTGCAGCATCGCATCACCGAGCCAGCGGCTCTAGTGGTCCTGCATCCCCCCATCTCCCCCACCATGCACGCCACTCACATCCCTCCGGCCGCTCCGTGCACGTCCCCCTTTACCTCTCCGAGCTCCAGCCACAAGCGGCTCCGTCTACGGCGGTGTCCCGGTGGTCGTGAGTCCGTCCGCGGCCACGTAGCTCCTAGCAGAGCTCGGTCCAGATGCTGCGGACCTGGAGGACTCCCATTGTCACAGCATCAGCACCACGAGCTCACACAGCCGCGCAGGCAACGCCAGGAAACACGTCAGCCAATCAGACGCGTCGGGAAGGGGGCGTCAGCCAATCACGGCTCTCTTCGCCTCGACGCCGCGACCGGAGCGACCAATCAGAATCGTCGCTGGCCGTTGCTGACCAATGGGAGGCGTCCAGCGCCTTCAGATGGAGCAGAAACAAACATCTGAGATGGATGCAGAGGAATCCCCTCTCCATGTCTGAACATGATTCATGGTTTTTAATTGCCCCCCCCACCCCCACTAGTTTGTAAAAATTATAAATTCGAAACAGAAACCACGTTGTAAGTATTAAGTAACGCACAAAACGCCAATGTATGTGGATTACTGAAATGTTATCCCCAGTACTCGAATTGTAAAAATAAATCAGGGGGGATGGTGGATTTTATCATATGGGGACAGATAATTTGTGCTGATTACAAATAATATAATACATTACAAATAATAGCAGTGACCAAAACACCTGCAGAAATACTGCAGGAATGACATAGCAGCAGTTAAATGCAGCCTTCTGTAAGCTTTAAATATCCACTGGGCTTACATCAAATACATCAAAACACAACAATAAAAAACAGTTTTCTGAACTTATCAATATGACTCTGTCCTTCACAGGATAAGTAACATGGATCACTGCAAAAACTCAAAATCTTAACAAGAATATTTGTCTTATTTCTAGTTAAAATGTCTCATTTTAGTCAAAAAAAAATCTCATTACACTTAAAACAAGACTCATCACTGGAAAAAACAACAATTTTCCCCAGTTTTTTTTTTTTTTTTTGCTTGTAATGAGAAGATAAATCGTGGGACAAGATTTATCTTCTCATTACAAGCAAAAAAATCTTGTCCCACTGGCAGATTTTTCTACTTATTTCAAGTGAAAATGTACTTGAAACAGGTGAAAATTGTCAAATAAGTTATTTTTCTGGCGATGACTCTAAATGTTGAAATAGCAGTAAAACCACATTCATTGATGAAATGACATAAGGGATGGAAAGGGGGGATGGCAGTTTTACAGGGGGGATGATTTGGACCGTTTTTATTTCAGGGGGGATGAGGGGGGATGCCATCCCCCCTCATCCCCCCTCATCCCCCTTCAACTCCAGTACTGGTTATCCTTTTGTTTTGTATGTAATCTTTATGATGGAAGTCATACTAGACCTAATTTACACGTAGCACACTTAAAAAGTGTTAGGATTTTATGAAATTGTTTAATAGTTTGAAGGGTTTTTCAATAAGATTCTACATTGGTGTTTTTTCTCTATTTGCCTGTTCAGGAGTTTAGCTATAGTTCATCTGTTTTCTCTTGTTGCAGGGTCAGTCCCTGTTTTATGACTAGGCTGTTAAAATAGTTCAGATATTTACTCTTCGTTAAGTGAAAACAATGAAGATAAACAGATTTTTTAACACTGATGGGTCTTATCAGTTATCTGGGTTGCAGAGGTATCAAGTAACAAAGTACAAATACTTCGTTATCTTACTTAACTAGAAATTTTGGTTATCTATACTTCACCGGAGTAATTATTTTTCAGACAACTTTTTACTTTTTACTCCTTACATTTTCACGCAATTATCTGTACTTTTTACTCCTTACATTTTAAAAACAGCCTCGTTATTCTATTTCATTTCGGCCTTTAAAAAAAACTATCCAGTTAAATTGCTCCATCCGGATAGAGTGAATTTGGTTGTGGTTGTTTCAGATGTTCTTGTCCAGTTTTGTTCTTACATCCGTTCCCTCAGATTCCTGCAACTAAACTTGGATGTACATTCCAATAAAGGTTAGGATAAATGATAACATGCCTCTGAAGTTTGACTTTTTGCACCATTACAATACTTATAGGCAACTAGTCATCATATCTCCTGCTCTCTGAAACACATGTTAATGCTCAATAGTACACATATATGCTTCTTTAATATATTTGCATTATACTAAGATGCATTGATTTTTAATGACTTTTGTCCTTAATGGCTTTTTCCCCCTTACATTACTATTACTTTTATACTTTAAGTAGTTTTGAAACCAGTACTTTTATACTTGTACTTGAGTAAAAAACTTGAGTTGATACTTCAACTTCTACAGGAGTATTTTCAAACTCTAGTATCTATACTTCTACCTGAGTAATGAATGTGAATACTTTTGACACCTCTGCTGGGTTGACATCCCAAGTAGGAAGCAATGAAGGTCTGATATGTTTGGCAGATGGGGTTCACGTACAAAAAACACCTCCCTTTCTAGTATAAATACTACTGGATCCATGACCACCAGGTGCATTTCTCTCCTACCTTTGTGGTTTGAGAGAAGTTTACCTCCGGCCGGAAAACATTGTGCATGATATAATAAAAGCTTGTATTAACTTTGATTCTATTTCACTGGTTTTCTTATGGTGCACCGGACAAACAAACACGAGGATCTTTCAAAAGCCAAACGTAATCAGGTCTTCACTTTTAAACGTTACATACAGTTTTTGCCTGTTAAGAGCATTTTTTAATGGTAAGATGACTGAACACTATTCTAGTTTAAAGAAAATGCACTTAATAATTCAAGAGCAGGGCATGAAATTAAGAACCATATCAGTGTGCGTACTGGAAGAGCAAAGGCTTGAAACATGAATCCAGTTCTCAGCAGAGGATCTGCAGACTCACTTCCTAATACCAACCCATTCAATTTGAAGTTGCAGTTGCAATGCTTTGTGTAGTATAGGTTGTCTTAAAACGTGTAGTGCTACTGAGCAATCAACGCTTTATGTTGCACTGTAAAATAGTAGGCAGCACAAATTTGCAAACCACTGCCACAAAGACTCAAGGAGCATAAATATGTGCTATTGTTAATCCATTGTGGTCTTGTTTTCAGCTTGTATGGCAGTTCACACATGCTAAGTTTCAATTAAATCTGATAAACTGGCACTAAGACATCCAAGGAATAGACATTTTTATATAACCAAGTGGCATCACGACAACTGTGTGGTTTCCACACTAAAAATAGTCAACTGATTTACAAAACAGCATCATTTTATTTCAGGATTAGTTAGGTACAAAGTATATCTCATTTGTAAAACATGGCACGACTCATTTATTTCATCTTTCGCTCTCGAATCCAACAGTTAATTCTACCATGACTCTGCAGTCGGGTTAGTTTTCCTAAGCTCTGGGAGATATAGTTTACCACGAGACACAGTAAACGTTCCATTTACTAATTTGACTGGCAGTTTATTTAAACTCGGCTGATATCCTGCAAGACCCAGTGAAATAATATAAGCGTGGCATGAGGCAAAGATAAAAGTCTGGAAATACTTAGTGTAACAACAGTTTATACAGATGCATCTCTTAATGTTAACTGAAAATCTATAAATGACAGTTGGAGCTTCCAATCTGTCATCCTGCTTTCTGTCACTTTGGGATCTTTTTCTTTTGAGCTTAAAAAACAAAAATCCTTCACACAACCTAAATGATGAAATACGGCAGGACAATAAAACTCCACCACCACCTAATTGCAGCGTATGTAACACATACGCTGCAATTCAGCACCATCTTATTTGAGGTTGATAACATTCTCCCTTCTGCCTGTTGGACAGTACATATGCTTTAAGACATCTGATACATTAGACATACGTAACTGTATTACCAACCAAACACAAGTGACAGATCCAAGTCATCACTGGGTAAAAGAAGGCACTTAGATCAGTGTGCATATTAGTGTGCTGAGAAAAGTTAGAGACAAGTGTCATAAAACAACCTTAAGAAGTGTGAACTCGTGATTTTCAGGATGCATGTACATGAACTAGAATAACAAAAACTTCGTATCAAACAGGCAACAGACAGGCGTGAACCAAAACAAGTTTAGTTCAGCTGTAAGATTAATTAAAAACACAAATGTGTTTGACAAAGTGATTAACTTTATAAAAGGCACTCGTCTTAGTAAAGTAGGCAATCAGTTCAGTTTGATATTAGTGTTAACTCGCAGTTAGAGAACAGGAATGAGTGGAGGTGCATCATCATCACCACTGCTAAAATCAGAGGATGACCTCCAGGTCATAGGCAATTTTCTCCCTTTTGGCTTGCTTGATGGTTTCTCCACAAGGAGAAGTCAAAGCGGGCTCCTCCGGTTCCACCTTCACAATACTGTTAATCTTAATCCTTTCCGTCTTATTTAAAATATAGTCATAATTTCTTCTGACCTCCAGCAGTGCAGAGGTGAGGTACTGAGGTGAAAAGATTTGCAGTGACGGTGGCAGTTGAGGGAGATCGTCGTCAGAGACACCTGGGTCTTTTGAGAAGTTCACATATGCGAGGGAAGATGCTCTTGTGTATGACGTTAGAGGGGGGGCCCTGGGTAATAACTCTGGGATGGGGGGTAAAGGTGGCATCGGGGGTAAAGGTGGCAGTTTGACAGCAGTAATTTCTGGGGGAGTTTGTGTTGTTTGAGCTTCATTAACAGTTTCCACGATCCGGGTTGGTTCCAGCTTATCTGACACATTCTTTTCTTGGCTCTCATCATCGTTATCTGGCTTTTGCTCCTCATCAGTGAAGGAATCCTCCTCAAACACAGTTGTACCCTCGGGCTGTGGCTGGAATAAAATGTGGTTGTGGAGTCGACAGAACAACACTCCGCACTTGGGGCACTTCCTGCCGTCTTTGAGATGAAGAAGTTTGTGACGCTTGAGTTTCTGAGTTGTAGTGAAAGACCGATCACACATGTTGCAGGGGAAGGAAGGCTGGTCTGCGGGGACAGTGTGGGGCTCGGCTACGTCGGTCTCACCCGAGACCAAAGGTGCTGGTTCTTCATGCACCCGTTTGTGTTTTACGAGCGCCGGTACATCGACCAAGGTCTCGGTGCAGACGTCGCACCGAAACCCACCCGCAGGTGTTATTAAAGGTTTCAGGAGCACAAAAGGATTCATTTTTTGAATGCTTGTCGGTGCTTTCGCTGATGGTGGTGTCACATTTTGAATGCTTGATGTTTCTGATTGAACTGTTTCTGTCAAAGCTTCCTCACACAATATTTCTCTTTCCTGAAAGAAACAAAAAAACATAGAAAATGAATGTGCTAGTTGGTAGGGCTGTGCAATTAATCGATTTTACATCTAAATCGGATTTATTAATCAAGACGATGTTAAAAAAAGGAAAATCGGAAAATTGATTTTCCTTTTTTGCAGCTGGCTGCATTACAGACAGAGCTCGTCTAGTCTTTGTTTGGTCAAGAAAACTGTAAATGTTGTCACTTTACTAAACTCAAGGAGGATTTACAGTATCTTTCAATTGCACTTCATTCCCAATAGGGAAATTTGTTTGCTATTTTTCTTTAAAAATAAAGATAAAATATTTGAAACAATTTATTCCAGTGTCTTTTGTAGTTTTACAAAAAAATCGAAATCGAAAATCGGGTTTTCAGAGAAAAAAAAAAAATTGTGATTTTATTTTTGTCCAAAATCGCCCAGCCCTACTAGTTGGAGAAGTTGGCTTTAAATAAAGTGTGAAAACTAGAGATTTAGCATTTCCTCTGCCACACTGGCAAAAATAAGAATTGGTGGGTTTTACCTTTAGTTCTGATGGGTCTGAGGGTTTCTCCATTTCCTGCAGAGCATCCACTTCCATCAACACAGGGGACGGGAGGTCGGCAGGCAAATCAGCTACAGGGGTTTCATCACAAGTCTCTGCTTTGCCTCTTTGGCTCCACCTTTTTCGAGAACCATAAAACCTTTAGAGGAGAAAAAAGTGAAAAATAAATGATCTGTTTACATACCAGAAAGTGAAGTCACAACAATGGAAAATGAATGATTCAAATACTTCTTTTAGACCCAAATATCAGTCTGCAGGAAGAGAGAGAAAAGGGGAGCTGTGGGATCTAGAGCTGTGCCTTTTTTCTATTGTTTAAGACACATCCAAATAGACCCCTTAGTGATTTATTAGTCATTTCAGCTCTCTGTCTGAAATGGCTAGTTCTTTAAATGTAAAATTAATTAGGGTTGCAACGCATCCTCGAGTAACTCGATTACAAAAAATGGTCGAGGGAATTTCCTCTGCCCCGAAGCCTCGTTTAATTAAAAAATACATTTAAAGCTCAAGTTTCGCCCGGATTATTTTTAGTGTGACACGAGGCGCTTACACGTGTGCTGCCCCTATAAGCGGAAGGAGACGGCGGGCTTTTCGTAACATGTGAATAGTTTTGTTGCTCCGGGACCGAAAACTGTGACACCATGAGCAAACGCAGCAAAGCAGAAGTAATAAGAGTTAGAGGCTGCGTCCGAAATTGCATACTTCCACCCTAATGAGGAGCAAAAACAGTATGTGAGATTTTTTAGTGCGCCCGAAACATTAGTACGTACACAATAGTATGTACTATCCATACTCATTCTGGAGAAATGTATTAGTGTGGATTGATGGACACTAGCTAAGCAGGAACTTCCCACAATGCAATGCAGCTGTGTTTGGTTGCTAAGTGATACGTATGTCATAAGTATAATATTTAGTATAATATTAATATTATAATATTCGTATATAATAATATTATATATGGTCATCTTGTTTCGGCCAGAATAAACAGGAAAGAGCGCAGCGGTGCTGCTACTGCTGCTGTTACCATGGTAACAGCTGCTACTGCTGCTGTGACAGGAATTGTTACCATGGTAACAACTCCCCCTCCCAACGGCAGGAATGGACGTGTGCGCTCTGAATAGTACGTCCGAATGAATGCACACTACTGATATTTTCTCAAAAGTGTGCCGAACTTAAGTATACTTTTTTGTATGGAATTTCGGACGCACCGTTAGAGACAGACAATGTCGGAGAGAATTAAGGTCCGGGTCCACATTGTTTCAGACTCTTGTTCCAAGTCCCGGTTCTGATTAAACATACTGGTTCTGAATGTGAAGTTTCACAATTTAAAAGGCAGTGTTTAAGAATATTTTTTATTTTAGATACTTAAAATAAGTGGAAAACTATTTTATGTATTTTTATGTCTCACGAAAGTTTGAAGTAATTTTATTTATTTTTATTGGAACATTTAAAAAACAGTTTACTAGTTTGCATAATATGTAAATTAATGTCAATTATTTTTATAAAAGGAAACACATTGGTTGTTTTTATTAAGTGATTGGTCTTGCTTTCGCTTGTATATCTGTAATTGGGCTTTAATTAAGCAAAAGTAAGTTTTATCCGATTAATCAATTGGAATATCAATAGAATACTCTAATACGGTGTATTCGATAGCTGCAGCCCTAAAATTGTTATGATTACATTCTCTTTTTTTTTTTTACCACAAAAAAAAACATGTTTCTCTTGGTTTATTTGGGTTACTTTTCAGTATGCATGTGTTGCCAATACTAGAAAAGCCTGTAGGATCAGCTTTCACAACATGCAACTTGCATTAGTGAAAGGAAAACGTTTCACTAATGCAAAAAATTAAAAAATAAAATAATGGAAGAGTTGTTTGGCTGAAGTTTCTCATTGTGTGCTACTTTTAAAACCTGAAAATAAAGCCAAGAGGTGCAAAAATCTGGGAACTGCTTACAAAACTTAAACAACAATACAGTGAAATACTTCTGTGCATTTTTTTTGTTTGTTTGAAAAAACAGAAAGAAAACTGGTTATTCCTCTGATCTGCCTTAGGCAACAATACACAGTTTCTGTCAAGAGCTCAGTTATTCATCAAAAACAGCTCCTACTTACAAACCGCTGCTAAGAATATGTATCATTAAGAAAACATTTTACCTTAAAAACTAATAAATTATGCCAAGCAAACATGTAAAGAGGCAGAATCAAGAAAACGACCCAAATCCCAGTTTTTTAAATAATTTTTCTGGCTAACATGTAATCTTTTAATATAAATAAAATGTGTAAGAGCATGATGGATTAAAGACTTGTTTTTAATTTGCTTGTGACACTACTGGACCCTTTCACTGCAGCAAATAAAAGGTAAAAGCTGAGGCTGGCACATTTCTTACCGTTTCACCCTTTTCTTGGGTTTTTGCGTTTCTTTGGTGGATGTAAACACAGAAGGTACAAAGTCGCGACTGTCAGCGTCCATGGTCGCATGTCCTGCAATAAAACAAGGAAAAAAGAAAGTTTTCAGGGAACCGTAAAGTTACACATCATCTTGCACCGACTCTTGTGTTTCTGTCTTAAAGCATGGTGCTTCAGCATGCTGGAGAGGACAGTGCATGCTGGAAAAGACAGTGCATGCTGGAAAAAGTGCATGCTGGAAAAAGTGCATGCCGGAGAGGACAGTGCATGCTGGAGAGGACAGTGCATGCTGGAGAGGACAGTGCATGCTGGAAAAAGTGCATGCTGGAAAAAGTGCATGCTGGAAAAAGTGCATGCTGGAAAAGTGCATGCTGGAAAAAGTGCATGCTGGAAAAAGTGCATGCTGGAGAGGACAGTGCATGCTGGAAAAAAGTGCATGCTAGAAAAAAGTGCATGCTGGAAAAAAGTGCATGCTGGAAAAAAGTGCATGCTGGAAAAAAGTGCATGCTGGAGAGGACAGTGCATGCTGGAGAGGACAGTACATGCTGGAGAGGAGAGAGCATGCTGGAGAGATGGTGCATGCTGGGAGATGGTGCAGCACCTGAGATGAAATGCGCGCCGCACACGCGCCCATCCTGCAGCTCCTCGCCGCTGCTGCCGTTCGCCTTTTTTATGGCCTCGACCCACAACCGCCTTCGTCGGCGGTTATGCGGACGAAACCCGGTTGGTATTCTGTAAAACGGTATACTGCCGCGCGGGGAATAGAGATTACCACAACCAGCAACGCAACAAGCCAACATTGTCCTGAAAAACGACTTCAGGAAGTTTCAGCAAACTTTACTTCCGTTGTCCCTGGTGACGTCACTGGGGGGCGCATGCGCACATTGATGCGAGTGCAGCCCAAAGTAAAAACAAACGAATACGAACAACATCACCGGTCAAAAGCAAACCATTCGCTACTATATTTACATTTTATTTTATGCCTTTGAGAAAATGTAAAGACATTCAAACTGTATCCGTTACATTTGACTCTAATGTTTGTTAAAAACTGGCTCTATGACCACACGGTGCACTGAGGACCCCTGCTGGCCGCTGTCGCGCAAATGTCTGTGCGTTATTTTTGAATCACAGTTTATATGAGAAAAAATAGGTGAAGCACTGGTACTGGTCATGCAAGTGGTGAAGTGATATTATTTCCAGACTTTTAGAATTTTCATAGATAAAGAACAGCTTTAGTAGAATTGTTACTGGCTCAGATAAAATGAAATATCTGTCTGTATTGACAGGATTAATTGTTTTTGCTTTTTCTAAATATGTGCCTGATGTTATAATTTATAACATACATACGGAAGCATAGAGCTGCCACCTTAATGAAAGAAAAAAAAGGCAGTGAAGTCATTATCACGATATACCATGAAATATACCATTCTGGGTCTCTGGAAAGCGCCTAGAGACAACTTCTGTTGTAATAGATGCTATATAAATAAAATTGAATTGAATTGAATTGAAAAATGTATTGTATAAACAATAATAATAATGCATTTTATTTGTTAGGGGCTTTTCATGGCACTCAATCTGCCATACAATAATCAAAATATAAAAACACAATTTAAACAACAGAAAATAGCATAGTTTTCAGCCGAACATAAAAGACAGATATTATAGGTCAAATGCTTGTCTTAATAAGTAGGTTTGATGATCAGTCTTAAAAACTGAAACAGAGTCAATATTCCTGATGTCAGAGTGGCTGAAGGCTCTAGACCCCATGGTGGACAGACGTGCTGGAGAGACAGTCAGGCTGATGGACAGAGGTGTCAATTAACGAAGTACAAATACTTTGTTACCTTACTTAAGTAGAAATTTTGGTTATCTATACTTCACTGGAGTAATTATTTTTCAGACGACTTTTTACTTTTACTCCTTACATTTTCACGCAATTATCTGTACTTTTTACTCTTTACATTTTAAAAACAGCCTCGTTATTTAATTTTGGCTTTTAAAAAAAAAACTATCCAGTTAAATTGCTCCATCCGGATAGAGTGAATTTGGTTGTGGTTGTTTCAGATGTTCTTGTCCAGTTTTGTTCTTACATCCGTTCCCTCAGATTCCTGCAACTAAACTTGGATGTACATTCCAATAAAGGTTAGGATAAATGATAACATGCCTCTGAAGTTTGACTTTTTGCACCATTACAATAATTATAGGCAACTAGTCATCATATCTGCTGCTCTCTGAAACACATGTTAATGCTCAATAGTACACATATATGCTTCTTTAATATATTTGCATTATACTAAGATGCATTCATTTTCAATGGCTTTTGACCTTAATGGGTTTTTTTCCCCCTTACATTACTTTTACTTTTATACTTTAAGTAGTTTTGAAACCAGTACGTTTATACTTTTGATTGAGTAAAAAACTTGAGTTGATACTTCAACTTCTACAGGAGAATTTTTAAACTCTAGTATCTATACTTCTACCTGAGTAATGAATGTGAATACTGAAGACACCTCCGGGTGTGGATATTGATGCATAGGAGGGAGAGAGGTATGGGGGAGCGAGGTTATGGATGGCCTAAACACCAATAAGGAGGATTTTATAGTTGACACGTTGTTTAATGGGAAACCAGTGGAGTTGGTGTAGAACGGGAGTGATGTGACTGATGGACGGTGTTCTGGTGATGATCCGGGCAGCAGCGTTATGGACCAGTTGGTGTCTATAGAGGAGTTTTTGGGGGAGACTGAAGAGAACGGAATTGCAAGTTTCCAGGCGCAGAAGTGACCAGTGAGTGAACCAGGATTGCTGCGCTTTTGGGAGCAGAGGTGTCAAAAGTATTCACATTCATTACTCAGGTAGAAGTATAGATACTAGAGTTTAAAAATACTCCTGTAGAAGTTGAAGTATCAACTCAAGTTTTTTACTCAAGTAAAAGTATAAAAATACTGGTTTCAAAACTACTTCAAGTATAAAAGTAAAAGTAATGTAAGGGGGAAAAAAGCCATTAAGGACAAAAGCCATTGAAAATGAATGTATCTTAGTATAATGCAAATATATTAAAGAAGCATATATGTGTACTATTGAGCATTAACATGTGTTTCAGAGAGCAGCAGATATGATGACTAGTTGCCTATAAGTATTGTAATGGTGCAAAAAGTCAAACTTCAGAGGCATGTTATCATTTATCCTAACCTTTATTGGAATGTACATCCAAGTTTAGTTGCAGGAATCTGAGGGAACGGATGTAAGAACAAAACTGGACAAGAACATCTGAAACAACCACAACCAAATTCACTCTATCCGGATGGAGCAATTTAACTGGATAGTTTTTTTTTAAAGGCCGAAATGAAATAGAGTAACGAGGATGTTTTTAAAATGTAAGGAGTAAAAAGTACAGATAATTGCGTGAAAATGTAAGGAGTAAAAGTAAAAAGTCATAATTACTCCAGTGAAGTATAGATAACCAAAATTTCTACTTAAGTAAGGTAACGAAGTATTTGTACTTCGTTACTTGACACCTCTGGTTGGGAGTGAGTGAAGAGGTGAGGCGGTTGATGTTTCGGAGGTTGGATCCTTTCCCAGCTGCCATGGGGAAAATGACGAGATCCCTCCTGGACAAGTTAACAGACAGCCATACTTTTTGTTTTCATTTCTACAGTCAATTAGAATTACCACTTAACCACGCACACAGTAGTAAGCCCGGGGATATACAGCACCAAGTCATTGATTTTTCAAAATTCTGCTTTAAAATGTGCATGCCTTTGGGCTGTAGAGAGAAACTGCAGCACCAAGGCAACAAAGAGACCATGCAAACTCTGCACAGAAAGGCCCAAACGGATATTCAGGCTTGCTTCAGTGCTAACCGCAACTTCTCTGCTGCTCAGACATCCAATTATTGAATAGTACTAGTTCCCTCTTGGTTCCGTTTGTACGTGACATTTTAATAAGGCCTCGGTGTGACGAATCCAATTAATGATGTGGATAGAGCTTAATAATTGTTAATGCCATTGCTAAGACATGTGCTTTTTCAACTCAGACATCTTCAGGCAGGTATTACAATAAACACTTTCAATGAGGACCAGCAAATGTTTAGTTGTTCTTATTTTAGAGTGAGATAAAATAGCAAGATAAAATGACTGTGAAAGGGGATCAACTTCCTGCACACTCAAAACAAGACAATGCTTTTGACAAGAGCCATATATTGTGAATTTTAATGCAAAACTGATCTAGTTTTACTTTTAGCTCACATTAGAAATAAGTTATGGTATTTAGGGTCTCAGCTCCTGCAGCTGATCCAATCTTTGCTCCTGAGTGTTTATAAGAGATTCTTTTTTTTGAATATAATTGAATGCATTTTATTGTCATTATACATTGTCCAACGTAATTGTAGCGCTTCTCCTCAATTTGCTCAGTGCAAAACAGTTAAAGTAAAAACAAGTCAATAAAAAGTGCAGATATGTAAAATAATAATATAAGATTAAAAAGTATTTAAAATGTACAGGACTGTCTCAGAAAATTTGAATATTGTGATAAAGTTCTTTATTTTCTGTAATGCAATTAAAAAAACAAAAATGTCATACATTCTGGATTCATTACAAATCAACTGAAATATTGCAAGCCTTTTATTATTTTAATATTGCTGATTATGGCTTACAGTTTAAGATTAAGATTCCCAGAATATTCTAATTTTTTTGAGATAGGATATTTGAGTTTTCTTAAGCTGTAAACCATGATCAGCAATATTAAAATAATAAAAGGCTTGCAATATTTCAGTTGATTTGTAATGAATCCAGAATGTATGACATTTTTGTTTTTGTAATTGCATTACAGAAAATCACAATATTCTAATTTTCTGAGACAGTCCTGTATGGTAACTTTACATCTTGTATCTTGTATTTCTTCAGGATCTTGATTGCTTTTGGAAATACATTTTTCCTCAGTCTGTTTTTCCTTGCTTTTAAGTTTCTGCAACGCCTGCCACACGGCAACAGCTCAACCAGCTGAGAACTGGGATGTAAGCGGTCCTTGGTGCTGTTGCAGCTCTGCTGAGGCACCGGGTGGAGTAGATGTCCATCAGGGAGGGGAGAGGACAGCCAACGGTCCTCTGCTGTCTCCATTGTCCTCTGAAGCCTCACTCTGTCTGCCTCAGTGCAGCTCCCGTACCAGGGGGAGACTCAGTACGTCAGCAGGAGAAGGAAGCTCACAGTCCAGATCATTGCTCCTGAGGACTCTCAGGACGTGTAGACGCTGCTGAGCCTTCTTTATGACAGCTGTTGTGTTGTGTGTCCAGGAGAGATCAGGACTCCCAGGAACCTGAAGGTGTGGGGCGGTTCTGTTCCTCCTGAAGTCTGTGGTGATGTTCTCCTCTGTTTCTGCTGTGTTCAGTGTCAGGGAAGCCAGGAGCCGCCATCCGCACCTCCGGGCCTTCCTGGTTCGGCCGACCACCGGGACTGGTCGGGAGGTCGCCCTCGGCGTCGGGCCGACCGACGAGAGGGCTGCTCTCGGGACTGGGCCCAGGGTAGCCTCGGGCCAGACGGCATCCGCTGCCCTGGCCCGGGTGCGCCCAGGACCGCCCCCTCCATGACGCAGCACTGCTCCAGCACCTGGTCTGTCTCCGCCTCGGCGACCTCCGTCTCCGTCTCCGCGACCCCCGTCTCCGCGTCCCCCGTCTCCGCGACCCCCGTCTCCGCGACCTCTGTCTCCACGACCTCCGCCTCGGTGACCCCCGTCTCCGCGACCTCCGTCTCCGCGACCCCCGTCTCCGCGACCTCCGTCTCCGTGACCTCCGTCTCGGCCTCCGTCTCCGCCTCCGTGACGAACCTCAGGCGCGGCGCTGGGGTGGGTCGCGCTGCGGGTCCCGCCGTCGCTGGGGCCGCCTCAGGAGCCGTCGCTTGGCGGCCCGCAGCCTCTGCCTCACGGCCTGTCGGCTGCGGCGCCACCAGCTCCTCCCGCGCTGCGAGCTGCTGCTCCCCCTCCTCCATCCTGTCGGGCCCCACGTTGGGCGCCAGTGTAGCAGGGCAAGTGCTATGGGGGTCACCGACAGGACAGAGGACACAGGGTTTTGTGCAGGAACCGGTTTTATTTACTCCTTCACTGCAGCCACATGTGCACCAACAACTTCACAGGGAGACCTCTTTCTGCTGTGCAACCACGCCTTATGAAGGCAGACAGGGTGGAGAGGTTGATGGGCCCCACCTGTGCCCAATCACCTGAGTGGCTGCTCCTCCACCCTGCCACAACCAGGTTAGGAGCCTCTGCACCTCGTCTCTACAGGCCGACTCGTCTGCCTTGGACATCAGTCCAACCACGCTGGTGTCGTCAGGAAAATTTGACGATGATGTTCTTTTTGCGGCCTGGGCTGCATTTGTGTGTGTAGAGACGGTCCAGGAGGGGGCTCAGCACACAGCCCTGTGGTGACCCCGGTGCCCAGTGTGCAGGTGGAGGAGATGTGGAGGCCAAGTCTCACAGTCTGGGGTCGGATGGTCAAAAAAATCTTTGATCCAGGTGCAGGTGAGAGGGGGGAGGCCCAGCGTGCCCAGGTTGGTAATAAAGATGTCAGGGATTATGGTGTTGAATGCCGAGCTGTAATGCACAACGAGCATCCTGGCGTAGCTCTGTTGTTGCTCCAGATGTTTCAGCACAGCGTGCAGAGCTATGGCGATGGCGTCCTCTGTGGATCTGTTCGCTCTGAAGCAAACTGATGGGGGTCAAGTGTGAGGGGGAGACAGACCTTGATGTGCTTGAGAACCAGCCTCTCCAAACACTTCATGATTACGGGGGTGAGGGCAACAGGGCAGTGATCATTTCATCTTGTGCTGAACAGAAAAGTCCAACCTGCAGTGACGTGTGTCATGTGAGGATGTCTTATAAAGTCATTTACATTTACAGGAGCAATGGAAGGGGAGAGTGCTTAAAATTCACAAAAATAAAATAAAATATAACAACATCAATAATAATAACAATGATAATGATGATATATATACTGATAATGTAACTTGTAATCTGTTATTCTCCTCTGTGCAGATGTCAACAGTGGAAATACATGAGAATTGGCAGAATTTTCATTACATAGGCCTTTATTTGCATATGTTGACATTAAATCTCTGTAAAGCGTGAGATAAAAGAAAAATAACTTTATCTGTATCGCTATAAACCATTTTCTATTTTCCTTCACTGTTATTGTAAAGACCTGCTATTTTGCATGTGAAGGGGAAGAGATATCATCACTTCCTAAGATATTCATTCACACAGACATTTTGTATTTTCGTATTTTTCAGCTATTTTATTTTATGTATTAATTATTATAATCATTATTTTGTTGTTGTTGAAATCACTGACTTGAGTTTTGTGTTGTTGACGTTGACAGGAATCACCACCAGGTGGAAGCACAAAACCTCCAACTCCAGTGGTAAATCTACTGATGATCAACACTTCCCAATGTTAAACGCTTTATCATCCTCATATGACGACTAGTTCATCAGTCGCTCATCTGTTGCTAAATACCTCCAGAACATTTAGTACCCTTTACTGCAGTGTTTCTGGAAACAGTACTCCTCCTGAATTTATCTTAGCAAACAAAGTTTCCTTTTTCTTCCTTTTTTTCTTTGTTTCTCATTCATTTTGAAAGAAATCCCAACACAAACATCAGAGTTAATCGTGCTGAAATGATATGTGTGATGAGTGTGTGAGTGTGTGATGAAGTGTTAACTAATGATGTCAAACCTTTATAGCCTTCTTGTCCCAGCAGAGTCGCTGTAAGAGCACACGTTAGTGGTCCAGGCAGATTTGATCCGTGGTTGAGAGATGCAACTCTTTGTCTCCAGAGCCAGATGAAATACTATACTGTATATTCCTTAATTATTAACAGTTTTCATAAAGATCTTGATGATCCTCGGCTTTTCTTGAGCTCAAACATGCTGAACATGCCCATGTAGAGGTTGGAACTCAGACAAAATATACTATAAGCATTTGTTCCAGGTGAGACTCTTACGAAAAGTTATATTCCACTAAGCAGACAACTAACTCATTTACATGGCTGTAAATAACTGTGCTGTGTGGGTTCAACTAAGTACACGTATTGGAATGACAGCGTTAAAAAAAAGGGCTGTGATTATGAACCAAATGTATTTATTGGCTAAAAATAACAAAGAATAGAACAAACAATAATGACACTTTGGACTGAAATTGTGGCCAATAGCAAACTTGGCCCCTGGGGAGGTTTATCTGACCATGGATAGGTGCAGATCCCGGGAGGGACGGGGGGGACATGTCCCCCCCAATTTCTGAAAAACATGAATTGTCCCCCCCAAAAAAATACCCTAAATTATTCAAAATTGAACAAATGTATTTTCAGACTTAAAGGTTGAATATGTAGAATATTTATTAAAAATATATTTCTAAAAAAATACTGGTCAGATTGATGATAAACAGGTCAACATGGGTAGATTTTGTTGATAATTTTCATGATTTTGTTGTCTCTTCAATGAATGAATATGAATTTATTGTCAAGTTGTATTATCCATGAGTTGTCTAGATACAGATAAGAAGATTTATACAGACAAGAAGAGTTAGCCTATAGGATCTCTTCTTCCAGGGAGTCCTGGAAAATGACAGATGAAAACGAACATGGACATTTATGTAAATAAATTTGATGTTGGGTCAACTTGTGCTGTGTTTATTGTGCTCTTAGCAATGGGTCCTTTTTTTTTTAGAACTGTTTACCACCATAACTGTGTTAAAACATGATCAGTTAGTTTAAACAACTTGTTTAGGGCTCCATATTTCATCCATATATCAATTGATCGTGCATAAAGTAGTCCCATAGGATAAAAGGAAGATGGTGAGAAGAATTTGAGATGAGTAGACACTACATGTCCAAAACCCTTAAAAATATGATTTAGGAATATAACAGTTAAGTAAGCAGTGACACACACTGTTTAGAACAAATAAACAAGAAAGGTAAGCACAATAAATGATTCCCTGTGCAGTATTTTTTGGCGAGCCTTTACCAATTTATGGCATGGTAAAAATTAAAAATTAAAATCACGTTGGTGTCCCCCCCAATCCTGACATCGGATCTGCACCCCTGTGACCATGGATGGGAGGACACACATTACTACGACAACATAGCATGTCATTTCTAGGTGAGATCATGTCATAATTACACTTTATTTTATATAACGGGTTGTTCTTTAAGTGCTTCATTTTAGCAAGAGACTTGACTGAGTTTCTTGGGGGCACCACAGCTCACAGAGCAGGAGACCTCCAGAGGAGCAGGGGAACCTGAAGGCAGCAGGGCAGGTCAGTAGGGAGACGCTTTAGGCCAGCGCTACCAGAGGCAGCAGCCAGCAGCAACTTCAGTCATACTGTGTATCCTCTAAAGATTTTGTTTTCAGAGTTTATGCCTTGAAAGCAGCTTTTTAAAATGTATTTTCCTCTCATGCTGGTTTGGATGCTGTTCTGCTTGAAGGATTTCCGCACTTACTTCTGGGACTTTATCTGTTACGATGAGTATCCATGACAACAGGATACCGGTCAAGCGCGAGCAGCTGATTGAGCTTTAAAAAGTATGTATGTGTGTGTGTGTGTGTGTGTGTGTGTGTGTGTGTGTGTGTGTGTGTGTGTGTGTGTGTGTGTGTGTGTGTGTGTGTGTATATTTTACCTTTTGATTAAGAAAGAGACATTTAACTCTCACAGCACACTGGCAGTGTCTTTCTGTGGGTTAAAAGATATCACTTTACGCTGTTAACTGCAACATCCATTCCCCAACATTTTCGGATCATGGAAAAATAAATATTTGCTAAAAAAAAGGTTTTTCAACAAGAAGTTCAACTTTTTTTTGTTTGAAGGTAAATTCCAGCTGTCTTTTGTAAGACTTGTATCTCGATCTGTCTGGGATGCTACTGCTGCTTCTTTATTTAAAAATCTTCAGATCCTTACTATTTATGATATCAACAGTTACCAAATATGCATTTTTCTTTACAAGATATTTTCCTCAGAAGGAAATGCTCCTGAGCACTTTAGGTCATACTTTGCCACAAACTCTCAATTTCATTCCTACTCAACTCGGCAGGCCCTTGCCCTACATCCGCCTAAATGTCTGGAATCTAGAAGCCAATTTTTGTTTAGGTTTAGAGGTGTCAAAGTCTGGAATAGTTGGTACCATATTGCAAACAATTGTAGGTCCCTATCCATTTTCAAAAGTTGCTCAAGAGAGCATTTAATTCAACAATGTAGTCAAGCAAACTCTTGTTTTTCCCACTGTTAATGTTCTTTAGCACTTCATATTCTGTGTTACCATTCATGTTCTACATGCAATTTTTATGATGTATTACTTATTTTTATTTTATGATTTTGTATCCTCATAACTATTTTGTTAAATGTTATTAGGTGGGGGCTCCTCATAAGTCTACTGGCTTGCTCGCTCCTCCCTGCACAGTTTCTTTTAACTGCACTTATTTGTGTAATGTTATTTTTTTATGTTATGTGCTAAATAAACTAAACTAAACTAAACTGAAGCTGTAGCCTATGGAATAGAAATAAAGGTCTTTTTTTTTATCTGAAGTGTTACTTTTAAAGATTTCGTCATTTCTTTGTATCATATTTGATACATTGCGATTTATGACCAACAATGATTATATTTAAAGGGGACCTATTATGAAAAACACGTTTTTTCTTGCTTTAACATATATACAGTGGTCTCCCCTCAGTCTGCCAACTCAGAGAAGGAGGAAAGCAACCAAATTCTGCAGTGTCTGTACAGCCGCCCGGATGAGCTGTCCAGTGTGATGTGGATCTACGAGCCAATAAGATTCTTCTCCTTTCATTACGGAACCAAAGGGTGATTTAAATCGGTCGGCCTCCGATGTGTGAAACCACGCCCACAACTAACTCCGCCCGCCGGAGCTTCCTCCATTTATTCGTAGCGGTGTATCGCATCATTCAGGCAGCCAATCAGCACAGAGCCTCATTATCATAGCCCCGCCCACTCAGAATCCCGCATAGATAATGAGGTTAGAGACTGGGATGATAAAGACATGGCTCAGAGGCTGAATTTCTAATTTATTTAGCAAAAACAACCAAAAGCTTGTTTTTAAGACATTCAAGGCCTGTTTAAAATAGGTATTAGATGACATAATAGGTCCCCTTTAATTTGCTTGTTGCTGTTTGTATGTTCATGCTGTCTTATTATAGTCTAGTGTATGTTGATGTCTGCACTTACATGTGCAGGAATGGAGGTGTTTTATGATCCCTGCTGCTCCTGCACTGATGGGAGTGGAGGAACCTGCATTTCAGTCCATGTGTTTTTTTTTCTTCCCCCGTTGTCTGTGTCACTTCATCAGGTGTCTGTGGGAATTATATTCATTATTAATTCACAGTTTATTGAAGGGGGGATTCTAGTGTCACTCAGTAAATACTCCTTTCCTCTCTTTGCCACTGGGGCTACACATGAGCTCTGAAGGTGTAGAAAGAGAAGCCGAGGGGACGAGCAGGACCATGACGTGTATGTAAAGAAGCCCCCCGGTTCCTTCACGCTCTTCTTGATGGAGCAGAAGTCAAACATGATGGCTGAGCTTAACACAGATGAACACCATCCTGGGATGAGAGTACATGTTTTTTTTCCTCTATGTTGATGCTACACTGTAAGAAAAAAAATGTTGTTTTTACTGAAAAAAAACTGGCAGCTGTGGTTGCCAGAATAATACTGTAAAAGATACAGCGGATAGTAAAACACATTACAGAACAACCTGTAAATGTAACAATTTTAAACTGTAATCCTTTACAAAATAACATTATACAATTTACGTACAAAACTGGTAAATTCAACATCCATTTTCAGCCAAATTAGCATGACTATGCCTTCATTAAAGCTATTTTCTCCTGTACAATTTACGTGCAGCCATTGCTTATTTTACATCTAATCCCATTAAATTTCACTGGAAAACATCAAAATAGAGGCATTATTAATCAGTAAAAGCCTCATTATAAGTAATTAAGTAAGTCTTAAAGGAGCCGTATGTAAGAGCAATAATAAAACGAATCATAAAATGACCCCGATATGTCAACAGACATTTAAAAATCATGTTCATTTCAAATACTTATGTCACTGACAACAGCACTCAAGCCAGGATATTCCAGTTTAAAAAGAGGAGTTGCAGCCCTCAACTGATGTTTATGTTGTCATTTTTTGTTTTGGCCTGAAGCTCCACCCTCCACCTATCTCCCAATCACCAAGTCAGTATTGTTTCTGAAGCTCCACCCTCTACCTATCTCCCAATCACCAAGTCAGTATTGTTTCTGAAGCTCCACCCTCCACCTATCTCCCAATCACCAAGTCAGTATTGTTTCTGAAGCTCCACCCTCCACCTATCTCCCAATCACCAAGTCAGTATTGTTTCTGAAGCTCCACCATCCACCTATCTCCCAATCACCAAGTCAGTATTGTTTCTGAAGCTCCCCCCTCCACCTATCTCCCAATCACCAAGTCAGTATTGTTTCTGAAGCTCCACCCTCCACCTATCTCCCAATCACAAAGTCAGTATTGTTTCTGCATCCGGGTTGCCAGCTCTGCTCTAATTATCGCAGCCATGGCAGCTGATGAGGCCCCCTGCAGACCCCCTGCGGGGACACGACGCCGCCCTGCGGACGGCTCCTGAATCATATCCCCCTCAGCTCATTGACATGCAATTCCAGTTGCTAAGGACCCCTGCCGGTACGACACCTTGCCGGCAACGCATTGTCTCATTCAATGTCCCTAGGCATTGTCATTCCAGCCCCCCGCAAGGCCACGCCTCTGACTGTCACACTGACTTGTTTAATTCTGTTGTTTGTTCTTGTATAAAAAAGCTTGTTACAAACCATTCGAGGTCGACACACCAAATACAGACTTGATCTGTGATGGTCATGTCGACCGCCGGCTGAACTGATTAAAACCTCTCTATACCACGAGCGGACTTCTGAACTGGTTTTTGATAAATTCCACAACAATTTGGTGCTGTGACCCGGATTGACAATAGACCTTTGATGGAAACTCCTCTTTGCAGACCAACGACACAATCAGTGACTTCGATCTAAATTTTCAAAAGGTAAAGGATCCACTTCCAAAATCCCAAATTATTGTCGCTGAGTTGTTGTCGAAAGTCTGTGGACTGGAGTACCAGAAAAAAGGTTGACGTCATCCTGAAATTTAGGTAAGTCCGCTGTGTGGTTGTGAGGGTTATTTTTTATTATTTTGTGTTATTGTGAAAAGTTATTGTAGAGATGTTTTAGGAATGCTGACAATTTCATAACACTTGAATTTGATTGTGTTGTGAGAATGTTCTGCTTCTCCTGCCTTAGAATTGACTCGCTCTTCTAAAAAGGTTTAATATCTCTGGTAACATTAAGGAAATAATGGCCAGAATGCCATGTTGGTCTGAGTAGTCCAGTGGGACTTATAGCATATGCAGGACTTGAGGTCCAAAAAGAAGTGTTTGGAACACTGAGATACTTGTGGGAAACTGACATATGTAGAAGAACTGTTTTATTTTATAAATGGGGATGACTAGCTCTCCCAAATACTTGAGGTATATTTCATTTCAGTAAGAATTGACTCGCTCTCCTTGCATCAACAGGAATGATTTGTATGCTCTGAAGTAGACTGATGATTGGAAGAATTAGCAAGTAATTTGTGGGTAAAAGTAAGTGTAATTGAAAGTTTTTTGGGGGGATCTTACAGAAATTTTTTTTTTAAAGTTTTTGGGAAGTTTTTCAGTAGAGAGTCAGAGAAAGAGTTGACTGGTCCTTTTAAATACATGTATAGTAATCACGGTACCGATAGTTTTATTTGTTAGTTTTGTTTGTTACTTAGTTAGTATTAAATTGTTAAAATAACTAAAAAGCACTTCAAACTCTCTCAGATTTTTGGAGGGATGAAAGTAGACGCCGTAATGCAGAATCCCAAATAGCTTCGCTTACTGATCTAAATAAAAGCTGATGGCTCTACTAAGGAAAGATTTAAAAACACAACGCAGACGAAAATGAAATTAGAGAACCAGTTAAATGATAAAATCAAAACCTTTATCCGGTGAAACTGATTAAAGAATCAAATGACGATGACACTTCTGATGACGACTAGATTTTACAAAAAATCCAAGATCTGTTGCCTACAAAATTTGGAGCCAAATAATAGTAAGAGATTTTAAATGAATAAACAAAAATGGCTAGAGGAAACAGCTGTTAAACTAACTTTGCCACACGATTTGAAAAGTAAAGTACTTGATGCGCAAAGTACTTGATGCTTGTAGAATTCCTTTTAATCCCACAGCTGTTGCCAAAATCACACCAGAGCAAGCTCAGACCTTTTTTCACAGTATTTATTGCCTTAACAGTTCAAAGGGAAAATTGATAATCCCAGGGAGCTTTATGCTAAAGTAATGTTGACAGCAAAAGAGAATTGTGGTCTGTCACAAGATCAGATTGATGGATTTCCTCCAGGGTACATGCAAAATATATATTTGCTAATTGCCCTCAACAAATGGTAGGGCTGGATAACGCAAAAAAAAAAAAAAAAAGAATCTGAAATGTATGAAAATACTAATGTCTTTTTCAAAAGTGTTTCCTACACAGGTTGAGCGCTGAGAGGAGGCGCAGAGGAAACAGCCAATGATCGGCTCCCATTGGGGTGAGCCAAATCAGAGCATCCCAATTTACATAATCTTATCCTGCCTATGGTAACTTCATCATGTAAGTGCATGGAAATCTGTCTGTGGCCTACTATAACGTCTCTGAATGCATGTATAACTAATCTCTAACTAGAGGTGTCAAGTAACGAAGTACAAATACCTCACTACCTTACTTAAGTAGAACTTTTGGTTGTGTATGCTTCACTGGAGTAATTGTTTTTCAGACGGTTTTTACTTTTACTCCTTACATTTTCACGCAATTATCTTTACTTTTTACTCCTTACGTTTTAAAAAAAACAGCCTTACTCTATTTCATTTCGGCCTTTAAAAAACTATCCAGTTAAATTGTGCCATCCGGATAGAGTGAATTTGGTTGTGGTTGGATGAGAAGTATAAACATATTTGGTTTGTACGTGTCTGGTCTCTGAAACACATGTTAATGCTCAATAATGCACATATATGGTTCTTTAATATATTTGCATTATACTAAGATGCATTCATTTTCAATGGCTTTTAGCCTTAATGGTTTTTCCCCGCTTATATTACTTTTACTTTTGTACTTTAAGTACTTTTGAAACCAGTACTTTATACTTTTACTTGAGAAATAAATAAATAAATAAATAAATAAATTTTGAGTTGATACTTCAACTTCTACAGGAGTATTTTTGAACTCTAATATCTATACTTCTACCTGAGTAATGAATGTGAATACTTTTGACACCTCTGTCTTTAACACTCGTCCTGACCTTTCCTGTTTTCCTCACTGACGGCTCTGCTTATAAAAATGGAATACCATACGCAGGTTATACAATTTGTGATAATTCTTAATTGTTGAAAGCGCCCTCCTCCTCCAGCTCCACCCAAGTAGATGAAACTATATACTGATCAAAAGGTAAAACTGTTACAATCTATACAGATTCCAGATATGCTTTTGGTTGTGTATATTGTATTTTATAGATTTTATATATTGTGGGCGAACCGAGCATTTATCTCATCCTCGGAGATAAATGTGGTTAATTGATTGGTGAACTGTTACAAGCCTGTCAACTACCTTCATCTATTGCTTTGTTAAATGTGAAGCCCACACCCAGTCCAACCCTGTTTTCACTAGGCAATGCTTCAGCTGACCATGCAGCAAAAGAAACTGCCAAATTTGGCTTACCTGTCTATGTAAAACTTTGCCCTTCTATACCCGCTAACGACCTGGTTTCTCCTAATGATGTAGCTCTCCTACAAGAAGACTACTGAGGTGAAGAAAAAAACGGATTGTAGCATTCCCATGGTTGTAAAAATGTAAATAATCATGGGTCAGCAACGACGGCCGCGTTGTTGCACCCACATCCTTGTACCCGTGATAGCTGATCACAGTTGGCAATCACAGATGAGCAAAAGGGGGAATGTGTCAGATAGTGTTGAAAGACTGATAAGCTCCAAGATTTGCATCCTATAAAAATATTGCAAACATTATCAACACTTCCCCCCACCGTGATTTTTTTTGAAGCTCTGCAAATAGACATTATGTGAGGGATATGAAATTATTCTTGTATGAAAATGTTCATGTATGAAAATGTTTTTGTATGTGCAGAGAATTTTAAACTGGACTTAAATGGACAATGTTGACACCTGTTAACACCCATTAGGAAGCACAAAACTCACGCCTCATGAAAGGATTATGGGTAGACCTATGACCATACCAAGCAATTCAGTTCTGTATATATGAAGAAGATGGACTTCCATGCCATGGATGAATCCATGATATCATTCTGTTGTACTCTAAACTTCTGTTGTTCAGTCAATCCACAGAAAAGTAAAAGCTGTCCAGTCTCCTCCTAGTGGCAAACCATGCCACAACCCGGAGACTGGGTTTGTGTCGGAGAGGGCCTCGGTGGTCCAGGGCTCAGCACGTCCTGCACCACCGACACTCAAGGGTGGGGGGCGCTGGCCTGGTTCCACGCGTCCCACTGCGGGAGCACAGCTCCTCGACCATGCACCGGAGACCGGCCGATTCCTTCTTCTTTCTGTGGTACCCCGTCGGAGCCATTGAGGGGAGCAACGCGGGCAACGCGGGCCCAGCTCCAACACCCAGGACCTCCACGACTGGTGGAGGAGCGGAGGAGCGGAGGAGCGGAGGAGCAGAGGAGCAGCACAGGCCCCGCAGACCCCCACAAGCGAGACAATTATGGTGTAGCATCGAGATGTGACTCCACATACTCTCCTTCTGAAGAACCGCTTGTTAAGCCTAAAACAAGCCAAAAACCACTGCCCGATTCCATTGAGGATTCGGCAAGGACCGCAACAGGGGGCATGCCGATGCTCTCACGGGAGATGGCTGCTCTAGGGATGATGGCCTTGCGGAATCGTGCTGCATTGGACTACTTACTAGCTTCTCAAGGGGAACTTGTGCTGTCATTAAAACTGAATGTTGTACATTTATACCCGCAATGCCACAGTCCAAGAAATAACGCATCACTTGAAAGATATTGCCAAAATGTTACATACACCTGTCATAAGTAGTTTGTTTCATTGGTTTAAAGAACAGTTAGGAAACGTTGGTTACTTGATATTTGAATTTGCTTTATTGGGGCTTGTACTCCTAATTGTTATTTGGCTTCTGATTACATGTCTAAGGTTCACTTGCAAAATATGTATGGCTCAAACTACTACTAAAATCATGTACTCCACTGTAATTCCACCTCTACCGTCAGTGGAGGAGGAAAATTCAGACTTTCTGTTCAAAATTGAGATTGACTGTACTTAAAAAAAAAAAAAAAAAAAAAAAAAAAAAAAATTGTGAATTGATGAGGCCCCCTGCAGACCCCCTGCGGGGACACGACGCCGCCCTGCGGACGGCTCCTGAATCATATCCCCCTCAGCTCATTGACATGCAATTCCAGTTGCTAAGGACCCCTGCCGGTACGACACCTTGCCGGCAACGCATTGTCTCATTCAATGTCCCTAGGCATTGTCATTCCAGCCCCCCGCAAGGCCACGCCTCTGACTGTCACACTGACTTGTTTAATTCTGTTGTTTGTTCTTGTATAAAAAAGCTTGTTACAAACCATTCGAGGTCGACACACCAAATACAGACTTGATCTGTGATGGTCATGTCGAACGCCGGCTGAACTGATTAAAACCTCTCTATACCACGAGCGGACTTCTGAACTGGTTTTTGATAAATTCCACAACACAGCCTACGTTCCTGCTGCATTCTGCAGCCTACCTGGCAACCTCTGGTCGGGGGGAGGAGGGGGAGGGTACACGCCGCTCAACAATATTTTGAAAGTGGCTGCAGTACCAGTTTTGGCCATTTCTTACAGACGGCTCCTTTAAAGCTAAATTACAATAAGTTTGAACATTTTCTGACTAAAAAGTCCAGAGGGAGTTTGTGCAGCAGAGATACTAATGAATGTGGATGTGTGCTGTTTGTGAGCTGGCATAGTCATGTGTGTATACTGTGTTGTTTTTGGTGTCTGCCCAGAGCAGACATCATTGTCAGTAGAGCAGAAGGCCAAATGCTACAATGAGCCTGAAAGAGGACGACACCTCCATGGACGGCAGCATCCCCACTGGTCCCACAGAGACAATTATGGACACGCACAGGCTACACATATGATCACATTACTGCTCCGGTGCTGACCCAAGTGAAAACACAGCTGATAGCAAAAGTCTTATGTGTTGGCTTTAGGGCAAGAAGAGGAAGTGGAAAAAAGAAGGTATAGAGGAATGCAACAGCAGCCGGCACTGAAGATTTCAGCGGATCACAGTAAGAGCTGATGGAAACAAGGTGACGCCTGAACACAAGTTGACACAGCTGCCGAACACACATTCAGGTTTTTTTTAACCTGGATGAACAGCAGACGGTGTGGATGCATCAGCACATCTCTGAGACTCCGGTGGACGAGCCTCTCTTCTATCACCCGGCTCCGATGAATGAGGCCTCACCTCTGGATCTGCAGGATCCTCTGGAGACAGACAGCTGTACTCAGAGGGAGAGCCTGGAGCCTCCTTATTTTCGCTCACTGTACAGTAAATGACAGACAAATGACAGCTCTTATTAACATATATACAATTTTAAAAAAAGTGAAAGGTGCAGCAGTATGAGGTAGACATGATTATTGAAAGGTGCATTGTTACAGCATATGATTGTGGTTATTATTATTATTATTGCACAGTGATTGATTACTCTGAGACTCTATGAGTGTCGAGAGTTCATCAGAGCAACAGCTTGGGGGAAGAAACTGTCTCTGAGTCTGGAGGTTTTGGCGTACAGTGCTCCGTAGCGCCGTCCAGAGGGGAGGAGTTGGAACAGACCGGTTTAGGGTTAAGATGTTGACATTAGGGTTCAGAAATCATATATCAGACAAAGTATGACCATAAAATGTATATTTATATTGTGAGTAGATGTATGTGATGAAAAAGATCAATATATGCATTTATTAGTGCTATTTTAACGTTTTGTCCTGCTGCTATATCTCGCGGACAGGAAGGGTTGTGTTCAACGGCGTAACGTATTAAGCAACGTTTCAAAACAGATCTTTCAGACCTCATCCCTCGATCTATTTTGTTTCTATGAAGTGTTAATGTGGTTTATAATTTGTTTTAATATGGCGTGACTTCCAAACAAGAGCATTTAGTTCAGTATATGTAGGATGGATTAATAAACGATTAATAAACCATGCATGATATACACTCACTGAAGAGAGATTGTGGAGAAAAAATGTATATTTCTCGCTAGAAATGTCATCAAACCACACTTTTAAATTGAAGTATATGCATTTGATCACCTGCTCTGAGTGTCACATATAGCCGCAGACGGGATTACATTGGAGTCAATTGTATTGGGTACCTTTTGCGTCAGAAGGTGTCGCTAAAGGCTCCTGACCAAGCATCGGTTTTTGACGAGTCGGGAGTGAGACTGTGTTGGATATATATGTATATATATGCATATGTATAGACTACAGTAAGACTACAGTTCCCAGGATCTCATCATGCTCTGCACCTGTGCTCTGCTGGTTAACGTCATGGTCTCACCTGTGTGCCTCCCTACTTACACCCACCACTTCATTGTGTAGTATTGCCCTGTTCATGTCATTACACTGGCTAACTCTTTCTGTAAGGTCCTTACAGTGTCAGCCAGCAACAGCTATAATTAAAACTTCCTTAATCTGATGTCTGCACTTGAGTCCGCCTGCGGTGTTCCGAGTCTCACAGCAGGTGAGGTGAGGGTTTGGAATCATGTCTTCACGCTACATTGCACTCTAAAAATCATGTAGTAGCAAATGAATACATGACCCAACGAATTGAGTTGAATGAATAATTATCGCTAAGGAAACCAACAGCTAACCATTGTGTCTGTCTCTCCTTTCTCTGTTTTTCATTCTCTCCCCTCTTCTGCCCAGCTGGTCTTCAGCAGGAGGGCCCCCCACCCCCCTTATGATCCAGGTCCTGGTCCAGGTTTCTACCCCCTTATGATCCAGGTCCTGGTCCAGGTTTCTCCTTATGATCCAGGTCCTGGTCCAGGTTTCTACCCCCTTATGATCCAGGTCCTGGTCCAGGTTTCTCCTTATGATCCAGGTCCTGGTCCAGGTTTCTCCTTATGATCCAGGTCCTGGTCCAGGTTTCTTCCCTCCCTTATGATCCAGGTCCTGGTCCAGGTTTCTTCCCTCCTAGTGGGGAGTTTTTCCTGCCACTGTTAGGCTTGAGGTTTTTCTCCCACTAGTCCTTCCAGGTTTATTGACCAATACTAGAGGAGCTGGACCAAGAAGGGCAGCCATCCTCATTTGCATAATGAGGCAGAAATGCATAAGGTAAAGTACAAAGAGGAGACGAGGGAATGTAAAAATAAGAAATGCATGAATGAGAAAAAAGAAACAAAATATATACATTTCTGCCATTATTTGTAATTATGTCCGTTTTGGTCCTCCATACTAAGCACTGTTAATATGGAAATAACAATGTTATGTCCTGGTATTTCAGCTTATAATCATAAGCAAGGTATATTTTGGTCCGTCTATGCTTCATAGCAACAAAATCCGTTAAACTAGCTTGCATCTATCAGATGGAGCCAAGTGCAATCTTGTTTTCCTTGTGATTGCTTCCTCTCAGTGAAACCATAAGTCAGTTCCCAGGCATTTCTTATCACATGTACGCTGATGACATTCAGTTACGGTATTCTTTTAATCCTGGTGAAACCGAATTTCTAAATGTGCTGCACAATTGTTTGTGAGCCATAAAGGTGTGGTTGGCCAGCAGCTAGCTTGGGCTGAACACACATAAATCTCACTATTGCCCTGCCCTGACGGCGGTGTTGCTGTGGTGGAGGATTGCACCGGTTCTTTAAACTGGAGTGTTTGCTCCTCCCTGAGGAACCGGGGTGTTGTTTTTGATCGGGCTATGTGCATTCACAAACACGTTCACACTCTGTCTCACAAATATGGCCAGACCGAGTGAAAACCATTGTGTTGCAGGCTGGTCTGAGATAACTATCCATACATTTGTATCATCATGGCTCGAAAACTGCAATTCTGTATTTACAGGTCCCAGTGGGCCTGTCATTAATCGCCTGCTGTTGGTAGAAAATGCTGCAGCGCGGCTGCTGACGAGGTCTAGGAGGAGCTCCCATATAACTGTGGTCCTGGCCTCGCTGCACTGCCTTCCTGTCAGTTACAGGATTCATTTCAAAATTTAGTTTCAACCCTCAGAGCTCCATGGTCAGGCACCTGGTTACGTGTCTGACCTTCTTCATGCCCATGTACCCAGCGGGTCTTCTGGTAGGAGAGAGTCTTCCCAGTGGCCCGGGCTCTTCCACAGGACCTGGGAGACTCAGCTACTGTGGATATTTAAAAAACATCTTAAAGCACACCCCTTTATAGGCAGGTTTCTAGTAAAGATTTGTAAATTCATGATTTTGGACTGTGCCTGTCTGTTGTCGTCTTTGCATTTTTATGGTTTCCGTTTTTTTTTTGTGAACCTATTTTTTATGGTCTTTTACTGTGTTTTTAACCTAGTTTACTTACTAAGTGCCAATATTCTGTTGGGTTGCATCCATCCAGGAGGTTAAAAAAGTGCAGTTCATTGACTGACCACTAGGAGCTGGCTCCAAAAGTGAGTCACTCTCCTTTGACTGCCATGTTAAATGTCCATCTTATGGCCCTTTTCCACTAGTACCTACTCAGCCCGACTCGCCTTGGTACGGCTCGTCACGCCTCGTCCCGGCTCCACCCGCTTTGTCCCCGTTTGTTTTTCCACAGCCAGGTGCAGTGGCAGAGCGTGGGTCTCAGTACAGAGGGGGTGGAGTATTCTCCATGGGCCCTTATGATAGTCATTTTAACATTCAACAACACCTCATCCTACCCATCAAACAACATTTATTCTCACTTTTATTGAGCCAAGCAAGCCTTTAGGCCTATGCTGCAGAAAACGGAGTAAAGTTGACAGCTGTCAATCACAGGGCGCTGAAAACTCAGTTACGGACTGACTCAGTTCCATCTTTGATACAGCTTAAATACAAAAAAAAAAAACATAACTGGTCTAAAATTACTATTTAGATAGATATAGACACAGTGGTCTATAAAATCATTTCTTTTCTTTTTTTTTTTTTTTCAATTCAATTACACTTTATTAATCCATGAAGAGAAAATCATATATTAAAGTCAGTCAGAAACTCAGCTTTCCCTTTTTATAGAGCATCTTTTATTTGCCCACAATAATCTTTAGATGCTTCACAGTGGTCTCCAAAGGGTATTCAGACCAGAACCAGCCTTAGTTATGTTTGCTGATATTGCTACCCCAACAGAAGATATACCACATCTTACTGTAAACAGCCGTATTAGAGACCCTGGAGATTAGTGCCCACAGAGCCCAATGTAAAAACACAAAAAAGGTTGGATTTATTTTTAACATAGGGCTCTCAGAACCAGTTGGCTGGCTCTCTCTACCTTTTTTTTTTTTTTTTTTTAAATATCTTTTTATTATTTTATAATAGGAGCCCCGACAAGCATTGACAAAACAAAACAAAAGAAAAAAAAAACAAAAAAACATCCAAACACAGACAAAAAATAGACGCCGACACTGGTTAATAAATACAGAGAATATCTATACAGTGAATACATGAGATAGCAGCAACATTTTTGACAAATGGTCAACTCAATTAGTGAGTCATGTCAGTCCATGTTTTCTCCCCCTAATTGATTCAGGAGTGGAGACCACAGTTCACGGAACATTTGTTCTCGGCCATGTCCTTTGAGAGTTAGCCTCTCCAATGGGAGGAATTGTATAATTTGTTCTTTGAACATTTCAAAGGTGGGCAGCTGTTCCCCTTTCCAGAGTAGAAGAATACATTTTTTTGCGTAATATGTTATCGTAATTAGCAGTCTGTATTTCTTTGAGTCCATTCGTATTTCTGGAAGTTCATTTAATAAATAGGCACCTGGGGATAAATCAAATTGTGTCGTCAATGCAGCTTTTGTAAATGAGTGGATAGAGTTCCAAAATCCATTGAATTTTTCACAATACCAGAACATATGTGCAAAAGTACCTTTATTGGTTTTACATCTGGGACAGTTTGGTGAATTGTCATTTGAGATTTTATTCATGATATAACATCATTTCTGAGCTCTATAACAGAGAATAGACTCTAGTCTAGTTGACAACAACACAAAGCTCATTAAAATAGGCAGGTGGTCAAGAATACACAACATTCTGATAAAGAAATTATGTATGAAGGTTACACTGACTCACCAATGGCAGTTGACTCTTCCATAACCCTTGGCCCGAACAAAATAATCCTGGTAACGTGGAAAACAGGGTCACATTCAAAACTTTGTACATGCTTAGTCCTCTTTTAAAGTTTAGCGCTCGTCTCCTTCATGGCAGCAAACTTGCTGAGCCGGCAAATTGGCTGTAACTGTTAAGGCTGATTTATGGTTCCGCGTTACACCAACGCAGAGGCTACGCCGTAGGGTACGCGGCGACGCACACATACGGTGTGCGTTGCCGCGTACCCTACGGCGTAGGCTCTGCGTCGATTTAACGCAGAACCATAATTCAGGCTTTACAGCCAATCAGCGTTGGCTCACAGCCCTGATGCGTTCAGGACAGTTGTAAAGTAAGAATTAGCCTACACTGGCTGCACAATGCACATTTTATCGTTATTATAGCCTACAATTTACGATTATGTATGAACGTATCACACAAAACGGGGCCCTATCATTGGGCCCTATGAGCTTGTGGGCCCTGTGGCGACCGCCCCCTTTCCACCCCCTCTGGCTTCGCTACAGGCCAGGTGAGAAGTGGGCGGGTTGGGGTGAAGCTGCTGTGACGTACTTGATTGTGCAACTGCTTTGTTTGTGTCGGCGCTGATGAGAAATCAGCTGGAGCCGCGAGCGGCTCAGAAGAAACAGAGCGTTCTGTGATCTGATCGTTCCTTATCACCTGTCTACATCCCTTTTTTAATTCTCTCCTCAGCACCAGGTTTATGAACATCTGCAACTCAGAGTTGGATCACCAAACAGACGTTTTGCGCTGTATAATAAAATCGCCGCCAGTCGCTCTCGACTTCCTGATCCCGCTTCCTGATTCCTGACGGCCCCGCCCCCCGACCAATCAGTGGCGTGGAGGGTGGTGACATCAGATATAGTGCTGGCTCAGCCGCTTATGGCCCTTTCGCACTAGCCTCAACTCGGTTCTACCCGCCACGCCCCCGTCTTGCGCTTTTGCACTAGGGGCCGAGGCGGGTGGAGCCGTGCCAAGCAGATACTTTTTCTGTAACCATTCTGTCGAGGTTCTAACCGGGCTGAGCCGGGACTATTTCTGACGTCATCACATTACAGGCAGCTGGTTGGTCGAGGGGGCGGGTCCGTCATCACCCTCCTCGCCTCTGATTGGTCGGGGGGCTGTCAGACGTTTGAATCAGGAAGCGGGAGTCAGCGCGAGAGCGACCCGCGGCGATTTTATTATAAAGCGATCCAACTCTGAGGTGCAGATGTTCATAAACCTGGTGGCTGACGAGAGAATTATAAAAGGGATGTAGATGGGCTGTTTTTTTCTTAGCCGCTCGCGGCTCCAGCTGATTTCTCATCAGCGCCGACACAAACAAAGGTGTTGCGCAATCGAGTACGTCACAGCAGCTTCAACCCAACCCGCCCACTTCTCACCTGGCTGTGGAAAAACAAACGGGGACAAAACGGGTGGAGCCGTGTCGAGCCGTGTCGGGCCGATTAGTTACTAGTGCAAAAGCGCCATTAGAACTTCGGCAGAATGGTTACAGAAAAAGTATCTGCTTGGCACGGCTCCACCCGCCTCAGCCCGTAGTGGAAAGGTGCAAGACGGGGCCGTGGTGGGTAGAAGTGCTGAGTAGATACTAGTGGAAAAGGGCCATTTTTCTGCAATCACACCTGACACTCACACCTGATTTAAACATTGTTCTATAAGCACATCTCCTTTCTTCTTTCGTCTTAGAAAAGAAAGACAAAAAAAAGAAACAAAATTAAAATGCTGAATCTGACCAAAATGTTCCGAGGCATGAGAATAAGTTTTACCCAGAGCTCTTCATCTGCAGATCTGGAGCATTATCGAGTATTTACATCAGGAGAGCGTTTGTGGGCTGAAGTACCAATAAGCCAAGCAGGAACACGTCGGCGCAGCAGTGGGGCTCATTCATTCTTAATTGTTTTTAGACAATAAAGGATGTCTGTGTTACAAATGAGAAACCCTTATGTGGCTTCTGTCACCTCAGTACTTGTTTGTAGGCGATGGTTATTTCTATGGGATTTGTTATTAGTTTGGAAAACGTAGAATATGATATCTGACAGTGGCAGTGGGCCACCAACAGATGCCACTGTGGCTACTGTGAGAGGTCTCCTTTTCAGTTTTTAGGGTTTAAATGCGTCAGTAAAACAGCAGCAAGACCTGACATCTTCCTATAAAATGAATGACTAAATCAGCCCGAACTCTTTAATATTGACTTTAGGGCAGCTATGACTACCGTCTCCCACTGATGTTGTCTCTCCTGTTGAGCTCCTAAAAATGTTTTACTCCAGATCTCAGAGCTCAGTCTGTGGCTGTCATAAGCAGCACATCAGGGTACACTCACGCTCTGGCAAAGGGATCAATCTATTATACTGCGAGTGAGAGTTAAATCAATATGATTTCATTTCCGCTTGCACCTCCAATGAGAGGGAGGGAGATCCAAGTGCCTTTGTGCCAGAGTTTTATCGCCAGTCGACTCACTTGAGGCATTTTTGTGCCACAGACATAAACACGAGCAGTACGTGACACCTGTCAAGCAGGGGTGCAGATCCCGGGGGGGCCGGGGGGGACATGTACCCCCCAATTTCTGAAAAACATGAATTGTCCCCCCCAATAAAAATACCCTAAATTATTCAAAATTTAACAAATGTATTTTTAGACTTAAAGGTTGAATATGTAGAATATTTATTAAAAATATATTTCTAAAAAAATAATACATCCACGGTGCGTTTTGAGGTGCACAGCATTTTTTTTTAGAACTGTTTACCACCATAACTGTGTTAAAACAAGATCAGTTAGTTTAAACAACTTGTTTAGGGCTCCATATTTCATCCATATATCAATTGATTGTGCATAAAGTAGTCCCATAGGATAAAAGGAAGATGGTGAGAAGAATTTGAGATGAGTAGACACTACATGCCCAAAACCCTTAAAATTATGATTTAGGAATATAACAGTTAAGTAAGCAGTGACACACACTGTTGGCTGTTTAGGACAAATAAACAAGAAAGGTAAGCACAATAAATGATTCCCTGTGCAGTATTTTTTGGCGAGCCTTTACCAATTTATGGCATGCTATGAGTTTAGTTTAGTTTAGTTTTATTTAGCACAAATAACATTACACAAATAAGTGCAATTAAAAGAAACTGTGCAGGGAGGAGCGAGCAAGCCAGTAGGATTATGAGGAACCCCCACCTAATAACATTTAACAAAATAGTTATGAGGATACAAAATCATAAAAATACAAATAAATAATATATCATAAAAATTGCATGTAGAACATGAATGAAAATAAAAGAAAAAAAAGAAAAGAAAAAAAATTACTGTAGACATGATCATGAAAATGTGAGTATTATGCTGAACAAATGGCAACACAGAATATGAAGTGCTAAAGAACATTAACAGTGGGAACATTAACAGAACATTAAGTTGCATATTGGCAAAAAAATTAAAAAATTAAAATTAAAATGTCCCCCCCAATCCTGACATCGGATCTGCACCCCTGCTTTCAAGATTCAGGAAATAGATTTCCTCAGTTTGTTAACGCTTTTGGACGCTTTTGGACAGTCCACTCCAAAATAGACACGGATTGCTGTTTGGATAGGTTTAGTCATAATCTGCAAGCTTATGACCTGAAAATTAAAAAAAGGCATTGCCAACGTGTCCCTTCCCTCCTCCTCCTCCCTCCCTCTCTCAAGGTGACTCCTCCATCTGCACCTCCCGGGTCCTGCCAACCCTCTCTCTGCAGCTACCGGCTACAGTAACTGGATTGTTTGTTTGGAGCTGCCGCTGTCTCACCTGTTTCATTACATGTCCCGGAGCTACACAAGCACATCAATCAGAGCTCTGCTGGCTCGTCTCTGACATGCGTGTACATGTCTGCGTGTGTTTGAACGTGGATTATCAAAGGTGGCTGGATCTATCCTCCATCTGAGAAGCGTTTGACAACAACAATATCGTTGGCACATGTTCAGTAGTCTGATGCGTTATTACACTTTCTTTCGTGGTGTTTACATTTTCACGTCCCGTGTCTTTGAACTGGTTCAGTTTCACAGAACCGTGTCCATATTTTATTTATCCTCGTCTATACTCGTCTGTGTGTTGCCTCGTGGAGAAAAACAGAAAGGAAAATGAGTCGGAGGCTGAGGAGAAATGCCCAGTGTATGTTTATCTAAAAAGCAAAGGTAAGCAGTAGGAATGGGTGATATTTTACTGTTCACGATAAACCGTCCAAAAAATTCCCCACGGTAAGAATTTGTATCTCACGGTAAAAACGATAACGTACATGAAGGAAGGAAGGAAGGAAGGAAGGAAGGAAGGAAGGAAGGAAGGAAGGAAGGAAGGAAGGAAGGAAGGAAGGAAGGAAGGAAGGAAGGAAGGAAGGAAGGAAGGAAGGAAGGAAGGAAAGAAGGAAGGAAAGAAGGAAGGAAGGAAGGAAGGAAAGAAGGAAGGAAGGAAGGAAGGAAGGAAGGAAGGAAGGAAGGAAGGAAGGAAGGAAGGAAGGAAAGAAGGAAGGAAAGAAGGAAGGAAGGAAGGAAGGAAAGAAGGAAGGAAGGAAGGAAGGAAGGAAGGAAGGAAGGAAAGAAGGAAGGAAGGAAGGAAGGAAGGAAGGAAGGAAGGAAGGAAGGAAGGAAGGAAGGAAGGAAGGAAGGAAGGAAGGAAGGAAGGAAGGAAGGAAGGAAAGAAGGAAGGAAAGAAGGAAGGAAGGAAGGAAGGAAAGAAGGAAGGAAGGAAGGAAGGAAGGAAGGAAGGAAGGAAAGAAGGAAGGAAGGAAGGAAGGAAGGAAGGAAGGAAGGAAGGAAGGAAGGAAGGAAGGAAGGAAAGAAGGATGGAAGGAAGGAAGGAAGGAAGGAAGGAAGGAAGGAAGGAAGGAAGGAAAGAAGGAAGAAAGGAAGGAAGGAAGGATGGAAGGAAGGAAGGAAGGAAGGAAGGAAGGAAGGAAGGAAGGAAGGAAGGAAGGAAGGAAAGAAGGAAGAAAGGAAGGAAGGAAGGATGGAAGGAAGGAAGGAAGGAAGGAAGGAAATGAGCCTGAAAGAAAGAAAGAAAGAAAGAAAGAAAGAAAGAAAGAAAGAAAGAGCCTGAAAGAAAGAAAGAAAGAAAGAAAGAAAGAAAGAAAGAAAGAAAGAAAGAAAGAAATGAGCCTGAAAGAAAGAAAGAAAGAAAGAAAGAAAGAAAGATACATTCCCATTGATGACGTTTAGTAGTATTTAGTATCTTTTACAGCAGTGATTTGGCTCCAAAGACTGAATGTGGTGATAGATTTATAGTTACAAAGGTGGAGTTGAATTGGTATTTTATTTATCGTCATTTTTATAGTTATTAGGATAAATGCCAGAAATGATCGTGATACATTTTTTAGTCCACACCGCCCATCCCTAGTAAGCAGAGAGCAGCGGGCTGCGAAAATGGGATTTGGGTTTTTGTAGCAAAAACAGGACTATTGTTTGTTCACAAATAGATAGCAGAGAGCATTAGTTGTTGACACTCGTCGGTGCTGAGGGAAGGGCATGTTGCTGCCTGCTGATGCTGACAGCTGTACACAGACTCCTCTGTTCGCCGTACGGCGCAGGCGTCTCCAGGCTCAGCCACCTCCACCAGGAGGTGTCGGGGCTGTCTCTGCTGCCATCACTCACTCGTTCAGAGGTTGAGCCACTACAACGCAATTACACATTCATTTCACCCTCTCCGTCAGCCAGCCAGCCTCCCCTCCCCCCTCACACTCCCCACCTCGTCCATCCTTGCTCTTTTCTTTCATTTTTCTGCCCTCACGTCCTCTCCGAGCTTCTCCCTGATGGTCGAACCTCATCCTTTTACACCTTTAACCCGCTTCCAGCATTTTTACTCCTCTTTTACACCTCTCCCCACCACCACCACCCCCTTCCCCCATTAGCACCCACAGTGGGTGCACCTAAATGCACAAAAGGCCAGAAACAGAGGTGGAGAGTGAGAGGGGAGGCAGCGGCCTAAGGAATGAAGATGAGAGGTGAAGTAAAGGGAGAAAAACAGTGTGAAATAGCGTGAAATGGGAAGGGAGAGCAGAGTGAGAGTGGAGTGGGATGAAGACCCGGGGCTGAGTGGAGAGACTGGCTAATGATATATTGATCTGGCTGGGCCCGGGGCAAATCAGTGGGAGTGTGTGGGAGGAGAGGATTCACAGCTTGCAGATGTCTGAAAACACCTGGGTGGAACAGGTCTTGTTTACTATGTGCTCATACTGAAAAATGAGAAGAACTGCAATTTATGAATATCTTGTGGCATGTCAGCGAGGCTCATGTGTATCTACGTAAAGCACAATTTAGACGCGTTGAAGCTCTTGCATCTAAAAGAGCAATTTGAAAGGAGTTTTAGTGGTTTTAGTCCGTGGAAAACAAAAGCTCAGCTGTCAGTTGAAGCTCTTAGCTGGAATAATAATAAAGCTTCTGGCGATAAAAGCAAGCATTTAGACAGTGGATCGGCATTGGGGATCACATTAGATGAGATCCTCAAGGGAAGAAGGCTCGCTAAGGGTGGAGATGGAAGGATGAAGGCGAATTAATTGGATTTTGCATGTTTTCTCTTCATAATGCATCGTGGCCGGCCTGCGTCTATGTGCACTCACGTCCCTCTGGGCCAACAGGTGAAGGATGTTGATTATTAAATACATTTCTGGGTGAATTACACGTCTTCATTGAGTGTGAGAGTCGATGGGAGTAAAGCAACGTGATTGGAGAACTGGGACGTCTTTAGACGTCAGAGCTGGAATGGTTACACAGCCAGAAGATTTAACATTTTTAGATCGGCGATAAATATATTGATTAAGAAAATTCATTTAGATCATAGTAACACTGTGTTTATTCAATATTTTACTTGGCTGCATTGGTAGTATCATCCCTCCTGTTGTGTTAATGTGATAGCACATTGCTGCCCATGTTATTATAAGTGAAATAATGTGTAATGCTCTGCTACAGGCTGAGCAGGGACCGGAACAGAGTCAGCCAGGCATAGGAGATGAAGACTGAAGTCAAATGAATGAAGGTACTCTCACTGCACTGTCCTCCCCCCGCGCTCCTGTCCTAGACACCTTTCCTTTTGGCAAATTCAAGTCAAAGCCCGCTGCACTTCTTTCTTTTTGAATTTTTTTAAATTTATTTATTCTTTTTAACCTCCTGAGACCCAGGCTTTTGTTTGATGTGCATTTTTTATGTCTCCTTAGTATTTGGGATCAGTAGGACCTAATTTTTGTTGAAATAAAATTTTTGCTTTCTATGTGCTGTTGAACTGTCAACAGCCAAATCCAATGGCCTCACATGAGGACAATGGGTTTATTTTTCTCAATTTCCCTTTCTTGGTCCTGCCCTGCATCCTTGCACATCCTGGTCAGGTTCTAATAATAAAAATATGATACATTTTATTTGCAATATACTCAGCATTTTGAATGAAATAAAGTCTTACAGAGTAAAAACATGGATATTAGGTTATATCTCTATATCATTTATATTTATACATCATTTTCAATTGTTTTCTTTCCTATTACAAGGAAATAAAAACTTGCTCCACTGGCAGAATATTCTACTTATTTCTAGTGAAAATGTGCTTTAAACAAATGGAAATCTAAAAACAAGTATTTTAAGTGTAATGAGACTTATTTTGACTAGAAATTGGACATTTGGGCAAGAAATAAAGACAAATGTTCTTGGAAAGAATTTACGTGTTTGCAGTGAAGATAGACCTGATGTCCTCAAACGAGTACTTCATGTTTACGGACGTTGTAGCTTGCTAATATTACTCGAATATATCAAAAAAGCATGCCATGTGAAGCTGCATACGTTATTGTGCATAAATATACTAGTTTCAATCATAAAATAAGGTTAGGATTTTTACCTTGTCCATATTTCTGTCGGGAACTGCCATAGAATCTTTCATTGAGATCCCAGCCATCTTGTTTTTTCCCAAATTAGTGTAATTTCATTATGAGACCACTAGATTGCGCAGGCGGGGGTCCCGGATGAGGACAATGGGTCAATGTTCGTACAAATGAAGTATCATGGCGCAGAACAGCAGAAATGTAATGTCCTCATATGAGAACGCAGGGTCTCAGTCAGGAGGTTAATTATTTTAAAATACTTTATTTCAAACATTCAATAACTTGAACAGAGTTGATCAGGTCAGCTCTGGATTCTTTGGGAAGAAAAAGTCTCGTTAATTAATTACTATCTCACACAAATGTACATAGGCTTCAGAAAAAGTGTATATGAGCAGAAGCAAAAAAACTGTTGTATTGAGCATATTAATAAGTGAAATATAAGGAAGGGTTTATTGTTGTTTTTTGTTTCCTTTTCCCTTTTAATTTGCTTTTTAATTTGGTATGTTTCCTGCCAGTCAAGATCCCGCTGCACTTCTTTCGCTCAAAGTTCTGTTTGTCTGACTGCTGTTTGAGGACATCACACTCTCTTTGGTACCATAGCCTGCAGTTTCAAACTCTCACAGTTTCCGTTTGTTCGTCTCTTTTTATTCCCTAAACAACCCTCTTCTGGATCTTTAGTAAGAAGAAAATGATCCAAAAGCAGATTACATGGCCCCAAATCTCAGTAAGCTTTGCATTAATGTATGCTTTGCAGATGAAAAAGTGTTTTTTAGAGCCGAGCTCTCTCTTTTTCCTGGCTCCCTCACCATTAACTTGCATCTATTCCCTTCTCCCCCCCACTCCCCCTCCGTCTGGAATGGCTGCTAGCATGTGAGAACTGGGAATAGAGGTATGGAGTTGGGATGAGAGGATTTGATGGGTTGACTTCAGGGGATAAAGGCCCATCTCCCTGATCCCCCAGAAAAGCCATTAATTTGTTTAAGAGGACTTATGTGACCCACAAGATTATCAGGCACTTGTGATTGACAAGATTCATTTCTCGCCAGCGCTCGCTGGTGCGTCCGCTTGTCACTTCTTCACACCTTCAGAAAAATACATGATTCCCATTATTGTTTTACAACAACTTCATTGTCTAATGTGAGACATTTGTTCAGAGATGAATTTCAATGTTGCCAGCAAGTCCCACTGAGATCCTCTTTTTACAAAATTACATTTGTACAAGATCACGGCAAGAGTTGTTGCAGCCTAACAAGCACCCGACTGTGTTGATATCTGTGCTGAAGTGTGTCTCATAGACATTGCTTCTTTATTTCATACCTTTATTTCATTGTATTGCGTATTAAGCACTTATTTTTTTTTCTATTTTCACGTTTAGTCATTTTATCCCTTTTCTTCTCTTTTTGATCTTATTTCATCAGCTGTTCCGCTCACGTCTATGACAGATACGATAATAAAGATGATTGTTACCTGTTAGCTATCCACTTCTTGCCTTGTGGCACATAAGGCCTCAACAGAGCTCCTCCACTTGTGACGGTCGGATGCTGCAGTCCTCACTTCCAGCCATGATTTCCATCCTCCTTCCCTTTCTCCTTCTCGACGGTACTCCTCCAGGTGGTCTTTGGTCTTCCCTCTCTTCTCTTCCCTTCTGGTGCCCAAGTCATTGCTATGTTGCAGTCGTTGTTGCGGTCCTGCCGCAGTATGTGCCCAATCATCTTCCATCTTCGCAACTTCACCTCATGTCTGAGTGGTCTCATATCAGCTCTTTCCAGCAGTTGTATATTACTGATGTGATCCTGCCAACTTATTTGGAGTATTCTTCGTAGGCATCTATTGTGAAATACGTCGACAGCCTTTGTTCATTTTCCAGGTCTCACATCCGTATAGTAATACTGGTACCTGGTGTCTTTGTTCTTCTGGTGATGCTGTTAGAGCTCCAGGTCTTCCCAAGTCTGACAAATGCTCCTCTCGCTTTCGACAGTCTATTCTTTAGGTCCTTCATTCCGCCTCCCTCTTTACAAACTGTGGCTCCTAAATAGGTGAACTGGTCTACTTCCTCCATGTCTTGCCCATTGATTTGGATTTTCTCTTGATTTTTTGCGTTGATCCTCATAGTTTTAGTTTTTTGTGTATTGATCCTGAGTCCTACTCGCTTGGCCTCTTCGTTCATCTGTGTTGTTTTACTCTGCATATGTCGTTTTGTGGAGGAGAGCAATGCTACGTCGTCCGCGATGTCCAGATCGTCAAGTTTTGATGTCAGCTTCCAGCGAATCCCATTTTCTCCTTTTTTAACTGTCCGACGCATTATCCAATACATTACTATTAAGAACAAGAAACCGGACATGTTGCATCCCTGTTTCACGCCGGTTTTAAGGTTGAACCGCTCGCATATTTCTCCTTGGTCTTCCACTGCACACTGGAAGTCTTCATAGAACGATTGGATCATTCTCACAATCTTCTCCGGGATTCCATACTTCCTCATTATGATCCACAGGCTTTCATGATGGACGGAATCGAAAGCCTTTTCGAAGTCTACAAAATTAATGAGAATAAAGATGATTGAGAAGAATTTAAATTTGGATGGATAAATCCGTCCATACCTGCCTTATCCCGTCCAGGGCCATTGCTGGAGCCTGTCCCGCCTTTTTTCAGGCTACTGGCAGGGATACAACCTGGACAGGTCCCAGGTCCATCGCAGTAAACAATAATGTCCAACTTTCAATTCATTTCAATTCAATTTCATTTATATAGTGTCTATTACAAGTTGTCTCTAGTTGCTTTTCAGAGACCCAGAACATAAACCCTCGAGCAATTATTACATAAACATAAACAATGGCAGGTAAAAACTCCCCTTTAGGAGGGAAGAAACCTGGACCAGGACCTGGATCATAAGGGGGACCCTCCTGCTGAAGACCAGCTGGACAGAGCAGGAAAAGAGAGAACAGACAGAGAGAATGAAGAACAGAGAAAGGAGAGACACAGACACAATGTCTAACATTAATTCATCTTACAGATATTTTATTTAATCCAGAGCTCAAGAGTCCAGATTGAAGGCTGGTTTTTCCTGCCTGTACACGAATGTCTTAGTAATCCGCAACCCAGTCTCACATCAAAATGTGAAATAGCAACGTTGGTCCACAGTACAAAACGTATTAGTCTCACAATGAGTGAGACTAATACGTTTTGTTAGTTGTCATTTGGACAGAAAGTCATGCACTGCGATGCAACAGCCTACTTGACGTTTCTTTTTTGACCATCGCCAGGGAGGAGATCTTTGGTCCAGTCTTAGTTCTCGACATTTGATTAGTTCTCGACATTTCGACCTTTTTTCTCGAAGTGCATAATAAAAAAAAATCTTCCCCACTCAAATATTTTTTCTCCTGCATGGCCCCAATACTCTTCTGTAATTGTAGCAATGGTTTCTTTGTACATTTTGTTCCCTGACATTTTTTGACTTCTATGTAACTAAGCAAACGTTCTGCCTTTCGGTCCTTACTAACCTCTTCCCTGGGTAATCCTGGTCTCCTCCCCCCATAGGGCTGCATTCTGAAAGAGCAAAAAATAAAAATGAACTTTTGTTAAATTGATTGTGTTATACATCATACATGTTAGTTAGTTAGTTGCAAAATTTTATCATCAATTATTAATAACATATTTTGTTTGCTTTTATTTACAGACATTTTTATACATGTCAACTATCTGCAAAAAAAAAAGAAAAATAAAAAGGCACAGAATAATAATAAGGATGTTTGTCCTGGTGGTTGTTCTTGTAAAGAAGAGACTCAAAACGTCGGGTCACCACACAGGCTATCTGGTCGGACACTCTTTGTCTTCATGCAAAGACTTGGTATGGTTACACAAAGATATGGGCTACCTTTCCTCATTCATTCATTCCTCGTTCATTGATTCTGAATCCTTTATTTGAATATGGTTAAAAAAAATGTAATAAATATTGATATTTATATATATATATATTATGTATTATGTAATCCTAACCCTTATTTATATTATCATCGTCAGCACTGAACTTTTACAAAATCTTATCCCAATGTGGAATAATTTTAACGAGAAAAGAAAATATTGTATTTTAACATTAATGTAAATATTTTGCTACTGCTATACTTCCAGTATTAATTCTTATGTAAATAAATATATTCTATATTATCACTATAATATCACTCATCCATTAATTCACTCATTAACTTCAGCCTACCAGAATTTAGTGA